>NW_008237447.1:1746681-1769693 GCF_000691975.1 Corvus brachyrhynchos | reverse complement strand
CTGCTTAACACATGACATCATCATATCCTTCTTTCCCACACAGCAGGGATTGGGATGTATGCTAAATAAAGTGGTAGGCTATTCCTATTCTTTCCAAATTACAAAATTCAGATCGCCCTAATCAGCAGAAGGAACCCAGACCTTACAACCAGCCAGCCTGCACAGGGAAGGAACTAGGTGCTCCTTTAAAATAAACCAAATTTGATTCTTAATGTCAAAGCTGTAATCACCACACTAGCCTGGGATCATCTGAGGCACGCAGAAGGGCTCCCTCCATACCTTGCAAGAAAACAGTCGTGTTACACCTCCCTGGCTGCAATACTCCCTTACCTAAAAAAAGTCTGATAGATTTTTATGGCTTGAAAAATTTGCAGCTATCAAATGAAGATATCAGAGAAGAGCAAATGAAAGAGTCCGTGAGACAGACATTTACATTGTTCTTTCCCAAGCGGCTAGGATTCTTTTTTTAGATAATGTAGAGCTCTTATCAAAAGGAATTAGCCTGGGTGTAATTGCTTAAAACCCATTATCTCTATCAGGATGAAGAAACGCATACTGCATCTTAAGTGGAGCCTCAGAAAGGCTATCTGGATTGCAAGGCTGCTGGATTGCTCTAATCCCCATACCATCTGAGATCTCAGAAAAGCCACATTTCCAGCACAGGGTGAAAAAGCAAGTACCTTCCCAGCTGAACTCCCTCTATACCATGTGGACAAACATTCATGTGAAAGCATGTGAATGTTAATTTCGCAGCACAGGAACAACCTGCTGTCTTCACCACTCACCCCTCTCACCCACTGCCAGCAAGAAGTGGGATTTCAAAAGCACCTAAACAAACCACGAGGCTTTCACTAGGACACAGTTCTCAGTTATCACAGAACCGCAGAATGGTTTGGGCTGGAATGGACTTCTAAAGATCATCTCGTTCCAACACCCTGCCATGGGCAGGGGCAGCTTGCACTAGACCAAGTTCCTAGAAGTTTCAGCCCACCTGACCTTGAACACTTCAAATGATGGGGCATCCACAGCTTTTCTGGGCAACCTGCTCCAGTGTCTTTCCACCCTCATCAAACAGAATTTCTTTTTAATATCCAATCTAAACCTGCCCTCTTTCAGTTTAAAGCCACTATCCCTTGCCCTAGCACCACTGGTCCAAACAGAAAAAACAAACAAACAAACAACAACAACAAAAAAAAAACACCTAGCAGGCAAAGATAATACCAAAGATGACGTTTTAGATTCTCTGGATGTCAAACAATTCCATCACATATAATCTCTATTCCCTTTCCCTATCACTGACTGACAGTTAAAGATAAAAGGCTCTATCTAAGAACTACTTTTGACAAGTCTCTAAAATGCATCTGGGAGCAAAAAAGAAAGGAGATGGGAAAAAACCCCCATGAAATGCAGGAATTAACATGTCACTTCTTCCTGGGTCTTACCTGACAAACCTGTCCCTACTAATGGCCTTCATTTACTGTCCTCCAAATAGTCTCAGAGATATCCATTTTTATCCTACTCTGACAGAGCAGCCCATTTAGGTTACCTGGTGACATCTGACCCAAAAAGTCCAGGTGGACTGCAAGTGGCATTTAGACTGCCACACAAGACAGGTGATTTTCTGTTGCTCTTCCTCAGAAGCAATTTGTGTTGCAGAGGAGAAGTTCAATATGTTACATTCTAAGGAAAACAGGTGACAAAGCAGTAAAGCCCACAAGTCAAGGCTTGAGAGCGTAGTTGGAAACCAGGCTGCAAGTATTTCTAGAAATGCTGCATCTACAATACCTTCACATTTCCTTCAGTGGGGAGGAAGGACACAGGTTAAAAAACACCTACTACTAATGCCAACTTGAGCAAGAGCAGTATTTTTAAAAAGTCCCCAAACTGGAATATACAGAATTAAAATCAGTGCTGTTCTGCAACATCATTAACTTGCACTTATCTCTTATCTTAAATCTTTCCCAAAGCAGTTGGAACCAAGCAGAGCAGTCCAAATCCATTTGTTCTATACTGCAATTTCCTCTGGGCAGAGACAAACCATTTTCTTTGCTCTGTGTGGAATGCACCACACCACTAGGATTAAACTGAACTTTTTGGGGATAAACAATTGGAATAGATAATTTCTAAATCTGCATCTACATTAAATAAAAATCGTATACTGAGTGAAAATCCAAGATAAAAAATCCTAGAAAGATCATATTAAAATACTAAAAGCTACTAGTTTTTTTACCAGCAGGTCTTTAAAGAGGACATAGCATGTAGCAGAGCTGATAAAGCTGGAAAGCTAAGAAAAAGCATTTTGTCAAAAGACTTTTTTAAAAGATGTATGAATAGCAATATCCATGTGTTTCACAAATCTGTAATTTGTATAATATATATGTATTTTAAAAAGGAAATCTGGAAACACTCCCTCCTCTCCCGAAAATAATTTCCACTATCATCACCCCTTTTTCCTCCCAAAGCAGAAAGCATTGATTTTTACTAGTGTGAAGTAATAATTTGTTTTCCAACTTATCTTTAATGTTAGGTAATACACAAAAAAACCTTTTAAAAATGCTTACAAAAAAAGGGCTGAAACCAACAGAAAGTCTTTTACTCTTCATTGACAATTACACTAAAACCAAAAAGTAAAGCAAGAAAAAGCACAAGCAGCTGTTTGGAGGTTTTGGGGGGGGCCAGTTTTCTTGGGTGATCATTCTGCCTTGCTTTTAGGTGTGAGCTTTTTTATTTGGTGTTTGGGATGGGGGGGCAGGCTGCAGGAGGTTTTTGTTGTTGGTTTTTTATGTTCTTTACCTGCTTAAATTTGGTGGCACTTGTCCACTGCAATGTTACCCAACACCCCACTCGTAACAGACAAGATCCCGTCTAAAGCCAAGTTAAATCTAAAGGGGATTGGAAAACGAAATTTAAAAAGCCAAATACTTTCATAACCTAGATATTAGTAATCTTAACCTCCACTTCTCCAAGAATTATTTTGGGGTTCACTTCAAAGCTCCACGCACTCATTTCCTAACAAGCATTTCACAGGATGAGCAAAGACATCCCGGAGGCTTCAGCAAATGCAGCAACAGAGGCCCATCACAGAAGTCAGCAGCCACAACGCCAAATGACACAACACACACACACTTGGGCTCCCAAACTCTCCAGCTGGGATCCTGAAGGGCAGCTTCCCTCTGCCCGCATCTGCTGTTGTGAGAGATTATGGAAGGAGGTGGCTGGGCAGCCAGGCTGCTGGAACTGCTGAACAAGGCAGCATATGGCACTGGCCCGCCTTGGCTCCACGCTTGACAACTGATTTGCAGCCACAGAAACCAGTGGGGGGATGGAGCTCAGTGTTTTAGAGCAATCCTTTTCGCCCGTAATTTAATTTTCTAACGCTCTCATCTTCACTGTAAATAATCTCCAAGCAAGCAGCCACATTAAAAATGCCAACAGCAGATGCACAGAGAACGGGTGTTATGGCACGGAAACGAGTGCCTGTGCCTTGTCGGCACATGTAGGTAAGCGCAGCAGCACAGCTACTGCCAGGTCTTTTTGCAGCAGATCTACTTGGACAGACTAACCAACTAGACCAAATTGGAAAACCAGGAACAGTTAGGAACAGATAACAGGCATTTTTTTCTGGTTTCAGGCTTAGTGCTCACTGCATCCCACTGTTTCTTTACATAAAGGTGAGCACAAAGATATCTACAGCCAGGCAGAGAGGACATAAGCTAACACAGTCACCTAACTTGTGCTCTAGCAACTGGTGCCCCCAGAGGACTTCACTTGGGCACCTACACAACCACCATATCCATACTGATGTCTGAAACCTGGAAAACTGGAGGCTGGTGTTTTCCAAGCCCTGCTCTCGAAGCCCATAGATCCAATTAGAGCCAAAAGCCAAATTCAGGTCATGCAGAGCAACAGTGTTTAGTATGTTAATCTCTGTGGAGCCTGCACGGTGTTTTTCTCCTGGATGACCAGGAACTGCACGCATGCGTGCACACAGAGAGTATGATTTAAGAGACATCAGGGCTCTTCCTCCTTTAAGACAAGATTTACATAACTAATTCTGTAATTGAGAACAGGACTGCAAGGTATTTACAGTACTTGATGCTGCTGAGCTTTCATTATTTGCTGTGGGAGAGACAATGAGACTCTCTTGCCCCAGAAAAGATAGGTAGTCTCATCTGTAGCATAAAAAAAAAAAAAGGAGACTGAATTACCCATTTCAGGAAGAAATATTTTCCATTACAGAATCATTTCTTACTTCCAAAGCAGGGGGTCAGTGGGGGCAAGAGAAGAAAAGAGGTCTGGATAAGAAAAAAGATGAGAGGTCAGGGACATAAAACAACATCTAGAAGGCACACAGGGATTCCAGTCAAGGTCTCTGTGCAACCCCCACACAGACAGTTAAATAAAATTACCCCCAGATGGGTCTGCAAAACAGCTGGCTTTGAAAACAGGCATGCCACAGCACTCTTCATTATTTGAAAGGGACAAATACCAACACAAGACAGTTCTGGAAACACAGGGAAAAGCCTCACAAACAACATTCAAATCAATATGGCTGGTTTCATTAACACTCCTGAAAATTTAGAATAAAGTTTTAGGTCAGTGGAAAGAATTCAAGATGGACTCCTTATTTCCTTCACTAATATTTGGGAAGAAAAAAAAAAATCCCCATCACCAAGAAAATTAAGACTAGGACAACAGTCTACTTTAGCACTGGTACAGTCTAAAAAGAGAAAAGGCTGTAGAGGGCAGCTGGTGCTAAGCCCCCAAAAATCACATTCTGCATGTTTGGGGCATTGCAACACACCAAAGATCCAAGACACCTGAAGCACAGCAGATATGCTCCTAGAGTGACACTTCTGGTTCAGTTACATCCAAAGGAATACTAACTGCACACTCAGATGGCTTCCCAGTAAAAAGCAAAGTGCAGAAACTGGGACAATGAGGAGATTCACCTCAGAAATACAGCCAAAACGGTAATGAAGATGCAACCTGTGTGCTCTTAAAGGACTGTTCACATTTGAAGCTCAGTGTGGAAATGGAAACTCTTCCCTAAATCACAAATGTGAGCTAAAGCCATGAACTAAAGCCAGGATTTGAAATCCACCCACACTTCACAGCATCACTTATGCCTGCTCAACAAATTTAACAGCCAAAATTTCCAAAAAAGCATGCAAGAGTCAAAAATTTCCTGGCATTCAGTGCCTCCAAGAGCTTGAAGGCAAATTAGCTGTGTAATTAGCTGTCTGTGGCCCTGAATCCTACCTCTAGAAAGCTGTTCTCACATGTGAAAGGAAACAGTATTGTATGCTGCTGCTGTTTAATTTCCTGGAAGATTAATTTTACTGGACAGAAGAAGAGATTTTCTGGAACAGGTGGGCAGGTATGTGCATGTGGGCAACAAAAAAGAGATTCAGAAACCAGCAAAGCACTGAGCAAGCACCTGGTGAAATTCCACTCCCAATTACCCAATCCTGGAGAAAAACAAACACTTCTACTTGTGACTTCTAGAGCAAGCAAAAAAAAAAAGAGAGGAAGAAAGAAGAAGCACTCTGCTCTTGTGTGACCAAAGTTAGCTAGTTCTAGAAAGGAAAAGGTTCAATTACCAAAAATGCCTGGGCATTAACCTTCTGGGGAACCAAGTCTCCTTGGTAAAGTTCCAGACTCACAGTCCCAAGCCTTCCATCGCCTCTGAAAACCTTGCCCTGTATTCATTGCAGGTATTTTGTTACATCCAGTAGCAGAATAGCAAGGCTCATCAATTCAGCACCTGGCCGAAGAAGACCAGCAGTCTTTTCACATTCCCCATCACAAATTTGAAGTCCTTTCTCCCTTTAGATTATATGCCAGAAAGTTATCACTGTTATCTGCTTTGATTAAACTCGCAGCATTTGCCGCAGTACCTACTCTGGCCTCTACAATCAGTCCTGAACAGCCTCCCTGCTACACACAGGAACACGTAGCACTACAGATTGTCACACACGTTCAAGCTTCCAGGAAGAATGTGATGCGATTAGACATGAGAAAACCCACATGTAGCCACTTAATAAAGGACTATCACAGCACAGTACCACTTGGAGTCTTAGCAAAGTTTGGGGTTCAGTCTTTAGCTACCCGTTTTCATTTAAGCATGCCCAAATACACATTTTAAAATGCTTCCTGTTATATTAAGGAATGTATGTCCTAGGTAGATACTTTGCTGCTGTCATTGGCATGCTATGCATTGAACAGTCAACATCAGAGGTGATGAAAGGGAAAGTTAACACACAAAGATCAGCTAATAGGTGCCAACACCCAGGACATTTCAGAAACCAACTTCAGAGGTGGCCAAATGCAACACCCATGAGCCAGCAAACACCTGGAGGAATTAGCCATGGTTAAGCACGTTAAGGCCAGGTTGGATGGAGCTCTGAGCAACCACAGTGGAAAGTGTCCCTCTCCATGGCAGGAGGGTTTGGAACTAGATGACCTTTAAGGTCCCTTCCAACCCAAACCATCCTATGATTCTGTGAGGATACCATCTGTAACTTAGGAAGCTTCCAAGCTACATATGATGAGATGATACATGAGGATAGTAATAGGCTGTGTTCACTCTTCGTTAGGTTTCCACTCGTGGGCACTGTCAGAGGCAAGACCTAAGGCTGAATACATCCTTCCCCTCTCTTCCACAGCCTCAGGAAGGAGGAGCTTGGAGGCACTACCCTTTTACCACTGCTGCTCCTCAGTGGCGCCCAGGCTGGTTACTAGGCTGGGCCCAGCAGTGAGAACAGAGACAAAAAAAGGAATGAAAGAACACAGAATTTTCAAGTAACTCCAAAATCAGAAGCGAGGGAATCCTTTTGAGCATGAAACAAGAGTGAAAGGCGGGTAGAGAACCAACATGACATTAAAATAGCAGGAGGAGGAGAATACGATTTTTGAAAGACACCCAGAGGGAAAATGCTTAATTGTTTCTTTTCTACTCCAGTCTCCATGCAGAACTATTCTAGGTTACACTATTTAATAAGATAACCTACGCACAAAATAAGCAGCTGTTAATATTTGGGTGAAACTTGGGATATGCTGAAATTATTCGGTAACTAACACTTATAATCAGCTTACATTGAAACAGACAGCAGATTGCAGGCACCCCGGGCATCCTCACGTTTGCTGCGTCAGAAAGAACAGTTATGTCCCACAGCACATTGCTCAGCAGAACAAAAGACTCTGCATCCCAATGGACAGCACACCATCCATCTTGTGGATCCTGCACTGGTGCACGTATGCAGCACAACAACTGCAGACAACACCTCAAGTACACATTGCAGAAGCAACAGTGCACTGCAGACTAAGCCTCAGAAGTCTCCAGCAACCCCTGTGTTGATGCAAACAAAATTTTAGTATCAGTTGAAATTATGTCTAGTGCAAACGCGGTGGCTGTCTAACACCATGAGAATGGGACTGGAAAGTACACCACCAATTTAGAAAGCCAAGGGTGCTAAAATTCACCTGGAGAGCTGTAGATGGATTTGGCCACAAACACTAGAATTAGCAGCCCACGCTTTTAAAGCATGAGAGAAAAGCCTCAGTAGCAGCTTTTAAGTACCTTTGGGATTTCTAGTGATCAGGTGTCTCCCTGAATTATCCCCTTCACTTGAGGGCAAACAGCCCTTGGGTAACAAAGGATGTACTCACTGCACAGAGAGCCAATGTTCCCCAGAGGTACTTCTCACTGGGCCCAGAAAGCCAAAGCATGAAACACTCCCGTCCAACGAGCAGAGCAAGCCCTGATCCCTGTGCCAGAAGACATCCTGGAAGCCATGCCAAGGCAAAGAGACCTGTTCATCAGCCTTAGCACTAGAGACCACATGAACTGACACATCCCTCCAAATGCAAGCACAAAACACAGACCCATACGTAAGGAAACAGAAAGAAATCAGAAATGTGACATATATTTGTACCATACCAACCTAAACCGAGGAGGTGTTCATTTGGCACCTAAGCCCTTAACTCAGGCTGTAAAAAAATGAACTGAAAGCCTGATCTCACAAGCATTAACAAAAAAACCCAAAAAACCCAAACCAACAAACAAACAAACAACCAAATAAAAAGATAAGCAAGTAAGAGATTGAACTCTGTGCAGCACCAAGCAGTTCTCCTTGCTCACATACTTCATAATAACATCTGAAAAGATAGCATTGTTTAAGAAGCCAGTGCTATATCTAAGCCCCCTTGGGCAAAAGAAAAGGAGTTATGCCTTCATTAATGCTGAGAAAGAAGCACGGTATACATGTACTCAGACTTCTCAATGGATGGTTTAAAAATAAAGTATCTTCCTCCCAGGTCTACACCTAGCCCTGTCCAATGTCAGCAATACCTAACAATAAGACTGACAAGCCTTTCATAAATAAATACAACAAAACTGTTTATTTCCCTTTTAATTTCTTCACTGTTCATAAATTCACACTTTAAAGCTTCTAAGTACTACTTATACACCCTGCTCAATTTTTATTTTACTACACCACATAACCAACTGGGTTTCTCTCTTGCTGGAATGGCAGTCATAAGTCATGTTAACAGCACCACTATCCTATAGAAAATTTGTTTATTATTAGAGAGCAATCAGTATTACTACTGTTACAAGAAAATAACAAAGTACCTAAAAGGCGCTCCTGCTGCTAGTGAAGATCTACATAGAAGGTACTCACTGAATTTTCAGGGCTCTAGTTAGCTATACAGCTTTCATCTCACCTCCTGCCTCCTCACTTAATTTTTCAGGAAAAAAGAACAGGTCTTTAGAGATTAATATGCTGAAAAGCATTTCCCAGGAGCTTAAACCTGTTCAAATCCACACCACCAAATTATGACGTTTGAAAGAATTCAAGCAGAAGAGCACCCGCCTTAATGCAATGCAAGAGCAGCCTACAAATGCCTCCACTGTTTGTAGTTTTATAGCCTAAGCCTACCAGGAGTGAAAATGCAGGGCACAAAGCACACAACTAGATCATGTTTTGCCTTTCCCCAGACAAAACAGAGATTATTTCAAGATCTTTATTCCTTTCACAAGGAATAAGCAAGCCTTGGACAAGGGATTGCTAGGAAGTTTTAAAGTGCAGAAGTCCATTCTGTCCCTAGATGGAAAAGCAGCACTCTTTGCCTTTATTGCAAAAGGATATCCTTTTTACCAAAGAGAATTGTGTTAAAAAAAAAAAAACCAAAACAAAAAAAAAAAAAAACCAAAACAAAAAAAAAACCCCAAAAAAAAAACCCAGCTTAATATTTGAGTAATTATCTTCCCTGGGCAGTTCTAAGGTATTTATATTTCTGCCTACCCTGTTCACATCACTTCACTTTCATCTCTTAGCAGTTCAATGCAAGAAATTCACTACCTGTCCATCACCTACAATTGCTCAGTACAATCAGTGAGTTCTCCCAGAATTCTCCGAGATCCTATTGAAAAAATCTCTCTACTGATGAAAAGAACCATCTTCATTAATCCACCTGGCAGATGTATTCTTCCCTTCTAATCATTATGTGAGTTTACAAATCTAACAAAGCAGTACTCACATCACATTATTCAGATTACAAAGCCTCTGGGAAAAGAAGGCTGTTGGGCATGGTGCTGTAAATCATCAAAACCACTTCTTACTCCTAGCTGATACTCACTTTAAGAAAAGGTATGTACACAGCTGACTGCTAGGAAAGAGTCACAGGCATGGTCAGTCAGCTGGTTATCACTGAAACAAACATTGGTTAAGCAGAAGAACTCAATAATCAGAACCCTGTTTTCTGCAGGAAGGATTCATATTTATACAGGGCAGCTCAAACTTTGAGTGAAACCCACCCAGAGTATTGTAAACCAAGGCTGTAAGTTATCTGCAGAGAGCCTGAAACAACAGCAGAGGCAAAAGCTGCATCCTTGAATGTCAACACTAGAAGCCAGTAACAAATTTAACATCTCTATTGTGGACTGTTTCAGGATTTATGTATTTTTATGGAAATGCACAACAGTTGGATATTCAACTGCAGTTATCACAGTCAGACGAAGTCCATGAGGCAGTACTGGGGTTACAAGAAACATTCTGCATGAAAAGCTTAAAATAAGGCTCCCTAGTTTCTGCCAGCAAAGAGAAGAAAACAGACTTTGTCAATCTAACTTCACAAGCTCCTGCTAAGCCTGGATGTCACACAGTTAAATGTTTGTCCCTATTTCATCCTTAAATGCCAGAAATACCAAAGGACAAGGAAAAAAACATTCACAGAATCGCAGAGTATCCCAAGTTGGAAGGGACACATGAGGATCACCAAGTCCAGTTCCTGGCCCTGCGCAGGACACCCCACGAGTCACACCATGTGCCTGAGAACATTGTTCAAACGCTTCTTGAACTCTGTCAGGCTTGGTGTTGTGACCATGTCCCTCAGGAGCCTGTTCAGTGCCCAACCACCCTCTGGGTGAAAAACATTTTCCTAATATCCAAGCTAAACCTCCCCGACAACTTCAGGCCAATCCCTTGGGTCCTGTCCCTGGTCACCAGAGTGAAGAGATCAGTACCTGCCCCTCCTCTTCCCCTCACAAGGAAGCTGTAACTGCAACAAGGTTCCCCCTCTTCTCCAGGCTGAACAGAACAAGTGACTTCAGCTGTCCTTGTATGGCTTCCCCACCAGTCCCTTCACCATCTTCATAGCCCTAATGCCAATTAGTTTCTATCTCAACATAAAAAATTTCTGTAACAATCAGAGGTAGCTGATGCTAAGGAGGGGGAATCCAGAAATGGACAGCGGAATTTCTATACGACCCCCACCAAAAATTCAAAGAACGTTCTGCCAACTATTTCATTTTTAGAGCTCACTCAGTTTTAAACTCCAGTTTTATTATTACTTGGGACTTGTGACAGGAGCTTCCATGCAATACATAATTCAGCATTCATGTGGCAAAAATCATCAAAATTACAACAAGTCACAGAATAACTGTGTAACAGAGTAGCAGTATTTATGTAACCACAGTAATAAAAGGCAATATTCTTTAGATAGCTTTCATCAGACCCGCTGTTACAGTAAGAAGAGATGACATACATGTCCTTTTTCTGAAACAGAAACAATAAGAAACTTCTGTAAAGTTTCACAAGCACCAAGATCCTATTGAAAAAACCTCTCTACTGTTACACCTTTGCTATCATTCTGCCTCAATGAGCTCAAACACAGCTCAGCTCATGCCCTACAGCCTCTTATAGTTCTGCCCATCACAAGTGTACACTCCAGTGCTTCTACTCACAGTGACTTTCCTGCAGAACACAACACCCCAAGATGACCTGACAAAATCCTTGCTGGCCTTCACACTCCTGATGCTGCAAAGAAGACTATTTAGGTAGAAGTGGATTCAAATGGAAGAAAAAAAGGCAGGCAAAAGATGACTTCATGCACAGAAACAGATGTTCAGAAAGAGGGCAAGAGAGAGATTCTACTCTCCTAAGAATGCCAACAATATATACCACCAGATGAGCAGAATTCTGTCCAAGTGCTATTCAGGTTTCCCAGCAGGTATTCACTGCCCTTCACCTACTTCAATACAAAGCACACGTGCCATCTTTTCCACAAAAAGCAGAACCTCCTCAGTACAGGCAGGCTAGCTAGGAGACAGTCTCAGGCTCCCATGGCAGAGGCTGCTGAAGCAGACCCACAGGTCCCCTGAAGCTGCCACCAACCCTCCAAGCCACACTCAGTGCATGAACCGGGCATCTCTAAGAAATGCCACAGCACAACAAGAACACTGGCAAGCCACACTTGCTCATCTTCAGAGAGTGTCCAAGCCCAGCCTGACTTAGCCAGACACACCACTGCCTCTGAGGAAGTACTGAATATCTGTTTGAAACATGGTAAATGTAACAGGAGCAGATTTATATCAAATTACAAGGGAAGGGTACATGCAACTGCCTGTGAGGAATTTAAAGATCTTGCAAAGACACAGAAACAGTCATCAGACCATTTCCTGTCATCATCTGGTGACATACATCCAGGACAACACAGAGGTCTTAAAGGTGGGGCATTAATTACCACGGGTTAAAGATCCCCTTGGCTCTATACATTGAGAACAACTGTCACTGCATGAGCCTTTCAAGTCTCTAATGCATGTAAAACCAGCAATTGCTGGGGGAGTGCAGAAGGAAGTGGGGGTGTGAACTAGTACCAAGAAGCATTCAAGTAACTTTGCAGATCGAAGTTCTTCACTCATCCATGCAAACAAAACAGTCAAAACCAGCGCAGACAGGGCTGTCCCTCCTTGTCCATGTGTCAGCCACAGCCAACACACACCTGGCTGTTTTGGATCAGAAACTGGGTTCCCAGCTCACTCAGGAGCCAACCTCAGTTGCAGAGTTTTAATTCCAAGAAACATCTGTGTACTGATGACAGTCACCTGACCAAAGCCCTGTTTTGGACTGCAGTCAAGATCCCACAGCAACAAGGCAACCCTGACACTGGAGGATTAGTGCTGAGCCCAGACTGCATTCATGTGAGAGCAGAACTCACACTGGACTGGGGCCAAACCCACATATGCAAAGCGTGTTGTCACCCCCATGCACCAATACCAGAAGTGCAACCAAAAAAAAAAGAAAATACAGAAGGAGAAGAGAGCCAGCACATCTCTTTGATGACAAATGCATGTTCCATCAAAGTCTGGGTAAGGGGACTCATTTCCTATTCTGGGTAGGAATTGTTAAAGCAAGGAAAGGACCCACCTTACAAGTTTGAGCTCTGCATCCACCTGTAGGTTACTGCCCTTGCCCAGATGCACAAAGAGGTTTAAGTGTCTCTCTACAGCATCAGACAGGGAGAAAAACCTCTCTATATACATACAAACTAAAAGCTGATGGCTCATATCAAGAGGAGGGCCAATGAAAAATGCTTCAAAGTACTTTTAACAGCTACTTTCTAAGTAGTTTTGGCCTATCTCTGCTGATCCTTAAAGGTTTATAAAGCAAAGTATGGAACAGGCACACGCCCTGTGGCCTCTGGTCCTAAGCAGGAACAAGGGTACCATGAGAAGTCTCGTTTGCTCTTCGGCTATTTCGGAAGGACATCCCCACCCAGTAGCTCTATTCACAGCACTGCAGCCTCCCCCTCAACCCTCCCTTTCAGAATTAAAAGGCAGACACCAGCAACAACTCAAATGCCACAGCATACCCTGCAGCCACATGCATCACACTTCAGTCCTTGTTTTAAACTCTGCAGGAGTCTACAATTAGATATTCCATTTACCTGCCAGTGGTGAGCAGAAAACTTTGCCTAGAAAACCATGGTATTTCAAGATTCAACTGCAGAGCTTTGAGAAACCTGCAGTTTTTTACCAAGGCTGTTTTGTGGTGGTAACTGCCCCAGCACCACCATCTCATGCAGACATACAATTAACTAATTCTTCCATTTTAAAACAAGCTATTCACCCACTTTCCTTTCTCTGTGGAAAGCATGCCCTGCTCCAGTTTTCTCTTCTCCCTTTCCTTCTCCCACTTTTAATTTCAAGCAACAGCCATACTTCTGTGCCCAGACCCCTGGGTATACATATGCTATTTTCTCAACTTTTTTTTTTTAATAGATAAACCCACAGACCTAGGGATGTCATCAGCTTTGCAATTATTGACAGGTGCCTATCAATACAGTTGGCAGCAGACAGGGCTCAGTCAATAGCTTTAGTGACCATTCAACCCTGTTTTGGGGTAAGACAGGGAAGACCCAGCCTCGTGTTACTTCCCACCTCCAATGAGTTGTCATGCTCTTTATTTTCTCACTGATGAGGCCACTTAAGGCTCCAAGCACTTAAGCCCTGCATGCCAAAAGGTACAGCATGCCTTGTCCAGAACCAAATCCTGAGATCAAACAGAAACAAGGCTGATGAGATACACTTCTTACTCTGCATTAATTTAAACCTCCCTATGAACTGGATGTGAACAGGAACACTGCACATACCCCATGAAGGCTCTTTACACAGAGCTGGGCTTCTGAAGAACATAACACTTCTTTTGGGGGAAGGTGGATGTTATCTGGGTAAATATTACGGGATGGTGCTCTGAAAACACAAAACAGTCTGTGGCAAAGGAAAATACATCACTTCTCCCACCCTCTAGTACTTGGAAGAGGATTAGAGTGCAGACAGAAAGACTAACACCTCACTGCTTATTCGAACAGTTTCCATTAACAAATAATTGCCTATTTTCACCTCAGTATTACTGGCTGCATTCAAGCACAAATACATGCACTGATTATACATGTGTTTCTGAGGGGGGAAAAAGGGTATTGAAACTTAAATTACCATTCACAAATCAAGCAAACTCTGAATTTTTGCTCAAAATGAGTATGTTTGGTACCCTGAAAATCTAGGAAGCATCCTCTATTAGTTCAGCATCTGTTTCATATTTAGAAGCTATTCTGTGCAAATGCAGGGGTCACACTGCTTTTAAAGCAGCCTCTGCCAATTCTCTTTTGCGGGGCATATTTAATAGCGAATTCCACTGCCACAGGATCCACTGTGCAATAACGAAGGGTAGCGTGTCAATAGATGAAACTGCACACATCAATAAGGAGCTGGCAGAGGTCCCCGCGGATGCCTCTCTTGCAACAATCATTTTAATGCGTGTAGGAGAACAATGCATTACAGCCTGCTCAGAGATTCCCCACAGCCACACTGCATCAAAGGCTGATGGCTAAATCTCTGCACTTGGAGCCAGCAGTGGAACATGCACGGAAACAAAGTCCTTTACATTGGCAATTATTCTTTTTAAGACTGGCAAACCTAAGCGGAGCCAGCTTTTGTCGGAACTGGACTCTTGCTAACCAACACGACCCCCCAGCAATGGTTCCACCAAACTCTTTTTAAAGGCTACTGATATGGCAAGAAGAAAGTGACTCAAAGAGCATGAAAGCACGCAAATTGCAGTCGTGAAGCAAGCACTGAGCAGCACAGTTAAACCACGTCTTTAAGAAAGGCAGAAAGGCAAGTCCAGACTAATCAAGCCTGTTAAACAGAAAGAGTGGAATAAGAGCAGCTACAGCAGCAGGAGTTGTTTTACAGCCAGTGTGAAGTAAAGAATGGTGATGGATATCTGGGAAAAAACCCTGAGAGAAGAACTGAAGCCAGAGAACAAAAGTTAAAAGCAACACAAAGTTTACATTGATTTTTTTTTCCAAACTACATTTAAGAAAGATGATATATATACTTTGTGTGCTACAAGCAGCAGACTCTCACAGCAGCTCTGATCAGTGATCCACACAGACCAGTACATCACTCCAGCACTGGCCAATTTGGCAAAAGGAGAGAAAAAAAGAACAGAAGGGGGGAAGAAAAAAAAAAAAAAAAGGACTTCACACACACTTTCAGAAGTCTGAAACTGGAATTAAAAGGAGGGTTCTGTTTCTCCACCCCCAGCTGCAGTTGTAATCCTTTGACACCTTACAAGCAATGACAGAATGCTTTCTCTAGGGACCTGAGACTAATTCCCTATTAAGCTTTTACAAACTGATGCTTTTCCAAGTCTTATAATGTGGCCAAATTTGGACATTTTCCTAAGAACAGCAAAAGCCACATTCTTGATGCAGAGTTAACACTTCAGCCAAATTTCCAGTTCTTGTTCTAAACCATGGTTGTGCTAGAACTTCTAAACTTGGCAGCTGAGATTATTATTGGTTCAAGAGTGACAAGGAAGAAATGACTAGAACCTGCAAGAATCAAAAAAGAAAAAAAAATTCCCCCTGCTGCCTCCCCAAGTGTAACTACCAGAAGTACTGCAGCTTTTTAAGGAAAGAGGTAGTTGAGGGGAGCAGTATTTTCTGGGGGGAAAAAAAAGCCAACCTGTGGGAGACATCCAGCCCAGAAAATTTCAGCATGAATGCCTGAAGTCTTGCAGAATAATAAACAATTTAAGAGATGGCACTCATAACAAACAGTAACAAGCAGATATGCTACAGGCATTGCTGCCAGCCCTGCTTATTGGCAGCTGTGACAGATTGCCTGGGAGCTCCAGTCTTTAATTAGTTCTCATTCCTGAAGTTCACAAGTCAATTAATTCTAAAAACCACCCTCAGATTCTTTTCTAAAGGAAATCCTGTCCAAGATTCTCTGTCTTTCTTACCTCTTCTTCCCATAACTCAGCTAACAGTTCAGATCCTTTAGAGCATCCACGCAAATTCCATCTGGCCGTGGAGATTATCACCAGTCAAATACTTCGGCTTGCTTCAGCAATTCTTCATATTTCTGCAGCAGTATTTTGCCACTGCTGCCTATAACAGACAGTGTTCCCCAGGCTGCTTCTTCAGCCCCTCTTTCCCCACAACTTGCCTCCTCCAGGGTAATGAAAATGAGCACCAACTGCAGCACTCCAGTGCCAGTTTCAAGCAGTCCCCACGGCCATTACATTGACTCAAATCTACAAGCACTACCATATTGCTTTGTAACTTTTCCAAGACTCAACAAAGGCATTTGGCAAAACAGGCTCTACCTTCTACCTAGCTCGCTTTAAACTCGGTAGTCAAAGCTGGTAACAGTTTTCACTGGTAACCCAGCTTTGAAACCACTTTCAACTCTGGAAGGCACAAAAAAAAAAAAAAAAAAAAAAAAAAGACCATCCTTTTTTCTGTCTCAGACTTCATTGAGAAGGAAACAGTTATGCTTTACAGTTATAAAAGCTTACATGTAAATGAATAAGCCAGTTTCTGATATGAAATTCAAAAAACCTAAGAAACTTTAAGTTCCTTAATTTCTGTCTTGCTTCTTACCCTATTTTACATATGCTGATTATCTGGAAAGACATTATTCAAGACTTTTGGCACCTTAGCAGCTATTTGCCAGTTTACCCAAAAGCAGTTTGGTCTGAAACTGACTTTATACCTTTGCCCCTTGAAAAACACAAGGTGTATTAAAAGTTTCTCATTATTTTTAAAGCCTCTTCTCAGTAGATATTCAAGTCTTCTTATTCAAAGATAATTGAAATTTTAGGGTCTACAGAGAATCAACTGATAAAAAAAAAAAAAAAAAACAAAAAGGAAAACCTGAGAACCATTGATACAAGTATATAGATACTGTCGGTGATTGAATGACGGACCCAGACCGGCAGGGAATCCGAATCGTTTATTCAAAGCAGGGAGTTGCTTTTACACACTTCTCTAAGGCACAGCACTTCCTTCTACGGCGTGACCTATCCCATGTTGCCACAGCAGCAATGCACTTCCTAAATGTCCTTCAATGGGGTGGTCACTCATTCTTCACCCGTCCCTCAGCTCCAGGCAGGCTCCTCTCCATAGGGGTCTGCCCTGTGACACCTCTTCCCCCAGAGTCCAGTGGAGACAAGCCTCTCTGTGTGCCACCATGCGCTCCTTTGTACTGCCATGTGCCTCTGCAGGCAGGTTTTACAGCTCACAACCCAACTCTACCTTATAAATCCCCATAATTCCCCCTTTTCTGTTTTATACAATTAAGAATTATGGTAGCTATCAAATAGATAAAACTTTGAGAAACAATGTAAAGTTGTCTAAAGCTTTTACCATCACTCAGAGTCTGCAGCTGCTGGAAGGTCCTGTTTCACAGTGAAGACTTGGAGAGTCTTTCCTAGGCAGGACTTTCAAGTTTACTTTGAAAGAGGGTCCAGCTTTTTTAAGACCAAATTACCAAGTCAAAATGACTTGATTACACTTTTAGGGCAGAAACACCTGGGTCTGATGGTATAACTTTCAGTCGGCCAGGGCTAGGGCTTGGCCAGAGCCTTAAGCCTTGACTGAGAGGGCTTCTCTAAAATACTTATAAAATTGCTTAAAAACTTTATTAATATCATTCTGAATGCCACTGAAAAATTAAGAACATGTAAACTTCTTGACAGTCTTTCACAGGGGCCACACCCCATTTCTGCATCTCCCCCCTTTTCTGAGGGGGAACACGCTACAAGGACGGGACTCCCTGACTCCAGCCACTCGCCGCGACCCAGCGCCGCGTGGCGCGAGCCTTTCTACGGTACGGTCCAGCTTCCCTCCAGGGTCAAACGGTTCGGGGGACGAGGGGCCATCTTCTGGCTCTCTTCCCACAGCCCCAACAGACTTATGGTCACTCACTGGTGGCGCAGAAGGGCTCAGCACAGCTGCTGCGGTGGCACAAGCATCTGTCTTTCTTTGTCTGGTCTCTGGGTGCCACCTGCGCTGTGAGCGCCTTGCACAACTCGGGTCCCACAACGCGTCTTCTAAAACGTCCCATCTCAGAGGATCAAAAGTATTGGTCCTATCTAAAGTTGAGCCACAGTTTCTTGCCCAGAACAAGAGTGTGTTCAAATCCGTAGACTTAATTTTGCCGCCATGTTTCTTTAAAATCTGTTTTAACATCTCTGGGACGTTCTGTTCCTGGGATACTCCATCCCCTAAGTCCCCCATGGCTCACCTACAACTTGTAGGGATTATCGCTGGCCAGCACTCCTGCTTCTTGCAGCAGCACTTCAAGTCCCGTGGGGCTCACCGACGGACGCGCAGATAGGTGTATAATAAACTACTCACACGGGGCACCATTTGTCAGCGATTGAATGATGGACCCAGACCAGCAGGGAATCTGAATCGTTTATTCAAAGGAGTGAGTTGCTCTTATATACTTTTCCAAGGCACAGTGTTTCCTTGTATGTCGTGACCTATCTCGTGTTGCCACATCAGCAACACACTTTCTCAATGTCCTTCACTCGTCTGTCAGCTCCTGGCAGGCTCCTCTCCATAGGGGTCTGCCCTGTGACACCTCCTCCCCCAGGGTCTAGTGGAGACAAACCTCTGTGTGCTGCCATGTGCCTCTGCAGGCAGGTTTTACAGCTCAGAGCCCAATTCACTCTTATAATTCCCCACAGACACCATCTCCCTGATATAAGCTTATTTCTTCTTTAGAAGAGAAAATTTTAACAACTTCAAACCTGCTTATGTCACAGTCTCTCCCTGCCTTGTTAGATCCAGTTTTGAGGTACCTTGAGCAGGTTAGGAACTGGGGTCATGCACAAAACTGCTTATTATTCTTGGACAGAAATGGAAACGTTGGTATGCCTAGACAATTTTCACCTCACAGGTCTCTATAAAACAGACTTTATCGCTTACTATCAGAGATCTGAGAGAGCAGAACAAATATCAGGGGCCTAGTAACATCTCCAATAAAAATCAAAACCAAAGTACTAAACAGATATTTTTATTTGCATTGCAATATACAGTCTGACTTTATACTCTATCTAATATCTTTCTTTTGAAAGTGCTGAAGACTTTTATAGACACTGACATAACCCCTAGTTTGACCCAGCTCACGTTAGTAATGTTTTCCTCAAGTTCTTTCCAACTTAGCTTTCAATGGATTGACTTCCATACATAGTCTGAAAGAACTCGCGTTTTCAGACAATGTGTCCCCTTTCCCTTCCTTCTAAAACAAAGAACTTCACATGCCATAAAATACATCACTGAAAGGCATTTAAAACCAGACAATTGAAATGCTCACTTTCTAAAAATACCTTACTGAGATATATACTCATTTCCCTACTAAAAAAAATATACATTTCTGTTTTGCAGGTTAGTGTTTGACAAGGATTATGGAGATTGGAAAAAAAACCCCAACCCAAAACAAGAAACAACCACACAGAAACAAATCAACCCATGAATACATTAGATGTGAAAGCTGAAATATCAAATGTCCCTGAATGTTTGTTTATATAACTAGATGGATGGATATACATTATTTCTTAAGCACATTCCACTCTAATCAAGCATGTGGCTGCATTTTTAAATGACCCCTACTGCTTACTTCAAATCTTATTCAGGCAGGTTTATACCTCAGTTCAGGGATTAGAGCCAAATACAACAGAGGCTACCTAAAGAGAGCAAGCTGTTGCTATGTTGAAATGTAGCCATTGAGAAACCTGGGGAACAAGGTCGAAGAATTTCAGAAAAAGCACCCAGACTCCCTAAAAAGCAGCCCCAGACAGGCACCTACAAAGATGCAAGAGAGCCAGAGAAGGTGACTAAGCTATCATCTGCCAACCCTAAAGAGCACAGGATGTAAAGGAACAAACACTCACTACACTGCTCGCCCTTCGATTCCCACATGTTCCCACAGCCTACACACCAAGAAAATACATCAGCATGACAAAGCCACGGGGAAAGCGCTTCCTCCTCAGCAACACCACCTGCCCTTCAGTGCCTCACCAACCCAGTTCCAACGCTCACTACGTGCTCCTAGTGTCTTAGCAGTCTGCAGTTCCCCTTTGGAAGCCTTTTGAGCCACCTCCTAAGTCGCAAGAGATAGGCAGGTCTAGCTGTCAGCCTTCCCTGAGTACCAGTGAGGATCTGAGCCTGCCTCCTTCCAAGAACAGGCAGGCAAAGGCCACAGGGCCAGCCCTGGGCTCACCCGCAGGTGAGCAGGCACCAGCAAGGGAGCAGGGAGCAGATTCCACTCTAACATACCTTGAACACTCCGTGGG
The DNA here is from genome assembly GCF_000691975.1 of Corvus brachyrhynchos. Classification (NCBI taxonomy): domain Eukaryota; kingdom Metazoa; phylum Chordata; class Aves; order Passeriformes; family Corvidae; genus Corvus; species Corvus brachyrhynchos. Next base: position 1,749,255 of record NW_008237447.1, on the reverse strand, counting down.
GAATCATCCTTACATCGCCTCCCTGCCCTAAACCTTGAGGCTCTCCCATTTTCTAACGCTTCCACTTTAGCTGCAAATGCAGGAAAAGATTAAAGCATGCTTTTCCTTGAAGTGCATGATCACAATAACTTACACTAATTACCAAAAGCCTTCTATTGCAGAGCTTGAATTAAACCTTGATTCAAATGACTAATTGTTGTAGCTTCTGAGGAAAAGAAACAAAAATTATTTCAGACACGAGATGCAGGAAACAAGTCCATTCATCTAAACACACATCCTGGGGTTCTGGCATGCTGGAACTGACTTTCATCATAGCAGACAGTGAGTGCCACACAGGTCTAAAGGGTGAGTAAGAAAAAGGCAATCTCTGGGAAACCCATTATCAGCGGTTTTCCCCCAGGATCTGCTGAGTACATGCTCTCCTCACGCCCATAGCATTTAAACAAAAACCTTTTTTTTTCAGATCCACTGAAATTATTACCTTGAACCTCAAACAAGAGCCAGGGAAAAAAGCCCAGGAGGTGGAATGCTTATTGTTTACTTTACAGTCTGAGCCCTGGTAACAATCAGATACTTGGTTTGGTTTTTGGCTGTCTTGTCCTAAGAGATGTTTTGGTTTCCAGAGCATTTCACAGGTTGGTTAGGTAGATTGGCTGCAGAGTGAAATCACACATGAAACAGACAGAGGAAAACGCTTTCATAGTGCCCTCCCTTCTCAGGATGTAGCCACACCAGAGGAGGGAAGAAAAGAGAGAGTAGATCAAGCCTTAGTATCAGGATCCACAATCTCCTTACCAAACAGATTATAACTGTACTGGATCAAGAAGAAAGGATGATAAAACATTCTCATTTGTCACAGCCAAATACTTCAGCGATTTGCATCCTTTTGCTGGATTATTTTGTAAATATCTGAAGAAAACAGTCAAGTCTAAGTACTCACAAGGGATAAGCTTGTCTATGCTTCAGCTCCTTCCCTCCACCTCCCTCATACAAGAATTCCTCAACACTTGCAGCAAAAGCCCCAAACCTCCTCTCCATTAAAGAGCTGCTAGAAAAGGCTCACAGAAGCACACTTCTTCCATCCAGAGTGAGAGAAAGACTACTTTCCAAACCTCTTAACCTTTGGAATATTTCATAGAAGTGACCAAGTAATGGTATCAGAAGATAGGCACACTACAACACACACCACAAGTATGACTAAAGTTCAGAGATTTTTCTGCACACAAAAGCACTTTGAATTTTAAAAGCACCATTCCAATTACAAAAAAAAATCCCCAAGAGACAGCTCAGAACATCTAGACAAACCAGATCATGAACAATGGCCATGTATCTCTGCATGCACACTTTAAGTTCTTCTAATTATTTCATCTTGAATGAAGAAGGAAACAACTTTCCAGTTGTGCGTCATTCTTAATAGTTTTTACTTTTTGCTGCATGACCTTGAGCATCTGAGAGTCTTGATTTTCTGCTTGTCCTACTAAACCATTCTCTTGAAAAATCTTATTCCCTTTCTGTTTCTAAACAAAAACACTGAAGGTGAGCTCTCCAGCTCTTGACTGTTTCCCCAGCTGGCAGAATGCCAATATTGTAAAGATAAACGAGATGACTAACCTCAGCTGCAAGTAAGAGAAAGCACAGTGGACACCTTTATCTGGTAGGATCTTGCAGACAGAAAACCCTCTGCCCCAATTGCCTACAAGCAGCCTCAGGAAAGAGACTAGGACAAGCCCAGGTTTAGGGAGCTGACTTTTCAACTGCAACTCTCAGGTCTGCAGACCTGGTTATGAAAGATTCAACAGCCAAAAAATGAAGAAAGTGCTCTGGCAGACTTAATTAAAACAAAAGTCACAGCAAAGTCAAAAGTGCAAGCACAAACTAAGTCAGCGAATAGAGTTTTGTTTGAAGAAGAATGTTGGCAGTGTGGGGCTGGGGTACTGTTTAGTTACTCCTTCCACCTGAAATCTGGAAAATGCTCCCACTTACTACCTGCAATTAATCAAGTGCTCTGAGTCACGAACTACATAGAGTAACTAGTAGGACTTGTGGTGAGTAACTTGCTCACCAGCACCTGAGGTCCCTCTGGCTGCCCAGAGCCCACACAAAGCCACTTAAATACTACTAACACAGAACTACCTTACCCGAACAGTCTTCTGGTGCTCTACTTACTGCTACTTCTGCAATAGGGTTAGCAACAATGCTACAAGTACAAGGCTGGGGAAAAAAGGAAAAAAACAAAAGTAAAAAACCCCACGACAACCCACCACCCACCCTTTTGTGTAGCGCTCGCTTGTCTTTATTCCTGCACGCTGCCTGGCTGGCACTGACACCAGTAAGGAACAATGCCACATGTCACGCTAACGACAGCTACACAATTACCTGAACACGGCATAAACCATCACCTACACGCTATCTCCTAGCGGGAGAACTTCCCGGCAGAGGCAGCAAACCCCAGGAGTCCGGCGGGGAGGGCGCAGGGGAAGCGCCGCTCCCCCGGCACCCCGTGTGCCCGGCGAACCCGAGAAGGGCGCGGGGCCCCTCTCGCAGCCCCTCGGGGGACAGGCAGGAGGAGGGTCC
>NW_008237447.1:1721891-1745513 GCF_000691975.1 Corvus brachyrhynchos | reverse complement strand
CCTTGGGCAGCGTGGGGCTGGGCCCCTGCTCGGTCACTCGGTCCGGCCCCGCCTCGCGGGGGTGGGGTCCCCTCGTGTCCGCTCCCGCAGCGCGGGGGTCGCCTGTGGCCCCTCTGCTCACGCCGTGCGCACAGAGCCACCGCACACGCGTGGGAGCCGCTGCTGCCCCTGTCCCCAAACACAGCCCCCGCCGGGGGCTGCCTGCTGGGCTGCGCACCCCCCAGGCACAGCGGCCACTCATGCCCCTTCCATGCACTGCCGGGTGCGCCCACTCGTGTCCCCGACCCTTCCACGGGCAGCACGGCAACAGTGGGCCTGCCCGTGCTCCTGCGATCCTGCCCTGCTCACGGCCTGGGTCGGGAGAGCACGGATACCCTTTGCCCCATGCACTTCGTGGATAAGGCCACCGCTCCCTCCCTACTGGTGCCAGGCAGCCCCACAAGCAGCACTGCCCTTTTTGGGGACTCTGTTTCTTTTCCCCTGCCTGAGATCCCAGTTAACTCAGTAAAGGGCTGCTGCAGCATGGCATTTGTGCCACCGCTCCACCGCCTTTCTTCCCAGCCTGCTTGGAGATTTTTGTTTGCTCGGGGATTTAATTTCCTGTTTGTTTGTAAAAACAAAGAGCGGAGGCACTGGGCGGCTCTCTAGTAACTCGGACAGTTATCTGCTCTTTCAGTCCCCTTGCCACATTCGTTGGGAAATCTGTGCCCTCCTTGGGCACATTTTGCTGTCTGTTGCCCAGGCTTCCTGGTAGAGAGGGATCCGTGTTACGCATTTCCCTGTGTGGGGAACCTTTGATGCCTACCCATGGTTTGGGGCAACTGCTCCTGCACAAAAATGGCTGGTTTAGGCTTTATTCTAGTGTCTCCAGTGCACTTTGTTCTTGAGCATGACTTGGCTTGGCTGAGGTTGTTTGCTCCCAGTAGCAGGAAGTGTGTGTTGTGTTCATAACTGAGCATGATTATCAGACTGGATTTTAGGCTGGACTTTATTCCTTCTGTAATGCTTTACAGCAGAGAGGGTGTTGCCTGACAGGAATGAAATGAGACCCTCCTAAAACTGATGAGAACTTTCACTGTCCAACCACAGTTACCTGAGCTCCTGCACAGAGTAGATAGACCTCTTTGTAGAGGTGTCTGGGGGACACTTGGTCCTGTGCACACTGAAGTTCTCTGAGCTCCCAGACAGCATATGAGGCTGAATCCACAAGTGTGACTGAGAAAAGACTGCCCGAACAAAACAAGGCTGTCTTCAAATATGTTTACAATGCCCTCATATCCCTGCTTGTTCTTGCTGCCTGTTTCCAATCAGTCTGCTCCACATCCTCCTTTAGCCAGCATTTAAACAACTTTTTCTTCACTGGAAAACGTCATTTCCATAAACCAAGACATGTCCCTTACATCAAATTCAGAAAACAGGTTAGAAGATCTCTCACCCTTGCCAGTCAGCTTCCATCACACTGCTTAAGCTCCTGATCCTTCTTCAACATTTAGTCCTGAAACTCTTGCTATCCTGACCCATAGGTGGTGTTCTCACCTCTCACTCTTTTACTTCAGTAAGAACCACTTTTCCTCCACATAGTCAGACTTCCAGACAGAAGGGCCACTGTAACCCATTCATCTGACCCATACACAAAAGCCATAGATTTTTTTCCTCAGCAGTTGGATCAAAGTGAGTTAGAGAGACAGCACATCTTGTCTTAAAGACTCCAAGTAATGGCAACTGCCTTCTTCCACCTACTAATTTATTCCAATGTTTAATTATCCTTGCTGCTAGGAAATTGCTTCTTTTAAGGCTGAATTTGTCTAACTTCAACTTCAAGACATCAGAACTTGTTATGCCTTTGCCTACAAACCTGCACACCGATCCCATTTTCATGGATAAGTAACTATACATGGTGCTCCTATCACTTCTTGTTTAACTGAACAGATTGTTTTCTTTGAAGCCTTACATTGTAAGATTTAGTTTCAGTCGCTGCAGATTTTTCGGACTCCAGTGTTTTTAAGCGTGTTTTTTGACTTGCAGGCACCCACCCTGGGTACAATGTCATTGTGGTCTATACACACATGCTGTGCACAGACTAAAAGTCATTTCTCAGTCATTGTTTTTCCCCTTCTCTCGTAACTAAAAATGGAAGTAGACTATTTCCTACGCTGTACAAAAAGCTTGTGGAGTTCATTACCCATGTTGAGTCTCCAAATCTCTTTCTACATCTCTGTTTTTCCTGAGAGCATCTTTATCCTGCCATTCACCACTATGCTCTTCCCCCCTCAGTACGTGGCCTTGCAGCAGGATGTGTTAAAATACATTCGGTAACATTGTGACAATTGAAGCAGGTGTCTGAGATCCCTCCTTCAATTTGAGAGCTGCTTCTCCAAGGCTGATAAATCGCCAGCACAGATGACAGAAAGAGCAGGTTTGAAGCTGACCGCTGTGTTAGTCTACCTTCTCCTTCAAAGCTTGTTTTCTTCTCCTTTTTGTGTGTCCTACTTTGAATGGATTGTTACATGTATGTGATTATGTCATTTTCCCCCCTTGCCAATTCCATTTTGTATCGTTCAGCTATGAGAGCCAGTCTGAGCCAGGAGCTTTCTCCAAGTTGAGACAAATATCTTCCTCTGTTTTTGTGCATTTTCTATGTTTATTCATGAGCTGCAGAGTAAATACATGGTCAGTTGTTTGTTTCTCAGGAAGGCAGCCCATTTGACTTTCAGTGTTTAGCATGTTGTTGATTTGAGTAGATAGCACGTATTTATTTATTGATGATGCTGTAAAAGTGCTTGCTTACGTTTCTTCATACCTACATTTCTGCATAATGTATGGGCTGAAAGTGTCTCATTTGGGGGTAACTAGGTTAGCCAGCAGAATTTCGGGGAAGGATCAGGACTGGAGTTGTTACGTTAAACACATTATTATGCATGCACACATTCATGAAACATGAACACACCCTGATCCTAAAGAAACCCACAAGCAACCACTCCCTACTTGCACCACTCCTCTAATATACACTTGCTAGCTTTTGCAAAGTTTCTCTCTTGGCAAACATGGATAACAACTCTTGTTCTCCCCACCTTGTTGCCTGAGCAGTGGAGGACAGGGGTGAAATGTCTGTGTATGAGGCCCACATCCAGCATGGAGTGCGAGAGTAAAGAACATTTAGAAGGGCTGTATGTCTCTGACCAACAGCAGAAGGACCTGGCGTGATGAGGACCCAGCACCTTGCTTAGGGGCAGAGGTGCAAAAGTGCTGCTCTCGTGCAGTGCAGATTGCAGGCTGCAAACCTTAACCAGGGGAGAAATCTTTTGGTGCCATTGCCTGGCGTGTGGCAGCCAGGAGCTCTCCACAACAAACAAGAGGCGTAGGCAGACAGACAGGTAAGGCCATGCTCGACTGCCCTGTCAGCAGCACAGCAGCCTCTAAGGGCAGGAAGGGGACTCTCAGTGGCTTCCAAACTGTTTGCATGAGAACCCTGAGGAAAGGGAGCTGCAGCACAAACGTTGTCCTGGAGACATCTGCACGGGGATGTGCTGTCTCATTTAAAGACCCTTTTCTCAAGAGCTAGGGACTTTATCCCCAGCACGCTGGCGAAATTCCACGTTGCTTGATTTCATTCCGCCCCTAGGTTCCCTTTGTGTTTCCAAGCAGGCACAATACTCGTCTTCATTTCCTCTCCTCAGCTCTTGTTAAATTTCGCCTTGCTCCAGTGAGCAGATTGCGTGTTCCAGCCAGGGGGCTGCCCCATCACGGTTGTGGCTGACGTGAGCCCCACACCCTCGGAGCTGTACACTCGGTTTTGTGAAATGTTTCTCAGCGTACCTGGATGGAAAATATATGTCCCCCTGTCATTCCCCTTTAGCAGTTGAACAGAAGTATGGGCAATAGTAGAGAGCTCACAAAGAACTGTGAAAAACTCAGCTTACCCATTTATGTATTATGCATTAAAACCTGTCTCTATTGAGCTGTCCAAGATAAAGTCCTACTGGCATGTGATCAAAAGCGTAGGAAATTACCTTGATTTGTCCTGGCTAGAGCTGGCTGCCTCATGTAAAAGTATTTGTGAATAAATTATTTGCAGATTGATGAGGAAAAAGTGAGTAATTTATTTGATGAATATTGTTCAGCTGGCTCTTGAGCTAACCAAACCATGAGGAAAAAATATTGGTGAATGATTTATTTGAAAATCTAGTTGAAATTTGACAGGAGAAAATGGTCAAACAATCTGCCACTATTATTCAAATTCCGGTAGACCTGGATAGTGTTCATACACTACTAAACCATACCCCAGTGCTTCAAGCCACGGCCCTAAAGAAGATACTGAAATATGAATTCAAATCTTCAAATCTATACTCACCTTCTCCTTAAAAGAGATTCTCTTCAACCACAGCCCCAAAGGTACCTATTAATGAGCATAGAACAGATTCTACATTTGCAGTTATTTATTCTTATTTATTATTAAGACACTCTGGAAACTCTCTTGCCTGATAGAACAGCAATGAAAATTGAGTACCTTTTACTCCTCTACGGCCTCCCTTCAGTGGATCTCTAAGCACTTTACAAATTTCAATGGGTTTAGTGTTACAGCTGTTCTGTGAGGCAGGAAGGCATAATGAAATCCAGGAAAAGTAGAAAGCACACACCACATGCTACAGGTTTCTTTACATCCTAAACTCTCAAACTTCTTGAGCGTCTTAGGCTAGATTCCTTTCAACAGAGCACATCATTCAAAGACTGACTACATTTTTCAAACCTAGCTGCCTGAACTTTGATTCCTAACTACTTAAGCACTCATAAACACACCACATGCTGAGCTCTTGTTGAAATTTGATGGAATTTCTGAGCACTAAACACGAGGAAAACCCCACGTGTCGTGATATTTCCATGCATATGTACAGGTTTAGCAGCATATCTCTAGATGCTTGTGTGCTTGATGGTCTCACAGGTTAGAGCCGTAACAGCTGCGAAACAGGCAGGTTGCAGAACCCTGCCTGTGGCTGCAGGTTGCACATCATGTCGCTGTCACCACATGAGCAAACCACATGCAAAAAGGTTTTCCAACCTGTTACGCAATAAATGACACATCCTCCTACCTCCTGCCTCCCTCTTGCCCTTCCAGCAGCAGGGTTGCAGTCCCTCTGCTGTTTCTTGGTTGAAATGGTGAATGAAATATGAGGGACTTGCACTTCAAAGGACTGGAGAGATGTTAAAGATCTGATGTTAGATGTTATGGCAGCTCCCACTACAGCATGAACAGTAAGGATAAAATCAACACCCTATTCAAACTACTGGACGTTTCCTTGTCAGCTTGAGTGCAGACAGGATTTGATCTCTAGTACCGAACTGAGCCTCTGCAACCAAAGAATTAGGGAACAGAAAATACATTCTAAGGCAGTACGTGACAAAATTATCCCCACAACAACTTGCACTCTGAACTCCTACAGAAGTGAATAATTAAATAACCAACATATTTTTATGTAAGGAAGACTGAATATCAAATTTAAAATCTGCTGTCAGCCTTAACACAAATAAACTATAAACCCAAAAATAAATATTTGTATGATTGCTGTTGATCATTAGAGGCAGTTTAAAATCCAGATTTACTCAGTGAGATTTTTATTCTCCTTCCCACTGGCATGTCTCCTCTCTTGAACCAGGAAAAATCAAAAGGATTCAATTTTGCTTTCAGGTTTTCTCTCTTTCTGCGATGTGACTGCAAAAAATCATAGGGGAGGATATTGCTCTGTTTTAAAGGAATAGATTTCATTAGATACGGAGAAGGAAAACAATAGAAACATTTCTCTTGGCATTTATTTGTTTTTATATGGATTCTCCTAGGCAAAATTGAAGTCACGAGAGAGGGGGGTCTCTGCTTATAACGGGAGCAGGTACAATTCTTACCCTGCTCCGAATTCACTCTCTTGGTACTGACCAGTTACACTCCATTTTGGGAGCTTTTTTTTTTTTTTTTTTTTAGTGATGTAAATCTGAGCTTAGCTCTTCTTTGTGTTTTTTACCTGTGGGACTGCTGTCTTCCCACATCAGAAACAGGCTCAAATCCTTTTCTGACCTTGATTGTAATGAGTAGGACATCCATGCAATGAGAATAAATCAGATTAAATTAGAAGCAGGAACAGTGCATTTCTCTGGCAGGTCCCAGAACTTCACATATTGGTGCCTTCTATTACACAAGGTGCATAACCCAACCTTGACTTTAGGCCATTCTGAGACACACAAATTATGGAAACAAGAGGCCAGGAGGTCTCTGCCTATGCTAGACTGAAATGCTACATATAATATACACTGAGCTGTCACCTATTATCCTGAGTTGATTTAAAATAATCTATAATCCAGGGATGAGAAGTGAGCACCATAGGATGTGTCAAATCCTTCTCATACAGCAAGACAGTGTCGTCATTATACCAGACCATGAAAGAAGAAGCACACTGTCTCTTCAAAAAAGGACTTCTAATTTCTCGAACACTATGGCTAAAAGAATCTTTTCGAGTGCATTTACATTAACAGGAATTAATTAAGAGATTAGGCTAAGGCTGGTGATTAGGGCCCTGTCTGAGAATGTGGGCACACTTTATTAACAAGAGCCTAGAAACAGGAAGGAGGCTCCACACCCCCTGTACATATAAGCTAGTGCAGTCACTGCATTCCAAGGAACTGAGATCTCAGTACAAAGGATGATCCAGAAGTCAGTCTTCTGGGGATCTTCCCTCCCCTTGATGGGACTAGAGGAGATGCTATGAAGAGAGCTTTGTGTTCTCAGACAAAAAAGAAAATCTGGGAAAGTCAGTGAAGTCTCAGTGTGTGTTTTTCAGGTTAATTTCTAACTTGCAGTGCCAAGCAAAGAGAATAGAGATGCAAAACACATGCAAAATAAAACCAACATAAAAGTTCAGTGACAACTGGCATATTGAAAGCCCTGCTTTTAGCAGAGTTCCAGAAAGCATCTCAGAGAGCTTAATAAAGGAGAGCAAAGCAACCTCTATGCTCATATATTTCCAGTCCTTTTGGCATCCAAATAGTCCAGCATGTCCTGCCTATTGCAATTTGCTCTCTTTTCCTCTGTTTTGTTTTCCCATCAAATGACCAGCTAACTAGCTATTGAGCCAGCAGAGACAAAAAAAAAAAAAAAAAAGGTCAGAAACTGCAGATGTCTCAGTGTTTTTGCCCAGGGGACATTAGATAACAAGCTGATAAAGTCTGCCTGCAAATCCACTGGTTGACTTGCTATTCTTGAGTGTCTGCGTAAGGCCTCATTGATTCTAGTTTGGCACTTTGCTGTTGACCCCGCAGCGTTTTGAGGAGATCTGCAGTACAAAAGGCTCATCAGCAGATCTTCTGTGAGTCTTGGATAATGGTCAGAGAAGCTGTATCTCACCCCAGACCTTCAGCTGAGCTGTCAGCTGAGGGCTCCTGTTCTCTGCTAGGATGCTCCACACACCTGTGCCTTGGCAAATCTTGCACCCTGGAAGATGAGCACTGTCAGAAGGTGCTCCTGTATTGGCAGCATGGGGAATGTGTCTGCTGATCATGTGGTTCTTCAGGACACCCCAAAAAAATCCCCAAAAGTCACAAGGTAAACCACAGCATAGAGTCCCCTTGCGTACTGTGTGACCATAGAGACTGCAAGCAAGGAAACACATTCAGATTCAAATCACAGTATATGAAAATCTCACTAATTTAGACCCAAGGGACTTCAGAAGAGGGCAGATTTTGGCTCTCTGTGAGAGTACACTTTCTGCATATAAAGTCACTGGAAAATGTTCAGTAAGGCTACTCATACTGTGTCCCTCAAAATACACTTCTGTGACTGGGGACTAGTGGCTGTCATTCATGAATTGCATGTCCTGTAGCAGAATAAGAAGGGCTGATAAAAACAGCATGAATAAATCCTATTAGCATTGTTTTAAGGAGACCTCCACTTCAGCCCTTGCACAGATGAGTGAGCAAAGCTGGGCAAGTCTGCACGGGGGCTCTGGCTATTTTCTTGTATCCCTGAGGGAAACAGCATTTCTCTGTGGGTGGAAGGGATGAGAGCCTGCACATTCCCTGCCACTCAGACTTCCCGTGGGCTTTCAGGCCAGCTCCTCACCCACCACCACGCTGTGGAGTGGTGTTTCATGCGAGCAAGACGACTCAAGAGCAAGGGAGATTGAGGAGCAGGGAAGGACTAGTGCAAAAGGAAGTATCACTGCATTTCCAGAGCTTGTCACGGAGGATCAGGGCAGCTGGGTAGCCTTGGAGACAGAAATTGAAGGTGTGTTATGGGGATTTACGTGCTGGGTTTGGAAGTCCTGTTTCAATTTAAGATGATTAGCAATATCTGTGAAAGCCCTCAGGAAGCTGACTCCTTTACATTTTTATAAAGGCATCAGACAAGGCATAGCCCTTTTATTTTAGCAAGAATTTCCTAGCCAGTGGCTGCAGAAATGTGCTGCTTTTCTCCTTGCTGCGACTAGGCAGCTGCTGTGCTCACTAGATTATAACCCAGGCTGCATGGGAAGATTTGATTTAAGGCAAGCCTGGCTGATGACTCTCTGCATGTAAAACTTCCAAACAAGGAGGAGGGAGCAGCTGCAATTACAGTTTTGAATTGGGAAGTGAGAAAATAGAGATAATTTCCGTTTCTGCAGCAATGTGAATAATTATCAAAAAGAAAATGGTTGACTGGCAGCTAGAAGCCTTGCTCCTGCTACCTAGAGCAATGGGCCAGTAACAGCAGCACAGATGAAATCCTTGGACAGAGGGGTCCATTTCTAAATTTTAAATCTCCTTTCCCCATTCTCATGTTTGTTTGTTTTTCATTTTCACACACTTGGAATTAACATTCCCCCACCCTGCCCCAAGAACACTGTGTGTTACAAGGTTTGCATGTGAATATCTCATCTGAGATTTCATGTTTCCTCTGCTCACATCTCAACACCAATCAAACAAGACTGCAAGCCATTCAGGCACTTAGCCTCCATAAAGCATCCCTTTCTAGACTAAAATCAACACCGTTTATTCTTAAGAACATTTGAAAACCAGCCATGTTTAGCAGGTGATGGGCACTCCCTCCGAAGTTGCTTTGACATAGTGCTAGTTTTCAGGTGTTGTCCCGTCTCAGACAGGAACTCCTAGCAAATTTCATGTATCCAGAGGCTGACAAACCCATGGCAATAGCCTTCTGAAGTGCTAATAAAATGCCAAGCCAAATCTGGAATCATACTCTGGCACAGGAATGTGGGCTTATTTACCTGAATGCTGCAATGCTTCTGCTGCCAGCTGAACGAAGGTGGTGCCCCATGTGAGTAACCCTGGCTCAGCTGAGCTACCTGGCCACTGCACAACAAGAAGTCCAGTGGTACTCAGCTGGTCTAACTGAACATGCACTGAAATGCACTTGGCTAGCAACACTGAAAATCCACAGGATCCTAATTAGAATGATGAAGTAGTCAACTTTAAAACATCGGTACAATCTGCTACGAGCCCACAGACTCTCAGAAATAATGAGCATTAAAGGAAAAAGCCTCTTCAGAAAGGAAGGTCTCACTGATATCTTAGATAGCAGGCAATGCCTTTTGCATTTCTTGGTGAGCTTCTGTAGCCGGTCTTCTCCGACTGCTCCTGCCAGCACATGTTGGAGCACATCTCATGCCTATTCAAACAAACAAAAGAGGATGTCTCGTCTTTCACTTTCTCCTTCCTCCATACTGTGGGGAATTACTGCTCTTCTCCATTCTGCTTCTCATGTGGAGAGAGTAATTTTTAGTTTTTTATTGCAGTAAAAATAATACAAAGCTTCATGAATGAAGCTGGCAAAATACAGAATAGGGCTTTACTCTTCATGCACAAAGATAAAATGGTAACATAATATTTAATCAGGGAGTGAAAGAAAGAGAAGTGAGTTCATTAACTTTTCCCTTGAGTGAAAACTCCTGTTTTCATTCTTCTTTTATTTTTATTCAAATAATTTTCAAGAGAACACCATCCGTATGCAAATGCATATGTGTTCTCAGAATACAGCTTTCTTTTATATAGATGATCATGAACTCACTTCAATAAAGGGAAAATGTCAGGATTTTTTCACAGAAATAATAGGCCAGGCAGCCAGCAGTAAAAGCTCTATTAACCTCCAATTATCTCTCCCACACTCCCAAGAGTTTGTGTACTTCAGTGGACAGTGTTTTGCAGCACCGGACATCACAGATCCAAACTGCTTTTCCTCAGACCTTCTGTGGGAAGAATCACATGCTACTTTTTGGGTTTTGTAGGGTTTTTTTCCCCTAGTCACTAATGACAGCAGAAGAGGAAGAAGCAGCTTTTTCATTGAGCTCTCCATGAAGCAAGATCCATGCTCTTCGGAGGCTCGATAATGCTGTGTGAAGATCCATGTCTCCACTTCTGGATGCCAACAGGAGGTTTAGATTTTTGCCAGGAGTGAGCTCAGAGGCAGAGCTGCCTGTGACACAGAAGGACAGGGGAAGGGCAAACACCCTTTGATGTTGAATGATGGGCAAACATCATTCAAAAGATGACATTTGAATTGTGCCCTCATGCACCAGAGACCTGGAAATGAGAATGTGATTTGCCCTGCAATGGCAGGGGAAAGGCACAGGGTGACAGCTTCCAGTCAGATTTTGAGGGAACGCTGAGTCTTGACACAATTGCCCATCTCTACCTTCACCTGTTTAACAAGCACTGGTTGCCAGATCCCTGCCTGGGGTCAGGCACCAGCTCTGCCTCTCCTGAGGCATCCACGTTATGGGGAGGAATGTTCTTGACGTGGAGGCAGCCCGGCTAAAAGAAGCCACGCAAGAAAGAACAGAGAAGTTCGGCCCTGGGAGTGCCTGCCCAGAGCCACTGATCTGGACTGTGCCACTGAGCTCCACCCCAGCAGCTTCCCCATCCATACTCTGGTGGCTGCATGCTCCAGTCCTAAAGCACAGAGCACGACAGCGCCGAAATAACCCCAGAGTTAATATGTCCTGGATGTATCCTACTTTTCAAGGAGCGTGTGTTATGTCTCTTCCAAATGCTCCCTCTTAGGGGTGTTGCCTCCAGATACACCCATTTGGAAAGCACTTTGGTTGTGCAAAAGTTTTTGAAGAGATGCAAACACGACCATTGAAAGAACCTAAGCAATTCCCACACCCCCTCTGTGACATAAAAAACCTACTTGTCTCCCATCACCAGGACATGTTATTTCTTTATTTTTCCTGCTGTTATTTCCTTGTAGATAACCACATTATCAGAACCCACTAATTTATGAGGAGCAGACAAAGACCAGGAGAGTTAGTCCCTTCCTTGAAGATGTTGATTCTGTCAGATTAGTATGTGAAAAACAGCCAGGAACTTCTCAATGAATCTTTCTGGAATATTTCCTAAGCAGCTGCTGATTCTTTCTGGGTAATAAAAGAAAAGAAATCTGAGAGGAGAAACTGCAGCTGCTGCCTCAACAGAAAGAGCTTATTATGAGACATTGCACTCTTTTGTTTTTTCACTTCATTTGTTTGGGTTTTGTTGGGGTTTTTATTTTTGCCGAAGTGATAAATTGCTATGGAAAATCCACACCAGGAAATTTATATGTATGTATGTGTGTACATATATATATATACATCCCTACCAACAGGCAGGTTCCCATATAACCACCAATGATGTCAGCTATTTTGGTTAGTAATGATTTTGTCCCCTGTGGTGTTTTGATCCCCTTGCTACAGGACTCAGATACTGGGATTTGAGCGATTTGCCACCCGTGCCTGCCTCTTTCCAGCGCTCTCTGGCTCAGGTTACCTCCATTTAGAGTGCCACAGTGCACCATAATCCTAGATATCTTCTTATCTGCCTGCGTGGTGATTGTGTTCCGATACTAAACCTTTCCAAGAAAGGATCATATCTGCATCGGATTTTTAGGCCCTATCACAATACAATAACTGATAACAGGGAACACCATCTGCAGAAAAATACAATTCTCTAGGCTGCACTTAAGGCAACCTTTCAGTCCTTAATTACCCAACACTGAATCAGAGAGGAAAGAAAGAAAACCAGCTCCAGGCATCTGCTCCCACAGTCCCTGAGGAGGAAACCCGAGCTGCCAGCCTGGAGTCCACCACCACACAACATTCCTCCTGCTCGGAGAGCACGGGGGTCTTACGCTTGTCTTATTCCCAGAGCTGGTAGGAAGCAAGGGATTATGGAATGTGATGTTGTCAGGGCAGACTCAGCTCAGCACTTCCAAGAAAGGACATTCAGAAAAGCTCAGCATCTTGAAAAGAATTACCAAAGCTTTTTGAGTTCCACAAAATGCTACTTTACATTCACATTACAAAACTGCATGACACTGAGGCCGAGAACCAAAACGAGAGGGAATACCTCATATAGTAATATAGCTGGACTTCAGGTGGCTGTGGGCATGCTACCTGCATGCTAACAGAAAGTGAAGACATTCCTAGTCACCAGCAGGCTTTTCTGAAGCACCTCTGACATCCTTGAACCCCATTCTTTACTGTCAAGCATCAAAATAAAATTAACATAACAAAACATAACATAACAAAACATAACAACACATAAAATAACATAACATAACATAACGTAACATAACAGCTACCATTGAGCAAGTAGGTTATTTATCCTCTTAGATATTCCATGCCCTCCGCTGGAGGCTGCACACTCTTTTCTCCACCACAGTTCACTTGCTGTGCAAGTTCAGTTTGGCATTTGTCAAATCCTTTCCAAATCTGGAAACACTGATGTGTCACGGAAGTATTTCTTTGTTCGGGGGTTACTGGGTGGATTAATTGCAGTGGCTTCTCAAAGGACAACTTAATCTGCATTAGCAACTCACCTGCTTCTCAGTGAAGCTACTGTGCACGTGTTGGGAAGGATGGATGGGAAATTAGGACATTGAAATCATTTTTGCTTTGTGTTTCTTGATGTGTCTTAAACTGCTTGCCTAAATGGCTGGCAAGTGTTTGCCACAGTACTTAAATGCATTATGAAAATGAGTCAACAGAGAACCTCAGGCTGGTTGGGAATTTTTTTAACTTTCTCAGGCAATCAACTAGACCATATCCTCCTAAGCAGCTGAGTCCCTAAATTATTTGTCAATTTTAAGAAAATGTAGTTTTAACCAGCAATGTGACTTTGCAAACAGTCCATTGTATGTCTTGGAATCAAAAGTGCTCTGTGACACAGACATGTTTCATTATTGATTCAACAAGTTTCAATTCCATATGGCTTCAGTTAAAGAAAAACTAACTGGAGCCTTTCCTTCCTTGCACAAAAGCATCGTCAGCTAAACTCCAATAACAGAAGCTTTATTTCAGGCATGTGCAAGGGGTGGAAAGAGGCTAATTGAATCTGATCTGACAGTTTTTCCAGTTTTAAAAATTAGCGTGGATTGCCATTTCTTCTAGATGAAGGAAGGGAAAAAAAATCTAAAAGAGGCCAGATGCTGAGCTGGTGCCCCAGTTGATGTCCTGGTCCCATTTTACAACCAGGAAAATAGTAGTTCTAGAAAGGTGACTCCCTACAAATGGGGCAGGATTGTGTGGGTAAGTGGTGAGGGTTATGGACCAGCCTGCAACTCTACAGATCACAAGTGAATGGGAACACCACAGCATGGGGGTTTTGCTAAATCCACGCTTCTGATTTGGCAGCCATGGGCTCCCAGTTCTGCTGGCTCTGACAACAGTGGCTTCTCAGGGAGGAAAAACCATTCCTTCACAGAGTCCTGTATGGGATCACAGTGATTCAGACTTCCTCCTGCAGCTTGTGGTCCTCAGCCAATGCCCACTCAAGTCAACAGAAATCTTTTGGTTGACTTCAAAGAACACTGACTTGGCCTTTATCTGTCAGCCTTTGAGTGCAATTAAAGCCGTATGGTGTACAAATGCATGGTGGACACTGTTCCTTGGGTGATGCTTTTCTTCCTTCACTGCTTGGTTAGTGATGATAATACCAGTAAAAGTGGTGTAATTTTGCCTGTGCTGTGAGCCTGCCAGTGGCTTCCAGGTGTTGGGTGATTTGAGGAATCACGGCTTTGCCTCAGTTCCAGCTTTACAAAGATTAACAAGGAGAGGAGTTTAAGCCTTCCCTGCCTCTGGCATCCCTTCACTTAATTGCACTTTTAATCCCTTTCTTTTCCCTAGATTGTCTCACTGTTGCTTGAGCCCTGGCTGTAAAGTAGGATATTGCCAAAAGCTTGGTGCTAGAAGCAGGTCTTGCTGAGATTGACATGATTTGTCAGGGTGGCAGTGGGGTCCTGAGGGAGGGAACTGGGACCCAGATAACTCTGAGAGACAAACAAAACCTTTCTGTGGGCAGAAGCGAGGCCTGAAGAGCTCCCTACCTAGAAGCCCAGTGTCTGCAATGTTTCACTCCAGCTCTTTTCCTGGTGACTCTTACTGCGTCCAACAAGTCACCAGGCAATCACAGATCAAAATCACAAGCTCAGCCCCGACTCCAGCTGGCAGTGCCTTAACTGAGACTGGCAGTGACTGATTTTCAAACCAGTGAAAAGGTATAAGAACCTCACCAGCGTATTGCTGGGAGGGACAGGGCTGTGCTTGTGGCTCTGGGCAGCCAGGAAGCATCACAGCTGTACTGCAATGCAGAGCCAAGTGTGGAGACACTGATGGCCAAGTCATGCTTTCAGGTACTCCTTCAGTACTGAGGAAACCCTGTGGCAGCCCCTCTCTTCTAACCAAGAGCAAGTGTCACTGTCCTGCTTTCCTCCATCAGCCTGAAGGATGGGGTGACAGCCAATCTGTGCATACTGCCTCTTGCTGTCTCATGGCAGATATGATATTCCCACCCCTGGGGCCTCAGCAGAGTGCCCATTCCCATGGAAGGACTGCTGATGAGTTCTGTGCTGCACTGTGTTCATTGTGGGGACTAAATGTTTAGTTATCTCACAGTGTATATATTCAGAGCTGGGCTAGAAATGGACTGGATGTGTTTGCTGCATCCTGAACTGCCTGGGTGCAATAAAACATGATAGGCTGCTCCAGTTGTTCAAACTTGTATCTGTGTTTAATCAGCCCAGGTGCCCAGCTGTCTGCTAAAGGAAATCCTTCTGGAAGCCACCGAGATGGGCTTTTCTTTATGAAATATCATTACTGTGATAGGTGGCAGCAGTGTCTGTTATGAAGGTTGGCATTATATTCAGTTTCTTCTAACGCTGCCTGACTTTAACTGGCTGGGCTGACATCTTCTGTGAGAGATCTTGCCTAGGGCTGATGGATTCCTCAGCCTTTTCAATGCTATTCAAATCTGGTTACTCTGGTCCTATTAATTTCCTCGTAGGTTCCTCTGTAATACCATTATAATGCTGAAGTGCTTACAGCAACTCCCGCATTTATTATCACCAGCTCATTTGGTGAGAAGCAGCTATTTCTGATACCCCCTAAGCTGCCCAGGGCCTGCCTACCCAGGGACCAGAGTTGGCTCAGGGCATGGAGGTTCAGAGCAGGACTCTCACTGATTTCTGTCACTGATTTTGATTTCAAGATGGGCACTGGGCAATGAGAGCACACAGAGGCAATGATTACCTACAACTGTTTGATGAAGTGATGTCCTCGATATCCCACAGGTACACGGCACTGCAGGCAGGGAGAAAGTGCAGCTCTGAGGGACAGAACTCTGGTGTCTTCTCAGTGAGACAGCGTCTTCTTTCAACCTCCACGTCAACTGTTAGACACTTTCCAGCTTCTCCAAAGAAAGGAGTATAGTTCAACCAGCAACAGCCTCCTCTGTCCTCATGCTTTGCTGTTCAGCCCCTCCACAGCTGCAGCATGGGCACTAAGAGAGGCAGGGCTTCAGGGGCTAAAGGAGCAGGCAAGTTGGATGCTCATGGGGCCCAAAATTAGGTTGCACAAGGAAACCATTATTCTGGCTCTCCTCCATTGCCTTCCTGCTTGTGGAGGGCTTGCTTTCGCAATCTTTAGCATTGTGCTCTTAACATCTTTTTGCTTGGGGTGGTGGTGGTGGTTAGAAAGATGTCTAACAGCAGCTGACCATCTTTTGTAAAGACTTCTCAGTGGTAGCTCAGGAGATGACAGGGCAAAGCCCCAGAGACATCTACCAGTGTCCTTGGGAGGCCTGTCCCTCCTCAGAAAACCAGGGTGGGGAAATCTCAGCTCTTCTTCCAGTGAAAACTCCAGCTGAGGTCAGGCTGCCAGGCCCCAGGTGCCTGGGAGAGGTGATACATGTCTTGGATGAGTGCTGTGGCTCTCCTCAGGCTCCTGGCCACTCGAATGAGCTCCAACCCACAGATGTGACCTGGAGCTAGCATGCCTTCCTGCATGGAAATCAGGTGTAGGGAGGGGGGGACCATTAATCTCTTCTGACTGAGAAGGTGAGACACAGCCAGGATGGGCGCCTAAGTTCAGGTGCCAAAAAGGTCACTGGCTGAGGTAATACAGATGTAGCTTCTGGCACCGGAGATTCCATGCCCGGGAGCACTGCTATTTATCCATCCTGTCATCACGTCACGCTGCTTTTAGTATTTAAAACAATGTTTCAAGCCTAAATTCTTCCTGCAGCCATGAAATGCCATAAGTGGAGGCTGCCAGCTGACATGCACATCTTCTTCCTCCTCCTTCCATTTGTGCCATGACTGGTCCTACTTTATCAAGCCTAGCACCTTTGTCTTCCACTCAGAAATGCCAGTCGAGCTTTTACACTTATAAAAACTCATCGTAGCGGATCTCGCAGTCTATCAGAGCATGTGGTACTCTGTATCCTACGAGCCCATCTTCACTGCTGCACTGAGCAAAATGGGCAATTCTCCTTCTGCAAGGCAGCTATTCAGATCCCAGACAGGGTTGGTTATTTTTTTCCTGAGTTGCAGTTATTAAACGCTCTGTCTTTTGCAGGCATGTTGTTGTGCTGGATCAGAAATAGCCATGCAGGGGCACTGAAGGTTGAGCCCTGTGTTTTGCTAACACTTTGGAAGATGATGCCATCTGTGACATGATTCAGATCAATGGTTTAGTGAAATTCTGTTGGCAGGGAGTTATTCACCTGATTAATGTTTCAGAAATTCTCATGCTTCCAAAATGACGCTTTGCCTTCCATCTCCCTCTGCCATTTTCTTTCACCTCTCCAAAGGTAAGCCCTGTCAGAGCACCTCATTAGCATGTCTGGATGAGGCAAGAAATACAATCTTTGCTGGCACAAACCCATGATGCACAGCTTGAAAAGGTGCACAGAGGTCCTGATACTTTGAGCAGGTCATTCAGATGCCACCAAAGCCTGTATCATGGGCACACAGCAAGAGTCTGCCCCCAGATACCTCTTCCCCCCAGAATCCCAACAGAGAAGGCATCCCCAGAGCATGTGCAGAGCACAGTGTGGAAAGAAAATTTGGCTCTTTCAAGAGAAACAGATTTTGGCCATCTGAAGACCTCCATGGCAAATCATTGTGTGCCTCTGGAATGTGCCCCATTTGTATAAGCAAGAACAAATTGAAAATGCCTTTGATTTTAATACCCTGTCAGGACTACAGCTCCCTACACACGTCAGACTTCTCTGGTTTACAAGCAGTCACAGTGATCTCACTTGGCAGAGATGGACTTTGCAGAAGTCCACTCAGGCCAGGAAGCCCCATTGCTTTAGGTGCTGCTGAAACACCTACAAAGCCAGTAAAGAGCTCACAGCCCTATGAAACACTTCACAAACATCCACCAGACAATCTAGACATGGGAAATAAAATGCTGCAGTACTGCTGTGGGCAGCTCTCCCCAGCTATTTTCTGAAATGCATTTTTCCATAAAGCACCAGCAGTGTCAGACACTTCAGAGTAGCTGCAGCATCCTAAGGATGTGAGGGGTGTTTTGAATTACACCAAACCTTCTCTGAGTAAAACAATCTCCACACAGCATTATTTGTAATTGAAAATGAGAGGTTAGAGTAAATGAATTCTCATCACCATCACAGATCTTCATAAGCTGCCCACTGCCACAGTAATTAGGCACAAAATTTAAGCAATAACAGCAGTTGTTTCTGAAGTATTTTGAACATCATAAAAATAGTTTTAATGGTTAAAACCCAAAGTGCTGCGAGCCATCACTGTGACAGCTCTATAGATGAGAGCTGCATCCCAGCAGTGAGATGCAGTAAATTTACTCACAGTAAATCTGGATCGCTGGAAAAGTAGTTAGATAAAACAGAACATTTTCATACCTGTTAGTTTCTGGTTTGCTGTTGATTGGACAGTGTGTCTGATCATTTTGTGCAGCAGAGTGACAAATAACATACAAAATTATTTCCTTGAAATTGTTTGGAAATACAGCTCTTCTTGCCATATATTTCATCTGGAAGGCAATTTTTTTCCTGCCCTTCTGCACATCAGCCTGAAGTTTCTGTTAGAGAGAAGTGGTAATACAGAGAGACATCAGCATCATTCATTGAATGAAAATACTGAAACAGCAAACAGTTTCTAAAAATAAAAATATAGTGAATATGTCTTTAGGTCTCTAAGGCATTATATGGTGACTAATCAGAGCAGTTTTCCTACGAGAAAGGGACAGAAGCAATAGCGATGGAATCAGATTTAATAGTACGAAATGCAAGGTCGTGCCCCGAGGGAGTAATAATGAGAATTTCTGCTACCAGCTGGGAGCTCATCAGTTGGAAGTGACAGAGGAGGAGAAAGACCTGAGCGCACGAGCTGATCAAATGTCTGTAAGCTGGCAGTAGCATGCAGATGTGAGAAAGACAAATGCGAGCCTAAGACATGTCAGATGAGGGAGTTCTAACAGAAATAGCAAGATTTTAATGCCATCACAGAAGTACAGAATATTGTATGTCCATATAAAAGATGAATTAATTTAAAATTGCCTTTTTTTGTGCCTTTCTCTCTTGTCATGACCTGGGAGGAGAGAGCTTTCTTCTACAAGAAGAGACTAAATGAGCTTGATTTCTTGAGTCTAGCAAAATGCAGGCTGGGAAGAGATATATTTGTTGCTTACAAATACCCTGGAGGGAAGTACCAGGAAGAGAGAAGAGCTATTTGAGTGAAAGGGCAGTGCTGGCACAAGAACAAGCGCCTATAAATTTGCCAGGAATACATTTCAGCTGGAAATTAGAAGAAGGACCTGACTGTCCAAGAAGTGCATCTCTGGGATTGACTTCCAGGAGATTTTATTGGGACAAAAATCCCAACTTGTTTTGATGCAGAAGTGAGGCAGTTCTTTACCACAGCTGTCCCGAACAGCAGGGGATTGGACAATATGGTACAAAAGGTCCCTTTTCATCCCCATTTTCCACTGTCCTCATGTGCCTATCTTGTTCAACAACCTCAGGTTTCACACTGATGATATTCAGCTACCTTTGATTAGCTGAATAACCAAAAACATTTGGTTTTCCTCATTTTGCTGACTGGAAGAACTCACAGCCAAGGCCTGGTACCATCCCCCTGGGTACTTTCTGGCCCATTTTGTTGAAGAAATTGGTGAGGACAAACCCAAGCCTGTTTCTAATGGACACATGCCACATGAGTCAGACCATCCAGCACGTCCATGGAGAAATGGGCCAAAGGCTCCGAGCTGCCCTTTGCACTGAGATCAGCTCTGCTCCTGCCCAGGGTGCAGAAAGATCACACATTATCCAAATGTTTTAATGCAGAAGTGAGGCATTGCACATAAAGACTTTGCCCCTGCGGTGCGAGGTGCTGCACAAGCACATCATAAATTACTCTCTTTGTGCCTTTTTGGGACTCTTCTCTGTGTTGAAGAGCTAGAGGTGAAGCTTGGGCTTGGAGAAGAGTGGAAAACCATAATGTGCAAGTGTCAGGTAGATGATGAGCAGCAGCTCAGGGCGGCTTGCTTGCTAACTGCCCAGCACTTCATGCAGCACTCACTCTGGTAAGGTCATCTCAAGCATGAGGAAGCCCAGCCCAAAAGCAGAAATTAAAGTGAGCAGGTATGTCAGAGGATCAGCTGTGTGAGGTTAGGCACATGACACTGAAGTCCTCACTTAAAGCAGCCCTCACTTAAAGCAGCTTAAATGGAACCATTGGTAGAATTGACAGCTGGGGATCCCAGCCTCAGCCTGGAGGAGGTTTGCTAGGTGGCTCTTACAATCAGTATGCTCTGACCACCCCTGAGGGACAAGGAAGTTTGTCCTTCCTCCACCTGTAACAGAAGACTCTCAGAATGATCTCAGAAAGTGTCTGGATGCAGAGTGTTAGACAAAGACACCTTTTACGTACATTTCTTTGCTTTCAGACTTAATGAAACACCCCTGACCTTTGTTTTCTTTAACCTCCTCTCCCTGGCATATTACATCTGTCAGGTTGCAGTACCATTAGGGTGGTTGTTCTCCTCATGTAGCACTGTAAAGCAACGCAGCAATTTGTCACTGTAGATAAAACATCTTTGCTGTCCCAGGCTGCGTTCAAGTTAAAACAGGCACGGCATGCAAATCCAACCGAAATCCAAGAGTTCAAGTTCAGAGGAGTCTGGAGGAGAGGAAAGAAGGGGGAGTACTTTAGGAGGACGGTTTTGCAGAGGACTGCCAAGGCAGAGTGATAGTGCGCTCACAGATGAGCGGAGGGAGGACTGTTCAGGAACAGGAAATGCAGCACAGAAGGGCAAGAGCTGGAGCAAGGGATGCAAGGAGGGATGTGGAGAAGAAATGCAGGGGAAGGAGGTTGGAGGAGAGAGCTGGAGAGCTAACAACACTGCTGTTGTGTGCTCAGAAATGAGAAGGAGCCCAAGGGCACTGTAGGTAACAGAGTATGGCTGCTACATCCCACACCAGAGCCTCCCCTTCACTGCTCGGCAAACGATCAAATGTACACACAGACCTACAAAGCATTTGGAGAGGCTTCAAGGTGAAAGGCACCTATAACAGGAATTATTGTTGTTGACATTAAGTAGCTGTGGAAGTTTTCACTTGGAAATGCACCTGGGTTTTGTCTCTTCTCAGCACAGTCGTTGTTCAACTGCAAATCTGCACGGGAGTTTCTTAAGTGCATATCTTTGTATTTAATTCAGCCAGTTGGCTTGGGTTTGCAGCAGCAGAGTCTCTCCTGTGTGTTTGAACAGTACACACATAAAGCCCTTACTTTTAGCACAGCAACTGAATGTATATGCTTTGTTCAGTTTTATATTCCAAGCACTGAGTAAACCCTCAACAAATGCTGTCTTCAAAAACTGGCCACGCACCCATGCCAGTCAAACTTTCCATGGAGTCAGAACCTCAGAAATCCCTCACCAAGAAGGAAACATTGGCCTGGTCTGAATTCATTTTAGGAGAGGAGGGAAGAAAGAAAACACATTCATCAAATTTTGTCTAGGCTAATGATACTGGTCTGAAATTCAGCCTTTGACTTTTGTTAGATTTTATACCCTTGCTAACCAGCAACATCTTACTCCTAAAATCTACATGGAAGCAAACTTGGAAGTAAGACTAAAACAAATCATACTCTTACTCCATCTTTTTGGGTACCAATGCATCCCTCTACAATGAGCTCTCTGTGCCCCTGAGGAACTGGGGTCTCCAGGAAACCTGGTCTGTGAAACAAACAAGGATGGGGCAGCCCTTCTCTGCAGGGCCTTGAGTTGTGCAAAACAGCTCTCCTCCCCCTCCCATGAGAAAGGAATTCATCATGAGAGCTGTGCCACCCTGCAGCAGGGCAGGCAATGAAGAAAGAGAGGCAAGCAGAGCATGCTGAGCAAGGCACATTCCGGACATGGGTGCAGGAGCAGGGAAGGAGCCACGGGGCAGCAATGCAAGCAGGTATCTGGCTGCATGTGGCTTTTTATACCCAACGAGCTCAAAAATCCCTTAACTGAGTACCCAGGGACAGCCTGGCAGCAGGAGCTTGTGCTGCTCTGTCCCTCTCCTGCACTTGTGACTCCAGGCTCGTGGGGAGATGAAGTTATCTTTAGGCTGGGGGTGGGGGGAGAGGGCTGTTCTAATGCCTTGCTGTTGATGCTATCCACTGGAGAGCCCACTGCGCCCTTGGAGAGGCCTCAGCTCTCCAGGGAAGGCAAGTTTCTGCTGTCAGGGGGCTGTGTGAGGGCACAGAGCAGGGCTGCATTGGCAGGCAGGCTGTGTTTGAATGATGCAGTGCTCAGCAGATGTCCAAGAGACAGCCAAGAGGTGGGACTGAGGCAAGGCACAGGGAATGAGTCACCCACAGCTGAAGCCAAGCAAGGCCTGAATGTTGAGACAAATTGTCTAAGATGAGAACAGGGCCAGAGCCAAGTGGGAAAGAGAAGAAGTCTTCCTATCAGGGAAACAGCCAGAGAGATGGAATAAGGAGGATGAACAAAATTAGAGAACTACCGAAGTGCAGGATGTAGTAATGACCACCCTTCACCAGACTGGTGGGCATCCAGCTTGGTACACTGTCTGCAGCAGTGGCCAGGAGCAGATGTCCAAGGAAAAAGTGCAGAAAGGCCAGAACAGGCGTAGAGTGTGACTTTCCCCAGAGGACCCTCCCAGCCTCTGGCACGCCACGGCGTAGCAGCTCCCCGAGCCAGGGGCTGTGCCTGCAACGTTCACAGCCTTCAGGGAGTTTTCTCCTCTGAACCTAATTGCTTTGCAAACCCCTCGGTGCTTTTGGCCTCTGCCCAAACTAGCAGGAGTGGACTCCACAGCCTGAGGGTGCACAGGGGAAAACACAGGGGAGGGAGGGATGGAGGAAAGCTGCTGAGAAGTGAGAGAGGATGGAGGGGATCCTTCTGGGAAAGAACCCATTGCATCAGCCAGTCCAGCCATTTGCAGAACCCTCCTAAAGTGGCAAATGGAGGTCACATCATTGTGGTGCACTCCTAAGCTCCCATGTCAGCCCCTTGGAGGGTCCAAGACATCAGCAGTGCATTTGAGTGGACTGCCCCAAGCGTAGCACTGTCAAAAGGGAAACTGTTTCTGAGAAAGAAAATGCCAAAACCGATGCCTTTCAGCACCAAGAAGTTTGTTTTCCCTCCCGAGGAGCCTGCAGTCCCCACAAGGCCAGTTCCTCTCCAAGAGAAGAGCTCCAGGCACTTGGACAACCTGCATCAGTGCTCCTTTCTGGACACCTCTGTGATAATCCGTATTGGAGAGACATAAACTTGCTCTGGGCGCAGCAAGAGGAGAGGACAAAGGCTTTTTTTTCGTTGAATGGTAGAGCATTTCTTTCTTCCTCCAGGAAAGGGGCAGCAAACAAAGGTATTATGCCGATTAAAAGAGAAGAGGGGGCAGGATTTGAGTTACAAAAGAAACTGGCACATTACAGCAAGGGAAGCTGCAAGGTACAAGGCCACACTGTAAAAGAAAAAAAAAGAAAAGGCATTCAAAGCCTCTCCAGCATCCATCAAAGCGATAACGTTATTGCATGGTACGTTTATAGTCCCCTTGCAGCTGCGGCAGCAGCTTTTCCGTGGGGCTGGGCTTAAAACGAGACCAGAGCCAGTTCTCTGCTGCTCCAGCACCAGCAGACAGGCCTTTTCCACCCCCTCCTCCATGCACAGACATTTCCCAGCCTGTAGCAGTGACTCCAAAATTCATTTCACCCTTTAATAGGATTTCATGGAGGAGAGCGAGGTGCAGAGGGGGAATGGCTGGGGCTGCAGGGGTGCCTGGCAGGACAGTTGTGGTGCAGCAGAGGAGGAGGGTTGGGGCAGGGCTGCTGTGGCA
>NW_008237447.1:1703674-1721635 GCF_000691975.1 Corvus brachyrhynchos | reverse complement strand
AGGCTGGGACAGCAGCAAAAGCTCTGCTTCTGGTGTCAATTTTCAGCGAGCGCAAGCCGCTTCCATTTCATCGCACTCAAAAACGTCTGGGCTTAACTAGGTCACATTTCCCAACCGTATCGGAGGCAAAGGCTCGTCTTGCTTGAGTAATTTAACTAACCACCCTGGAAGAATTTTACCAAGCGGTGCCACGAGTGCCCATGGTGAGAAATGACTCCCCTGCCTTGCATTGGAGGAATGAAAAAGACCTGTGCAAGGGATCAAAAGCTGTTTACAGCCCCACTGCTTTAAGATCCTAGGTGAGAAGCAGCTCCTTTTCAGCAGTACGGATATGTGTGTCTCTGAGACAAGCTTTTTCCAGCTTGCATTTTTACCCCATTAGTTGCCAAGGCACAACTTCTGTACGCTGTGTTTATCTTGCAGACAATTGCACCAAGCAGCAAAAGCTGTGGGGCAAAGAGATTCTGCACCCTTGGTGCAGGTAAAAGACCAAATCTCAGGGCTGGTTGCCATTGGGTAGGTGGAGAGGCAAGGATTGGCTGATATTTGATGTAAACCCCAATCTCCTCTGCCTCTTTCCCCCACTGCTGTTGTTGGCACAGCCCAGCACCTCAGTTCTCTTTTGTGAAGAAGTCAGATGGTTCCCACATGCTGGCTGATGGTTTCACACTGCTGGGGGGGACCACTCACCTGCCCTCCCAGCTCAGCATCACCTTTACACTGCGACCACTGCCATGCCTCAGGGAAAAGCTGCAGGGAACCTCGAGGGCAACCCTCTGGAACTACAGCCCAGTCAACCTGCCATGCCAACTCCCAACCCCGACACAAAACATGAATGTCTGTGATTCACCCACATGTACAGCCCTGCTCTGAATGCTGGACTCTTGGTGTGCACAATGTATCTTGCACTAACTCAGTCTCCAGGCTGATGCTACACAGCTGAAAAGAATCCATCCTTTTGCCCACATCAGCCATTTTGTCCATCAGTGCCCATGGATGTATCTTTGATTGTGGCTCCTTTAGGGGGATAAACTGATTTGTTTTACAAACACCTCACCTCAATCCTCCTGATACAGGTGGGGACAAGACAGTCACTATTTTCAGCCTCTCTGCATCCATCACTTTCCCTGCTCCACATTCTTCATCTGTTACTTGTGCAACAAGAGGATGTCTCCAGTCCACAATTCACCTGCTCTGCTTAGACAGCAGAAAGGTGGTATTTTCAGCATGGCTTTTTTTTTTTTTTTTAATGCTGTTCTTTATATAGCCAGCCATTTTTTTCTCTTCTGAGACAGCTGCTGCAGACTGAGCAGATGTTCCCAGTGAACTGTGTGTGGTGACACCCAGCCTCCCCCCACCGTCACCCAGGCGGCTGCAGTCGATTGAGAACCTGGCGAGGCGGCGGTGGCATCGAGGCAGCCTTCCCCACCATGTGTGCCAACAGCGAGGGTCGCCTGCCCCTTACCTTGGGTAAGTCCCACCGAGTGCCTGCACAGTCTTTTCTATCCTAAATTATTTCATGCCATCTGCAAAACTTGCTGCTTCACTGCTTCCCCCACTTTTCCAAGTCATTAATAAATATTAAGCACAAGCAGTGTGCTCACAGCTCACTGCCCAGCCTGCTCTCTCCATCCCTGGAGGGAAAGTGCATCCCTTTCCCCTTTGCCACCAGTGAGACCCCCAGCATCGCCTCCCATCCACCCCCACATCATCAGCACCTGGCTGCGAGGGGCTCCAGCCCACACAGAGCAGTTTTGGTGGGCTGGACGGGTGTTTTGGGCCCTGGTCAGCCAGTGTTTCTAAAAGTGGAGCATAGGTTGCCCGACCTCAGCTGACTCACTCAGCTCCTCCACAGTGCAAAGCACTCAATAATTCACAATGCTAAATGGCCCCTTTGGTTCAGGCTGAGCTTCCCATCCCGTGGGATGACAGACACGGCACTGCCAGCTCCTGCTACCCTTTCTGTCCTCCAGCCAGAGCAGGACTGCAGCACGTGACAGAGGCCCCCAGACTGACCTCCCACGGGTCTTGAGGTGCTACCCAGCCCTCTGAGGATGCTGTACCCCTTCCCGTGGGGAGGGAGGATGCAGTGGGCTGTGGAAGGGAAGAGGTCAAGAGATCCAAAAGGACTGTCTCTAGCAGGGATTTCTCTGCTGACTTATTGGGCAGGAAAAATGTGAAGCAGCCTGCACTGGCTCTTGGGGGCACTGACAGCATCCACCTTCCCTCCCCGCATGCCTCTGCACACAGCCCAAGAGCAGGGTGGGTTTGTGACAGTCCCCCTTTGTCACACCCAGAAACCCTTGTGTGGGGCTTGAGACTCTCCTTCCCCTTGCCCAGGGGCTGGTGATGGCCACCTGCACAAAGATGCTGTCTGTGGGGAGCTGGCATCCAACATTCCATCTCTAGTTGGCGAGGAAGGGAAGGCTTGTTTTAATTTTGTTGATTATTTTAAGGAAAGTAAGAATTTTGGTCTGCATGTCTCTGAAGCACTGCTGCATACCAGAAGAAGCTGTGGACATCATGCCTGTTTGCCCAAGGAGCAGAATATCCCTCATATTTCACCACCTCCCAGAAATGTGGCTTCTGTATCTCTTGTTCCCCTCTTATCCTACCTTCCAATGCCTGAAGGGAGCCTACAGGAAAGATGGAGAGCAACATTATACAAGAGCATGCAGTGACAGGACAAGGGGGAATGGATTGAAACTGGAAAAGGGCAGGTTTAGATTAGATATCACAAAGAAATTTTTTACTGTGAGGGTGGCCCAGAGAAGTTGTGGATGCCCCATCCCTGGAAGGTCCACCTGCAGGGCAGGGTCTTCTGCCCCTCTCCAACCCTTGCAGGGGGTGAGGCTGGGGCTCTGTTGACACTTTGCTCAGCCCATGATACATTTAACCAGACCTGTCACTGTGCAGGGAAATCAGCCACTCATGCAGACTGCAAAGCCTTGTTCAGACACTCACTTTGAGACCATAGCCACACAAAAAAAGTACCGTGCACACACAATACATGACTTTAAAGCAATCAAAATGTGCTCAAGAAAAAGTCAACTTTGCAGACGTAAGCTGAGAAAGCTGTTCATAGCAGAGGTAACTTCCCTGCCTAATTTCAGCCTTTCATGCTCTGGGGTTTTGGCCAAAAATCTGCTAAGAACATCACTACTTTCTTCCTAATTGGTTGAACCACATTTCTTTTCCAGAGAAAGCCTCCTTCCTGCACAGGACCCAGGCTGGAATAGTGACCATTGCTTGAAAGACAAACACTTTGAGCAACAGGGGAACAGGGGATTAGAGAGAAAATGAGTGTCCTGGCTGCCCCTCGGTAACCCCTGTCCCTGCTGCCATGTCCTCACAGCCTGCCTGTCCTGCAGCAGGGCACGTCCCTCTCTCCTTGGCAGAACTGTGCATGCAAGCAATGGTAAAGCCTGTTTTCCTAAACACAGAAGGGAAACAAAGGAGAGATTTCCCAGTCACACTTTGGGATTGTTTCCCCTAAAACTCTCCAAAGCAATGCTACTAGCCCTTCTTTGATGTTTGCTTACATCCTCCTTTATCTGCTTCCGTGGCACTTTTGTGGCTTTTCTGCACAAAATAATACAGTTCCCTCCTGTGCTCTGCACCGGCCTCTTGTGCTTGCACTCAGTTACTCTCTCCTCTGGTCACACCTCTCCTGACCCACTCTTTGCACTGTTTGCAATTTGGATAGCAGCTCCTATCATTTCAGCTGTATATTTCATAAAGGGAATGTGTTCAAGGAGTTTTATATGTATCTTGAAAGAGAGTAGCTTTTAACAACAGCTTTTGCTGACCTCTCTGCTGCATCCAATTCATTTTCATATAACTCAGCTAGCAGTACTAAAATCTATACACAATATCACATGCTATCCATTCCCAAATGTTTTTGCCTAAGGTTTTCTGTTACTTTGAGGGTTTTTTTCTCAGGCAGGGTCAGGAATGGAGCTACTGAGAGAGGGTTTATAGATATTGTGTTATTTGTATTATAACTACAAATCAAACAGGGGAGAGCAGGATAGAGGGGGAGAGAGAAAATGGGTAAAAACACTTTTTTTTTTTTTTCCCCCCCAAACCAGCCTGTAGTACAAAGGCAATTATTATCTCAGGGTAATCTCCTTCTCTTAGACCTCTCTATCAAACTTTTCGTATACACATTCCTCCCCATTTGGTCAACATTCATTACTACGAACCTGATCTCAGATTTCATGGCCCTCCTTGGAGAAATTCGTGCCCCCATCCCATAACATCTCGTCAATCACCTGATTCTGCACCTGAATACAACTGGCAGTGCTTTTTCTGACATGTATTCAGATCTGATGGCACCAAAATCTTCGTGGGCTCATCACAACCTGCATAGTTGTTGGTATTTTTTTTAAAAAGAAAAAAAAAATAGGGGTGGGGGGTGACCAATCAACTCTTCAGGCAGCCAAAAGATTTCATTTCAGTATTGTCAATATGAAACATTTGGAACAATTTTTCATTTCTTTCTAAGCCAGAAGGTCTTAAATCCTCATAGATGGAATAAAGAAAATTAAATACATGGCTTTGTCTCCTTGCCATGTTTTAAGTTAGATCATGTTTTCTTAATTTACTGTCCTGCCATGGGGTTGCCAGGTATTGCCAGTCACTACATACTGCTGAGTT
This sequence comes from Corvus brachyrhynchos, assembly GCF_000691975.1. Taxonomy (NCBI): domain Eukaryota; kingdom Metazoa; phylum Chordata; class Aves; order Passeriformes; family Corvidae; genus Corvus; species Corvus brachyrhynchos. The sequence goes on along the minus strand of NW_008237447.1, from coordinate 1,716,976 downwards.
TCCAGAGCAGAGGAATGAGTTGCTCACAACTTCCCTACCCATCAGCTCTGCTGCAATCCACACTGCCCCATCCAGGCAACCACCCAGCTTCCTAGAAGTGTTTCTGCCCTAAAACTGCCATTCTTAATTTTCCATTAATTTCTTAATGCAGGTGCTCTCTGCATTGCCAAGATCCGGGATAGCACCTTTAGCCAGTGCTGTGCTGCGCAACAAACTGCTTCCTGGGTGGGGTCTGAGCAATGCAGGCTCCTCTCCTGCACTTTGCCAACAGGTTATTCCCACTGGAATGCTATTCCAGCCTAGCACTTTGCCGGCCTTCCCTCCAGAAATGCCCAGCAGTTTGTCAGTTCGGAGCTGGCCTTGGAATGCCTGAAGCACAACAGCGTTGTAGTTGCTGCCCGTAAACCCCATCCTCCCTTGCCCACTGCAGCAGAGTCCTCCTGTGCCCTCTCCAGAGCCCATAATCACCGAGTGCTGCTGCCAGCATCTCAATTGCAAGTTTACAGCCCGGCTAAATTGCCCTGTGCTCCCCACAGTTCTCATTCAGCATTTCCGCCGTCACCCTCTCGCTGGATATCTGGTTCAGATTAATTGGCCCGAAGATGGGGCAGCCTGCATTTGTCTGGATTGTTTCCTGCCCGAGCTGCTAACCTCAATAGATATAATTTTTTGAAAAGGAACGCATTGGCAGACCATCAGAAAGGAAAACTCCCTGACTGTGCAATTATAGTTTAATGTGTAATAGCCATCTGGGAGACGCTGGGAAAGCCCAGGCATTTTGGGCGTATGGAAAGGCAACTTGCTGCTACACATGGAAAAAAAAAAGAAAAACCCACTGGAGAGGACTTTGCAACAGCCAGGGGTGAACAGACTGTGTGAACCAATAGCTCATTTCCATCTCCACCCCTGGTGCCATGGTCAGGGAAGGCTCACAAAGAGAAGTGTAGGCCAGCGCAGGAAAGGCTGGATCACCTGCGGGCAGGGAGAGCCGTTCCTCCTGGGAATGGGCTAAGTGAGAAAACAACACCAACTTGCCCTGATCTTCGGTTCAGTGACACTGATGGAGGGATTAATTCAAACTGATTGACCACAACTTCAGACTTCACATTGCTGTCACATATGATTAAAGCTGATCAAGTCGCTCACTGCAGATAAACCCCTGACAAACGCAGCCCCGCTATCTGTCCCCGCTTATCAGCCGGCAGCCTGGCTGCTCCCGGGCGGGCTCGCTTCTCCAATGGCTGTGACAAGCAGTTTGCATTAAGGCATTTTAACATATGGCTGAGTTGGGACCCTTTTGCTGAAAATATCCTACTCCTCACTCAGCATTTATGTTGTGCCATTGGTCATGGAAGTCATCCTATGATGCTTCTAGTTAGGTGACATCCCCTCCTCGTCGCGAGTTATTTGCAATCATGCCGAATTGTTCCACGAGCCTATTATGCAACTGATAGGGCTCTTCAGCATGGCTTTAAGAGTGAACGCTAGCCTGAGCATTCAATTACATTTATTCACATTACTCCAAAAGATAGCTTGCTTTCGTGAACATCTTTGTGGGTAGAAAATTCTTTTCCAGCGGAGTGTTTGGGAATAAAATGGGTCACAATCGCTAAGGAAGACAGGCTGCATGTTTTATTCACAAGCACATTTTGTGAACGTTTATTGCTACATATGCCCAGCTCTAGTGAAGATGGACATCTCTAGTTTTCCCTCTCATTTGCCCTCCCTTAGTTCTTATTTTTGTATCCAGGTATTAACTGCATCCTATTGACATTTTCAGCTACCAACTGAAGGGGGGGAAAAAAAAAGTGTTTCTGGGAAATTATGCAAAAAAAGAGTTTATTCCACCCTAAACCTTTTCCTTAAATTCAATTATATCACTCCCATCCGCAACAGTCTAATGGCCATTTACAGGGTCCATATCAGATGCAGCCACACAGTTTCTGCTAAGCAAAAATTTCTCTGGCAAAATGCCACTTCATTTACTGGTGAGCTGGTTTGCTCAGCACATCTCAGCTTTGACAGATTTTCACCAGCTACCACACAGGTTTGCAGGATGAGTCCAGCAACATTGCTGGCCCCATCTTTGCCTCTCAGGGGGGTGCCAGGGACCCTCTTTTTCTCTCTTGCCCCCAGAAGCTCTCCCACACATTCGGTTTCCCTGGCCAGGTAGCAGCAGCTGGGGTTTTATGGAAATTTCTGTGCAGAGTGCTCACAGTTCAGGTTTTCTGGCCAGACTGAAATGGTGGGAGAGAGTCTCACTCTGACCAAATGCACACAGCACTGCAGCCACCCTGCTTTTCAGGTGGCTTTGGGCACCAGGATGACTTCTTACAAACCCTACTGCTGAAGACTGGAGAGGACCTCCAGTGTTACAGGAACCCGGATTTATCATTAGTGAAAGGCCTTGAACCTCAAGCTCATCACATCAGTGTGTTGGGCTCAGCAGGAGTAAAGAGACCAAGAAAACATCAACCAACACAGGGAGGCTGTGTGTGTGTGTGTGTGTGTGTGTGTTAGTGTTAGAGCCTGTCAACCAGGAAGCGAAATGGAGCCCATCTCTTTCTGCTCTAGAAATCAACACCAAGAGTTAAGGATGGAGGGAATAAAGACACCGTGCCCTGGATGAGGAGGAGGACAAGGCAGAAGGGGTTTCTGGCTTAACCAGCTCTCTTCTCTGAAGGCTGTTCCTTTGTTCTGCCTCATAAAGGTCAGTATGGAAAAGGAAAATAATTTTTTAAAAACAGCTCTAAGATAAATATAGTTTGGCAAAATAAAAACTGTCATACAAAAAAAAAATAAGAGGAGGAAGAGGAAAAAATAAACAAATAGATTCTTGGCTTTTACTTTATGTTACTATCTGGGAAATATTCCTATCTTCCAAGACAATTTTTTTCTATGCTACTCACATCTCTTGGAACGAGCATTTGATGTAGAGCACACATGTGCAAGGACGGCTGCACGGGAGGGATCCAGTTTTGCTCACAACCAGTGAGAAACAGACACAGATGGCTGCAGGGATGACAGGGCCAAGAGAAACCATCCAACTCCCCCCTGGGTGGGACGGATCTTGCCCCGAGTAGTGTCACCACAAGGGCTCTGGGGCAGCCACTGTGCAGATGGGCACAGATGGGTCACTGTGCTGCAATGTCTGCATCTGGTACAGCCAGGCCCCCAGAGGTCCCTGTGTGGTCAGGGGCCACTGTGCTCCAATGTCTGCCATCCAAACAGGCCACCCAGCATCTCCTTCCCTCCAGGAGCAAGAGAAGAAGACAGGCTGGCAACGCTCCTACTGCTAAAAACACAACCCTCTCCTGCCGCCCCTCCTGGATGAAGGTCTGTGAGCATTACGCAAATCCCTTTGTTAAGCAAGGCCCACTGCTCTTCTCTGAGGTACTGAATTATTATTTCCATTTGACAGGCAGGGAAACAAGGACGGAGCGAGTGAGGGTGTTTGTGTGAGATCCCATATGGTCTCCATTACAGACCATGGCGCTTCCTGGCTGCAGAATGACCTGACTGAAGTGCTAAATAACATCCAACATTTGTTCCTTTCATACGTCCACACCAACCAGTAGCAGGAAGCACAGTTGCAAACTCATGGAAACCTGGGAGGTCTGGGGAAGGGTTTGGGCTGCAGGCATATGCGCTCTGGGATCCAGAGAGCAGAAATGCCAGATGTATTAACCTTCTCTGCAACGAGATGCACCTCCTACCAAGGGTCAGACAGGACACAACTGCTTGTAGCTAGCTGCAGCATTTGCTTTGCAGAGAGGCAGGTTTCTAAGCACCCTCCTTTCCTGCCCTGGCTCCAAAAGGGTGGGAGGAAAGGTGCCAGGACACCATCAGGAGAACGGAGCAGCAACAGCAAGGTGAAACCACCACCCATGTGAAGCCACAGAACACCAGTGGTGGCCTCCTCACAGCTTGTGGGCCCACACGGCCCTGCCCCACAAACCATGTTCCTACCACCCTTTCACCAGGAGGTCAAACCAGGAGGTGATGCAGCTCTTGTGCCTCTCCACTGCACTGCCACATAGTCACTGCAGGGGGGCAAAGAGGCCATTGTTTATCCAGCCCAAGCCAGGAAAGCACAACCACGATGACGGGCACAGAGCACACTGTCCCAGACAGATACAGCTGAGAGTGGTGGAGGCAGCAGAATTATTCATGATGAGCTAAAGGGATCATGCTTGGACCAGAACCACCACGGCTCTGGAGGGTGACATGGACCTACAAGAGTCTGGATGTGATCCTCAGCCAAACCAAACCTCTGATCCCTCTTGTATTACCACATAAGTCGCACTGAACCCCAATAAGCCAAGATTTATTTTCAGAGTTTCTCTACTCAGAAACATGACGATGCCTTGCAGTCTACCCATTGCATTTGGGGGTTCATTGGGGATTGGACTAAATCACTTCCAGGGGGTCCCTTTCAGCCTAAATTAAGCTTTGATCCTATGGCTCTCCAATTTTGAGGGAAGAGATCTGAGCCAAAGCACCACTCAAGCAACAACACTGGTCTTTACCGCATCATCACTTTTATCCTCAGCGCATCTTTGAGGGAATTGTTCTTGGTTTCAGCTTGTAAAAACAACATCCCTGTGGAGACACAGCTGCAGCTGTGTTAACATGGCTGGTCACCCAGAAACTTCTGAAGGGAAGCTGAACCATTTCAACTCACTTCACAAAGAGGATGCTGCCTCACCCTCTGCTTTGAGCCTCAGAGCCATGGCAGTGGTATGAGGGAGGGCTTTGAGTGTCTGAGCCAGATTACCCCCAAAACACACATGCAGAGCCCAAATGGATTTCCTGAGGAGGTTAAAAAGCTGTGCCCTCCCCATTAGCACCAACAAATCACCCTGCTTAACACATGTGTTTCACAGTATCCGTAGTCACATCCAGCCGGGATCCCAGAGCAAAGATTATGTCAGAAACAACCTTTCAAATCTGAATCAGCTCCTCGGGGTGCAAGGGCTTGTACAGAAGAGATTTTCTCTCCTTGGGTAGCCTGGATGCTTTTTCTGTCACACAATGCCAGTCCAGAAGCAAAGAGAGGAGCTGTGCACCAGACAGCAACTACCCATTTACTGGGTTTGTGCCTTTGCTGCCGAACATAAAACTGCAGGTGACAGGAAACTTGTGCAAAGACTCAGCTAATGATTACAAACAGCAGCATGCTGCCCTATGAGCCTCCTGGGGCTGTTGGGTTTCCAACATCCTTTTGCCAAGACCTGACATCCACAGCTCTTTCAGCTCGCCTTGAAGGTCACCGCACAAAACACGGCCGAGCACCATTCACCCACATGCAGCCCAAGCCACTCATCTTCTCGGCCGCAAGACAAATAATGTGCTCCAGCTCTGGCTCGCCTTTCTGCTCGGCCTCATCTGGACTAGCCTCTTGCCTTCCCACGCAGAACAGCTGGCTCCATCCGGGCTCAGATGTTTCCTAAGGACCTTCTGGGGGCTGCACCAATTTTCCACTAACGCTGCGCTTTGTTTATGCCCAGAGGTCTCCAGGTCAGCAAGCTGCTGGGGGTGGGGAGCCAGAGCCATTGGTTTACTGTACACAAGAAAGGAGAGGCAGAGCGAAACAAGCTGAAGGTACTCCCCACCGTGGTAGCACCAGCTGCCATCCCCTGACTGAGCAGATGAGAGGGCTCACTAAAAAATAAAACAGCTTATGCAAAACCTGGCTCTGTTAGACATAAATACAACTGTTGTGATTCACCATAAGGTTGGGATGAAGGCATGAAAAGAGGAGTGCAACTGGAAGTAGCATCGGTGTCACAGCTCTGAGGAGACCATGAAGGATGCACAGTACATCTGCTGGACATTGCTTCCTGCCTCATGTCTGTTCTGAACAGAAAAGAATAAATATAAAGGGGGGAAAAAAGTGAAGAGCACATGACCAATTTAGGACCCTAACCCCAGTGAGACACCCAGCAGCCTAAGACCAGTAGGGGAGGAAACTGGGTTGAGTATTAAGGGTGCTGCTGGCACAGTACTGCAGGGACAAGCCAGTATCTTTGAATATATTTTACTCAAAGGTTCGCCCCCAGTATCACTCTCATGGCAAAAATGTTGATTAGCACAAGATGCTACCACTCTCAGGGGCACCACAGAAGACTCAGAGACTTCCTCAGACTCAGGACTCCATCCCACACCACGTCACATTGCACCACATCCCTTTCAGGTGAGTTCATATCTGTTCATCCGCTTCAGCGGAGCCTTTCACAACACGTGGATGCATTTGGGGTCAATGCAGACTGGGAAGAGGGATGGAGACACTTGGCACAGCTCTATTTGCTGCATGTTGCCTTAGCACTAGGACAGGTCACCACTAGTGCTCAGGTATGCAAAGCCATAAGCTGGTTCTGCACCAGTCAAATCCCATAAAGCCAACACTTCTCATTGTCATCCACATACCTCCTCACAGTCCTGGTCTCTCAGTCAGAGGCAATTCACTCTGAGCAGCAGGAAGCTGTTATTTAAATACAGAGCACAGCTGGGGAAGCAGCTGAACTCTGGCTGGAGTTGACACCCTTTGCCCAGGGCTCAGGCCCTGCCCCTCTTCAGACACTGGCAGCTCTGGGCAGGAGCACTCCATCATTTACAGAAGGCCTGGAAAGGCTGGTCCTTGAGAGCCCTGGGCAAACCAGGCAGTAGCAATGTGCAAGAAACCTCCCCAGCACTGGCTGGTGTGGAGTGCTGAGCACTCAGCATGGGAGTGAGGGGATACCCCATGACCTCCCCTTCCCTGGTGCTGCAGCACAACACAGCCTGGCTGCCTGCTCCCATTCCATCAGCAGGGACCCCCTACAACAAGCTGCACCCACCCAAAAGCCACAAGCCTTTGCTGATGCCAGCAAGCCACCTTGAAACCCCTCTTGGCCACTCAAGCACTCACATCACTTGCCTCCGTCACTGCCGCTTGTTGCACCCCAGCTTTCCGCTTCTCCCTCAGCTCCTGCATATGAGCAACACCCCCCACCCATCCAACACCTCACCCAGGGCAAAGGGGTGCTTAGGCAGGCTGGGTACAGCCATCCAGTCTGTCCTGGCAAGAGCAGGAGTCTGCAAAAGCAGTTGTCAGGTTTTAGCTCTGGCAACACAGAGGGATATTCACCTCCCCGAGGGGTCTCCCACCGGAGCACAGCACAGAGCATCCCACCAAAGATTTTGTCAAAATGCTGCATTTGTACCCTTAAAACAGACCAGGGGGGTTCACTGAGGGAGCACACACAGAGCCCATTTTAACAAGCCACACGTCGCCCCAGGAAAATGCCTTGGACAAACATGATTTCGAGCGGCACATCTGCAGCACCTTGCAGCTTTAGCTGACAGCCTGAACAAGCAGGAGAGACAGGCATTAAGGAAAACAGAAACAAGGGGGGAAAGAAAGACCAGAGGAGCAAAGACAGCCTAACAACAAAGGCTTGTCTTTTCCAGAGAGAGGAAAGTACGTGTGTGTGTGTGTGCCTGCCCGTGCAAAGAAAAAGAATATTTTTTTAACTTGAAGTTGTATGGAAAATGTGCCTGTATACACACAGTCTGTAGTAGGAATTTAGTACAGAGCAGGCAGTGCCTTTGTGCTTAATAAGTGAAGATGTACATGTAATGTGAGTTATATGTGCACTATCTGGGCACAGCTACTGAGCAAAAAATGTTTATTGTGTCATGCTTTGACTAAGAGAGGGGGTGCTCACCTGAGGAAGGGAGTTCCAGGGAAGTGACACAATTAGGCGTAAGTGTATAGCCACACAGCAGAGAGTGTAAAAACCATTTGTTGGTAGAGATTTCATGCATGAATCTGCAAGCACCCATGAGAAGTGAGGAGGAAACAGAGCACGTCTGGGGACTGGGGATGAGAAGAGTCCATTTCTGCACACATGAGAGAGGAAAAGACCATGGGATATCCATGGTCCCAGGAGGGAAGCAAGGCGGGGATGCTGCAATGTGACTGCATGTGTCAAAATTCATTCCAAAGAGATGGCCAGGAGCTTTATAACTTGGCTGAAATTGGTGTTGCACCCAGCCACCCCTCAGTGCAACGGGGCTCTGGACATTTCCCCAGCCTGACACCTTTCATTTGAAGTCTGATGGCTCAGTGTTTTCATCCTTCAGAAAACCCGGATTTTCAGGGAGCACCATTCAACCAGTATTAACAAAAAGAATAAGAGTCACAGAATAATCTAGGTTGGAAAAGACCTCTGAGATCATCGAGTCCAACCATTAGCTCAGCACTGCCAAGCCCACCACTAAATCACGTCCCTAAGCTCCTCAGCTACAGGTCTTATAAACACCTCCAGGGATGATGATTCAACCCCTTCCCAGGGCAGCCTGTTCCAAGGAGTGTTCCAAGAGCCAGGGTGTAGTGGCGGCTCAAAAAGACATCCAAGCCCGGCACTGCTTCCAGCCTGGTGCTCTTGCTCAATGAGGTGGGGCATTTTTCTCTTTCCTCGAAATGCCACCGTGATTTGAACGCAGGTGCTCCTTACTGAAAACTGCATGTTTTGGGGGAGAGCTTCTCGGGGGGGAAGAAAAAGAAAAAAGGATCGGGTTTTGGCCCCTGAATTGCTGCGTGATGACAATACACTTGAAAGTGCCCTGTGTTTTATATAGGGGCGCGCATGGGCATGTGCGTGGAGTCGGAGAGAGAATTTGGGGCAGGAGGAGAGGGGGCGCAGGCGGGAGAGGCGCAGCCCGCACACCGAGCGGTGCTCAGTGCGCTTCTTTCATGGCAAAAAGCTGCGAGTTCCCAGGAAGATGAAAACGGCTCACAGGGTATGTGCAGAGGAAGGTGGGGCGAGGGGGAAGCGAAAATAAAAAGAAAAGGGAAAGGGAAGAGCCCAGCAGCAGAGCCACGCACAGAACAGTTGTTTCCAGGTGCCCTCTCCTGGCCTTGCCGGGGTTTCTCCTCGGGGCTCCGGGGCAGCCCCGGCCTCGGGCACCTCCCGGAGATTGGGGGGCTGAACTGGGGTGCTGGGCAGCGGGCAGGGGCAGGGAGGGCTGGTGGTGCTCCGGCACGATGTGCCTGCCCGGGTCCCGGCTGCCCTCCGGTACGGCACAGTCACATCTGGGCAGCTTTCACCAAAAACTGTCTTCTGTGAGCAAATGCGCCGCACTGGTGAGGCCACACCTCGAATCCTGTGTGCAGTTTTGGGCCCCTCAAGACAAGAAAGGCATTGAGGTGCTGGAGTGAGTCCAGAGAAGGGCAATGGATGTGGGCAAGAGTCTGGAAAACAAGTCTGATGAGAAGTGGCTGAGAGAGCTGGGGGTGTTCAGCCTGGAGAAAAGGAGGCTACGGGGGGACCTTATTGCTCTCTACAAGTGCCTGAAAGGAGGCTGTAGCCAGGTGGGGGTCGGGCTCTTCTCCCCAGGTAACAAGTGACAGGAAATGGCCTCAAATTGTGCCAGGGGATGCTTAGATTGGATATTACGAACAATTTCTTCACCAAAAGAGAGGTCAGGCACTGGAACAGGCTGCCCAGAGAAGTGGTGGAGTTACCATCCCTGGAGGTATTTAAAAGATGTGTAGATGTGGCACTCCCCACTGCAACACTTATGGACATGATTTAGTGGTGGATTTGGTAGTGCTGGATTAATGGTTGGACTCAATGGCCTTAGAGGTTTTTCCCAAGCTAAATGATTCTATGATTCCAAAGATTTGTGGCTTTTTTTTTTTCTTTTGCATGACCCCCACACCATCCCCATGTGTGGAAACAGAATCCCCTCAAGACCTTCCTCTACTCACCATCAGCTTGCACCACTGAGTTTCTGCAGCCTTCTCAGCTGACACCATGAGCTGAAATAGTTAACCGGGGGGCAAGGAGTGATTTACACAGCAGAACAAAATAAGAGAAATAACTTAGGAATCCTTCAGAAACTAAACACTTACTGTGTTTACACAGAAGTAACCTGCAGGTTAATGTGCTTCCCAAAAGAAGGAGGGTAAAGAAGGAACGGTAGAGAAGAATAGCACATGGGTTGTTCTACAGTTCTATTTAAAATAAGGTTAAGAAATCCCTGCATCTTTAAAAACAAAAATACGACAGTGCTGTTCATTTGGGGAAGAGTGCTTTCAGTTCCTTGTTGTCCCTTGCCCAGCTGTGGTTCCCGTTCCAGTTCCTCCACCAGAATTAGCAGTGTCAGATGTTCCAGGATTCCTCCTGCTTTGTGAGGAGCGAGGAGGCACATACAGGACAAAGCCATTAGAGGCCAGGAAAGACCTAAGATGAGCTGCATGGCCTTAATGCTACCTCTGCCCTTCTGCTGCCACTCAGCCTTGAACACATCCCAAATGCTGAGTCTCTGACACTGGTTTTTGTCTTCCGGAAAACAAGTTTTCACAACTCACCCTCTGGGAAATTTGGAGACAGCAGACAGGGAGGTTTGCCATGTGTTATGGAAGTGGTTAGAACATGTCTGAGCAGCTGCAAGAGGAACCAAAACCTGAAACTGATTGTAGTGGAGATCACAAGCAGAAAAATAGTGTCTCAAATACAAATAACAGAAGTCAAGAGCTTAGGAGAAGTCTCTAGTCTTGACCACTTGTATCTCTTTGGGTGCAAAACAAGATCTAAATTAGATGGGCAGTTAACCATTATTCTGTTTGTGCATTGGGCTGATCTCTTCTTAAGGCACAAAATACACTCTACTGGGGGAAAGTATGTGAGGGCCATCAGAGTTCAAGAGCTTGGATGAGCTCCCGTTAAGCCTGGCCTGTGATAAACAAGCCTGACATAAACTGTGTATGAAGCCTGTAACAACAACAGCTTTCACACTGCCTATTTCAAGGAAAAGCTTTATGGATGCAAAATACAGGCCTAATAGTCAGGATGTAAATTAGTGCAAGGGAGGAGTAAAAGGCATGGGAGGAAGGGCACGGAGCCGTGGCTGAGCTGTGCTCATGTGGTCCCACTAGATGACAGCACCAACATGTTCTTGTGCACCCCACGCTCACACCAGCACCAAGCAGGCTGCTGCAGGCAGGGCACCTGCAGCCTCCCCTTCTTGACCCTGGAGACAGCCGAGAGCCTGGCTGAATGAAGCACCTGGACCGAGTCCTGCAGGACAGGGCATTGCTCTGGAGCTGCTAGGTAGTTCTGAGCTGTAAACTGCCCTCCCTGCCTAGAGCTGTGCACTGGCTAACAAGTGCTGCATCCCTAAACTGTTGTCTTTGTTGTATGGCCAGCCCACAAATTCCCCTTCTCCTCCAGTGAGTCTGAGCAGCTCCCTGAGCAGCAGTGGTCCAGCTGCCCCTTGAGCATGAGTCCAGCCTTGTGTCCCCTCCTCCAGCCATGCTGTTCACCACCCAAGGTAGAGACTGTAGTCCTGAACACACAGGGTGTTAAACAGGCAGAGCTCTGGGTGTTAAATGGGCAGAGCACGGAATTCCCATGGTTCATGCACACGATTTCCCCCAGGGAATGTCTCAGTGGTACGTTTTAGGTAAGGTATCCATCCTGGCCCACTCTGGGCTGTACCTGACCAAAAGGCTGACCCTAAAGTGGCAGCAGGTAGGTGTTCAGCCAAGAGACCTATGGCAGAGATCCATGGCCTGGGTTCCTGGCTGGGTGCCACCACACCATCTGCAGACAAGTTTCTGCTTCCAAGACACGACTGCCTCATGACACCATCCGCTTGCTCTTCATGCAGCCACATGACACTGGGAGCTGGGAGCAGGAGCAGAGCAGTCGGGTCCCACGTGGGAGACGGGCCAAGAGTCCAGGCCCAGGCAGCTGTGCCCATCCTGAGACTCAGCCCACAGAGGGTCAGTGCAGTGCAGTCTGCAGAGCTGGGCTAAGCCTCGCCTGTCCCACAGAGAAGTATCACCTGCATAATTTCTTTCATCCCAGCTTCCTGCAGCAGTTTTTTTCCAAAAGGATGCAGCACCTTCCTTTTACACCTTGGAGAAGCAGAGCTTTTGCTTCCCTTCTGGTCAGTCTAGGCCTGTAAACCTTTCTTCTGTACTATTTTCTATGAGGCCTTCAGAAGCACGTGTCCTTCAAAACTCCAGGAGAGGGAGAGGACCAGCAGTTCCCGCTGCTTAACATGTGTGCACATGTGTTGAGTCAGTTGAGACAGCTGCTTCGGTGCCCGCCGGTCGTGGTGCACTTTTTCATCTCTAGATAAGACATCATGCCTGCATTTGCCTAAGGTGCTCTCTCACAGATGCTCTTCCCTAGCACAGATGCTTTGAGACGAGGGAGGTTCACAGCTACTTCTTCTACAGCTGCCATCTTGAAATGCCTCTCCTCACGTTGTTGACATCCCCTCTAACCCTGCCACCTGTGGATCTTCAGAGATGCTCTTTGGAGGTTTTCCAATTTAAGGGAAATCCTGATGTGATGTTCCCAGCATCATCAGAGAGGCCTACTGCAGGTAACATTTGATATTCAGACAAGTCCAGCCTCTTCTCCCTAGAACATACCCCAGCCAAACTGTACATGTGCCAAGGAATAGGAGTGAGAAGGACAAGAATGAACCTGATAAGAGAGTGTTGTTTGAGAGCAACAGTCAGGGACATATTTGTTGTTCTCAGCGGCATCAGATACAGCAGCCCACCTGTGGCCTGTATTTCTAGGCAAGAGAAGATGCCTGAAAGAAAGAGGGTGGGGAGACAATTTATTTCCACCCCTTCTTACTTATTAAACACACCTTCCTTTGGAAAACTTTGGATTCCGTTCAACTCCTTCAACACTTGGTATTTAATTTCCACTACAGGGCCTAAAGGCTCCTACAAGTCTCTTGCTGTGCAGACAAGTTTCCTTCCTGACAGTGGTTTCAAGAATCTCCATGTTACTTGGTTCCTCTTTTGCAGTTGCTAGCTTTAGGCTGAGCTTGTCTTGTCTTAAGCTTTGTCATTTATAAATGGCTAAAAGAAAAATAGAGTCTACAGAAATTGTAAGCTCAGCAGAAGAGCGTTGGAGGTTTTGCTGGTTGAATTTTGGGTTTGAGATACCGGCACTTCCTACCAGCAATAGGAACCACATCCTCATTCTGCCATTTACTGCAGTGGCCCTGGCTACTGAAATCACTGAAGCCAGCTAGAACCGGTCACTACAGTGACCGGTGTGTCTGCAGCACACGGGCCTTGCAGTCGCCCTTGCTGTTTGTACAGCCTGCTGTTGTACAGCCATTCTTGGAGACACAGCTCCCTCAGGTGGTGCCTTTAACAGCTGTAAAACCTCCAGGAAAGCAGGGATGGAAGGAAACAGCAGTGCCAGCATAAACTGATAGCTACAAGTACTCCCTTCTCATGCAAGAGGAGAAATACCATACCCAGCAGGCACACGA
>NW_008237447.1:1697043-1703639 GCF_000691975.1 Corvus brachyrhynchos | reverse complement strand
GAGCATCACAGGAGCATCCCAAGCCTGCACACTGCCCTTGCTCTCCCTGGTTCGCCATGTGCCTATTGCTCAGGGCAGGGCAAGTCACAAGGGACAGACAGGACACAATGTCATTGTCAGATGAGTCAGGAGTAAGAGCAGAGCAGAGGCAGAGCAGGGCAAGCCCCCAGTGCCCTGGCACAGAGCTCCTTTCTAGGAACTGCAGGATCCTCCAGAAAACCTGCAAGCAAGCACAGGGGGCTCTGGGGCACCCAGCCAGATGGGGAAGGGACTGACGCAGGCTTTGCGAAGAGCCCGTCATGGAAGCACGGGATGTGCGTGCATGTTCTATGAAAGAAAAGCTGGAGACCAGGGCACCCTTCCATAGGAACTTGTTGGCAAACAAGCGTGCCTTTATTTCGTTGCCGTTATTCACAGGAAATCTCGCTTTGGCTTTAACAGAGGAAGAGGGGTTTGCCTAACTCCGGCTGCTGAGAGCAGCGCTCCCAAGCACTTTAATCCTGCGGCTCTCCAAGGGCTGGTTGTCCAAACGCACCAGCCTTGCTGCCTGTCCCCGTTTCCCTGCTGGTGAGCCAGGGAGTGGCAAACACAGAAATGCGGTTTGGGGATGCCTGCAGGCAGTGTTGTTTCAGAGCTGCTCCCCTCAGTGGTCGGCAGTGACAGCACCAAGCACGCCGCTCCTCGCAGCCCTCTGCCTCTGCACCATGCCACACAAAAGGGCTGGGAATGAAAGCAGGTATTTGTGTGGGAGGCCAGGCAGCAGCCCGAAACCCTTGCCTGCTGTTTTTATGTAGGCAGAGAAAGCGTGTGGGAAATGCAACGAATGAGCATCTCTGGTGTGGCATTATCTCTTCCTGTTATCTCAAGACTAGGCTTCAGATGCACCCGAGGCATAAACTGTCGAACAATAGCACCCAAACCAAAGGCAGGCGAGGCACTGGCACCTCACTGAGGCCAGCGCTGGTGACAGGCAGGTGGGCAGGATCAAACACCGCCCTAGCAGGGCCTGACAGCACCGTGAGCACTCGGGGCTCACCGCATGCTCAGTGAGACTCAAAAAGGGGAGTAGGCGCAGGCTGTGCACTTTCCATGGCAGAAGGCAGCAAAGAGGTTCCTTCCAGAGCCAGGAATCTTTCCTGACAGCACTGGCAAAGGCAGCCAACAGCAAAGCAACCCAGAGAGCGGCTTCTCAGCGTAGGCATGATGATGAGGAACCATGCTCTGAAGCCACAAGGACACTTTGGAAGTCCACTCTCCTCCCTTTGGCTGACATGTGCATAGGTGGAGTCCTGAGTTGTCATTCAAAGAGGAAGAATAAACTGTCCAGAGTGGGCGCTTTGTTGGAAAGGAAAGCTAGAATAGACAGTAATGGTGGGAAGTGTCACAGGAGGTGAGAACAAGGCAGCTGGTCCTCTGATGGAAAAAGGAGGGAGAAGCAGGAGACCCAGCAAGGCAGGCAACTCATGCCCCTGCCCAAGAGGTAAACTGCACTTCAGATGGGAGCTCTGCACAGAAGGAGAAGCTACATCCCAGGACTGTGAGTGTGACAAAGTCCTATGACTCAAATCCCGCTTCCTGGTCGTCCAGCTCATCTTCTCAAGCAGCCATTTCTGTGCCCGCCCATCCTCTCCACCTGCCCTGCGTGCCACACGCACAGAGCCTGGCTTGTTCGCTGGGCCAGCTCAGCTGATCTCTGCCCTCCTCCTCTGCCCCTACATCCCAGCCTGGAAGCCCTGGATAGTAGCTTACGTGAGGTAGCTCCTCATGTACCTGCTCTTTTCTGCCCACAGCTCCCTTCCACACCTTCCTGGCTCCACCAGAAGGTCCAGGGGAGCAGCAGCCATGTCATGCTTTGGGAAAACTCCTTCACCTGTGTCCCTGCTGTTCTTGGGGAGAAAGCAGCTCCCCCTCACAGAGGAAGAGCAGTTCTGGTGAGGAGGCTGGAAGAGAGCAGAGGGGAAATTCAGTGTGGGGTGAGCACCAGAGGCCCTCAAGCAGCTGCTGTGGCACCTCTCTGAAGGGGTAAAGGCTGAAGCTGCACCTCTGAGGGAGGGAAGGGCTCCCACACTTCTGCTGATCCATGGCTCAAGGCAGCAGCCAGGCTGGAAGGATGGGAAAAGGTCCTCTGGTAAACTCCCATCTGCAGGGAGGGAAGGAGCACTTTGCCAGGGGAAAAGAGTGAGGAGAAGGTTGGGTTTGGCACTCCTCCTCTGAGATGAGGCTGGCAGAGGAGACCAGGAGGCCAGTTCATTGGCACAGGGCCTCTTACTGTGCTCTCCTTCAGTGAATGCTTGTCTTTCTTCCCACAGCCTGAGATAGGACTACACAGCAGGGGTACTTCATGAGCTTAATAGCTACTGCAAACAGATCTTCTCCAAAAGCCTGAACCCAGACCTCTTACACTATCAGCTACAGCACATGAATAAGACCCTCTGTCCCTCAGGGTGACCCTCAGCCACTTTGAGGATCAGGAGGTGCCAGCCATGCCAAGCTGCTCACTGCATGGCTGGCACCTGCAAGGAATGTTGGTGGAGCACCTTGCCCAGCTCGCTGAGCTCTGCCCATGGGGGCTGCAGTTTGAAACACAAACCCAGCATTTACCCAGCCTTTACAAGGCTTCAGGACAACTGAGATCGTACCTATCTGTCAGAATGAAGAGGGAGCTGATGGACAACACAGTCCCACCTGGGTGTTACCTCCACATCAGCACCTGATTATCTGTTGCAGAATAAGGACAAAATCAGTGTCTTTTCCCCATAGTTTCCTTCTGGCAAACATCTCAGGAAAGACTTGTACTAGCCTTGGTTTCCTACTTGACCTTTTACAGACTCAAGAGTTTTAGTTTAGGAATTAAATTATCTAGCTGTCTCCAGCACTGCCTGTGCCAGAAGTCTAAGAACCTCCCTCTGGACAGGTTAATAGCCAACAGAGATAGAAGCAGGTTCTGGCTACTTTACTAGAAAGGCCAAGTTTGGGCAGCCAGTGCTGCTGTTTTCCCATGGATTAATGGTGGGAGAGAAGCTTTGTATCTTCTACAGAAACAACCATTGCTCTTTTGGGTGCCTGCTCAGTCTGCCCATGTGGTAGGTGCTACAGGACCACAGCACAACCACAGACCTGCTTTGATCACAGGGCTGCACCTCCCTGCCACTCCTTCAGCGGCAGCTCTGGAGCACACCACCAAGCAAAACTGATCCCTGCCAATACCCAGGCAGCAGAAACTGCAGCTCTCCAAACAGGGGGGGATGAGGCAGCAGATAGACAAGGACAAGCCCAGCACATCGATCATCTCATCTCATCCCCCTTAAGAAGAATAGTTAAAACCACTTCATCTCATGACTCAGTGGTACAAAAGAAGAACCAAGAAAGGTTACAGCCAGAACCACCAGAGTCAAGCACATCCTGTTATGTCTTAGGTCCCAATGTCAGCTTGTTTTCCAGAACTGAAATGTCCACTACAGCATAAAAGCCTGAGATTTGAATGCTCCATGACACGTTCAGAAAAAGGGAGTTCTACTTGGTGCCTTTTTGATAAGTCAGCATTTTTTCTGAACGTGTCATGGAGCATTGATAGTCACCACTGTTTTTGTGATGTCTCATGTTTGTTCCTCATGTGCTGCAACGGACAATACTTGTAAAATGAGACATCACAGAAACAACGGTGACTGTCAAAAAAATAAGGAGTAAACCAAAAATAAAGTATTGCTCTGGTGAACTTTCCATAATCTTACCTAGTAGTATTTTCTTGCCCACCTACCAAGGACTGTGCTTCGGTGTAAATCCACCCAATAGGGATAAACCTTCTCTTCCTCTCTCCCAGGAAGGACCCCCACACCTGTACCCAGGAAAGCTCTGGCAGCACAGGACAGGCAGAGCATGCTGCCACCACAGGCAGGCACAGCAGCTGTGTTCACCCACACCAGCCTGAGCCCACCAGCTCCTGGCACTCCTGCACCTCCCAGGGATGGTGTGACACCTCCTGCATCCCTGCTTCTGTGGCTCAGGGACCAAAATGTTTTTGTTGCCTCCTTTGTATCAAAGTGAGATACTGAAGTACCAGCACAGCTGTGAACTAAGATCATCTGCACCCAGTCTTCTCTTTATTCATTCAGTACAGGGATATAGCATATGGTATGTTACAAAATAAACCATGGAACATTTACCAAATGCAACTTTAAATAGCGAAAGCCTGAAATCAGCTGCAGAAAGCTAAGGCAAGAGCAAGTGGCACTCCCAGGGCTGTTCCCGCTGTTGGAGTTCAAGTGAAGTGACTGAGCTCTGGAGGAGGCAGTGACTTCCTTTTCCTGACAAGTTGCCTCCTTGCCCTTATACCAGAAGATAAAAATAGTCAGATTTCTCAGGAGAAACAAGGCACAGCTGTTTTATCTCCCCTGGCACATTTGGGATAGGCCAGCCAAAAAGAGGTATTAGGTGTTCTTCTGCCTGACACATCAGCCAGCTGGCTGGGTGTCTCATGCTCCGTGGCTCTTGCAGCTCTCTCCTCCTTCACCTGCTCTGCCTTTTCTCCCAGCTGGGCCACTGTACCCATTCAGACCCTGCTCTGAAACAGGCCTGTGCTCTCAGCTCCTCAGCTGTCCTGTAGAGGCAGTTATGGACATCCCCAAGGCCCAGAGGAGCAAGCAGTGTCCAGCACATGGGAAGGTGATGCAGGTGCATGTATTGCAGTCCAACTTCTCCCTTGGGGATGCAGATCTCTCAGCAGCTCTCTACCATCCCCTGGTTATACATGAGGTGTTACCAGCAAAATCAAGAGATGCGGTCCCTCACCCTCAGCAGGGGGCCCTGAGATGGAGAGCCATGAAAATTCAGACAGTGCCACCAGTAATCCTACTGGTTGGCAGTTTACAATGCTTGTTTCACAAGCCAAAGGATACCAGACCTCTTCTGTGCAAAAAAAAAAAATTTGTCTGGATAGCCAAACAGACTTATGCTGAGAATAAAGGTTTATTTTCTTTGCTAAAAAGTCATAGAAAACTGAGCTGAAACAGCCCTTGGAGAGGCCATGTAGCACACTCCCCTAGCCCTTGGCAGGATAAAGAGGCTTCATAGAATGTTGTCTCATCCACCCTTTGAAACCCCAGTGCTGAAGAAACTCTCCCAGAAATCTCAGTGTTTGATTAAAAAAAAACCAAAAAAACCAAACCTGACCTAACTCTCCCTTGCTGCAATTTAATCCCACAGTTTCTTTTCTAAACACAGTGGGAAAAGGGAGACGTTTATTCCTTTCCCATTTGTGTTTTTCTCACACAGGTGCTTCAAGGCTCTCACACATCCTTTCAATATTTTCTTCTCTGCATTATACAACACAAATCCTTTCAACTTCAGACAAATATTTAATTACATACAACAACTTTTTGGTCCAGGAGGCCATGTATTTGGTGCTGAAGCCAGAGAGCTGTCCTAATGTGTAGCAGGAGATAAAACCCTGTAAGATCCAGAAGTCCATTTTGTCTCAGTTGAGCTTTAGCTTCCTCTTGGTGTAAACCATCCAAAAAGCACGAAGACAACAAGGTGCGGTAAAAACAAGTGAACCACAGAAAGACACAGGTTTCAAGGCTCAATGCTCCATATCCTAACATGAAGACACCCGAAGAAAAATGGCCACAGGGATGAATGCCCATCACCTTGAATCTCCTCCACTGGGTCTCTTCGTCTCCATTTGATGCTCTCTCTAATTTTCTGCAACGAAAGCTGCTGTTTCATAGCTGAGCGTTACGCAGGGCTGGGCAGGAGGGGCTCCTGGCTGTCAGAAACTTTCTTTTCCCAGTGAACGGTGGAGCAGAGAGACCAACAATCCCTCCTGCCAGGATGTCTGCTCAAGGCCTTTCTCTCGGGAGGTTCGGAGTCCGTGGCTGCGTGCGGGGGGAGGCAGCTCCCGCATCCCCTTCTCGCGGTCCATGGGCAGAGTCTGCATCACTCGCTCCTCCTCTGCAACAACAGAGGGACCCCACAGTCAGACACGCACCAGGAGGAAGTCAAAAGGCCAGAGAAATGTCCTTGGCCCGAGCAAGGAAAAGCCAAATACTGGTTTTTAACCTGCCGCTCTCAGGTGCTCCTGCTGTCCCAGTGAACAACAAAAATCACCTCTGCCTGCACATCCCATACCAACAGGAAAGGTTTTGGCTGCCTTGCTGAGATCAAGGGCATTTGGGGCAGCTCTGCCCTGTCTGTTGGGGGAACCAGCTTTGTCAGGGAGGCCCCAGTAGACATTGATGGACACCCCCACCCTGAGCTGCTCTGTCCCCTTTTGAAGGCTACTGAAGAGGACGTGAAATCTAACCCCAGGAAGCAACTTCAAAGCATTCTGTCCTGCCATTATCTGTGCTGGGATTTCCAGATATCTGGAAGCCAGAGATCCCTTTTGCCAGCATTAATTTTCATGCACAGAGAAGAAATAAATTCATACCAACTGACTTCTGATCACTGACTCATCATTTCTGAAATATCACTCATCTCAACTTAGGGATTGAGGAATTTACCTCTTGGGACACTGAGTTGGCCTTAAACACACAGAAAACTGTTTCAGAGAGGCTAGTCACCATAAAATAATCACTAAAATATCAGTTCTCCTTTTT
>NW_008237447.1:1694641-1697012 GCF_000691975.1 Corvus brachyrhynchos | reverse complement strand
GTGCTGAATCCAGGCCCAAGAACTGAGAATACGGTGTCACTGCACAGCTGAGGCAGTGATCTGTACCACTCAAAAGAGAACAGGCATAATGTAAAATAATACTCAGCTGGCTGTGCTCTCACCAGCATTGTGCTCACAAGGTGTATGAAGGCAGGACTCAGAAACAAACCTTTAAACAACCTCCCTCCTGCTTTAGCCTCCCCTTCCAGGTAGGCCAGGCAATTTTTGTTGAGCAGCAGCTCAGTGTCCTCTGTCCACCCAAACCAGCAGCAACGCCCAGGCCATGTGTAATTCCAGGCAGCCTCTCTGCCAAGTCTCAGAGCCCACGCTCAGAGAATACTCTGGCAGAGTGTTTCCAGCAGCCTTAAAGAAGTGTGAATTTTGGACAACAGATGAAACCTCTGCACACTGAAAACCTCAACTCTTCAAATGTGCCCCAAGTTGGACCTCCGGTGTCACCAGCCCTCCAAGGATTTTGTTTTGTAGAGAGGGCAAGTTCCATGAGATGCTTGAGGAAACACATAGAAAAGCTGAGCTATTCCTGCCCCTGCTCACTATCTACACTCTTTCCAAATGATACTAATGATGTCAAGGATCCCGATTTTCTACCAATTTAATGAAAACAAATCTGCTGACAGGATACCTAAGTGTATTTTAGCCCAACAGATGCTCATGGCTGGTGGCCTTGGCCAAGCTTTAGAGGAGCAATTCTTTCCCCACAAACAAACCAAAGGCCTTGAGAACAAGAAGTCCTTTGCTCAAAGCATGTGTCAGAAAGTGAGACTAGCAATTCCAGCTGATCTGCACAGATTTAACATATGCTAAAACCAGGTTACTGCTCATGTAAATGCAGAAAGCATGCTCCTGACCACAGGGTTGCTGTCAGTGGGAAGCTCTAACATTTTAGGTGGCTGGATAGCAAAACAAAGCCCCTTAAACACTTACCATAATCTTCATGCCTTTTTGTTTTCTTCCTTCTAATACAATAAATAAGACAAATCACAAGGATGACAAAGAAGACTGCACCTCCTGCTATGCTTAAGATGAGATAAAAGTCCAGCTTGCCTAGTAAAGAGGATGAAAGAGAATGTTAGATGGAAAGAAATAACTTGCACAACATCTACTTAGAATGCTGTATTTTCTTCCATTGACTCTAAAGGCAGGCCAGTACACACCCTACCCTTTTCCTTTTCCCTGTACACAGCAGAAAGCTGGTGCTGCTCATTGTGGAGCATTCTGATTGCTCCCTGATGGATTCAAGTTCTGCAGAAAACTGAAACCAGAGCACTCATGTGTGCCACCTCTCTGTATCTAAATTACCACCTGTTTTAGTTGCCAGTGTTACACCAAGGTGTATTTTACTTTTTCTGTTCCTGTTTGTCCCAAATGAGAGCAAGAGGAGCCCAGGCAGATTCACATACCATGTGTGAAGGCACTTCACTTCCATGAAAAGTTGTCTGAGCTGAAGCCCACCTGAAATGTACCTTGCCTGTAAAGGTCAAAATTCAAGATGATTGGCCTCAAATGCAGGACCAAGAGTTCATGGAGGGTAGCAAGGTTAGAAGGAGGTTTGACTGCAAGATGAGAGATTTTTAATCTAATATGGAGCTGGCAGAGTCCTGCCACTACGCAGAAAAGTTTGAGAGGTATTTAGTTTGGGTAGGAAGAGTAGTGCTGCACAGTTTTAGAGGGTTTTTGGTGTCTAAGAAATGCTATATTTGTACCTTAAAGATCATTGGTATTTCTCTGTTAATGATGTGAGAAAAAACAAACTCTCCCATCCAACTCACCCTTTCTCAATGGTGAGAAAAAGTGAAATCAAAGTTTAGACAATGGCTAATGTCTGTCTATAGCAGCAGTGCAGGCTTGCCTGGCTTGTGTCCTGGCATGGGCAGCTTCTGCCAGCAATTCCTCATCCAGACAAGGTGTTTGGGATAGTTTGCCCTGTCTTAAACAGACCTAATCCAGCAGCACACTTTCATACCTGGCTCCAAAGTCCATGCCACATCCTGCTTGCCCCTTCCCAATGCTAGCACCAATGAAACTGTGCAATCCATCAGGTCAAGCAGCAGCAAAAAACCACATTGTCTGGCTATTTTTGAAATCAGGAGGATTCCTCAGGAAGCAACAGCTGCACCAGAGAACAGAGGCCATCCTGTCCCTCAGCTCTTTGCCCTTCAGTCAGCCTCAGCAGACCTGGGATCACTTCAGTAAAGCCTTTATGGCTTAAGGCTTGCTCCCTCCCTTCTCACACCATGGGCTGTCCTTCAGACTTGGACTTTCCCTAAATTCACCATGGCAAAAATAGGTAAAAATTGGAAATACTGATGCAGCTCTTGTGAGCCCCTCCCCACTCTCCACCAGCTCCAGC
>NW_008237447.1:1688360-1694630 GCF_000691975.1 Corvus brachyrhynchos | reverse complement strand
GAGAATGCTTCAAGCAGAGCACTCTTGGTTGGGTGGGATGACCCAAGCCTGGCAAATTCAAGGACTTTTCCTCAGTACTGCACTGGAATTCTGAACTTTGACCTGAACACCACACCCAGCATCATACCAGTATGATCTGTCCTTTGTTTGTGCCTTAACTTCCAAGATTTTACATGGGAGGGCTGGGGGATGACGCATATGATGACTTCTTTTGTCTACTGAATAATTTTCAGCATGACTCTACCCATTTAAAATGCAATTTTAATTCAGTCCTTTGCTGCATCTGTGGTTTAGAAAGATGAGGCTTCATCTGAATAAGAAAACCATGGTACATTTGAGCCATGCTTATCTGACTCACGTCACCCCAAAGCAAAGTTCTCCATAACTCCTCCCCTGATTTCTAGGCCAAGCTGGAGAGTCCAAGCAGCTTATTTTTCCCCTTGTGAGAGCACTCATCCACATCCATGGGTAGCAGGCAACTACCACATTTATAGATATGATTATGGGGAGGAGAAGAACAGAAAGGAATTTCCCACAGGGGGAGGGGAGGAGCAAAATCCCCCCCCATATCTCACTGCCCTTGGCTTGGCCGCCCTGCCATCAGAGTAGGAATGCCTTAAGGATAGCAGTGGGGCTGGCAGCAGCAGGATGGGGAGCAGGGAGATGTGACAAGGCTGGAGAATGCCAGGCAGAAAGTACAACTTGCATCCTGGCTAGCACAGCAGCATCAGCTCCCAATAACTGTGTTGGGATCAGACTCACAGTACTGGGTACTCGGAATCTCTGTGCTCCTGGTGCCTGGACCAGTCCTACAGATGTGTGCAACTGCATCAGGCTGTGTGCTCCACCCTAGCACATTCTGATGAAAAAGACTTCTTACCTGGGCACTTAATTACTTTTTCGGTCATTTTTTCACTGACTTGGTTCTTAACGACACATCTGAACATCCCAGAATTCCGCCCGTGCCATTCCAACGTTGTTGCATTCTTTTGGATCTTTTTGCCAGTGGGTTGAGTCAGTTCTATTAGAAAGGCTTCATCCTTAGCCTTCTGTTTCACTTCACACTTGACAGATACACTTTTATTCCTGCATTCAGCATTGAGGATTGGCTGAGGGACAGGCTCTGAAAAAGAAGGGAAGGAACACCCACATGTGACATGGTTTCTCCTTTTGAAAGCCTCCATTATTAAGCAGAACAGAGAATTAACCCCAAATCGCCAGCTAATGAGACCACAGAAGACTGAAAAGCAAATTAGACCTCTACTACAGAAGTAACAAGGCAATAATAAGGAAAATGCAGTGCAGTAGCCTACATAGTTGGCCTGGTAAAGCAGAGCTGGACACCAGGCAGGTGAGGGGAGGAAGCTCGGTCTTCAGGTGGATGGGAGGAACTCAGAGCCACAGCCCCCTCCACCTCTGGACCCTGTGTTTTGGTGCAAGTGAAGTTGGCCCTGCTCTGCCTGTGCCTTTCAGGAGAGATTTTCTCTAAAGCAGGAAAAACTACGGAAAGCTACTTATGATGCTCTGTGTGCTACCGACAGCACTCAGCTGGCATGACAGCACAGCATGGAAGCCCATCAACCCAGAATGGAAAACACAAAACAGACACTTCAGCTCTCAGTGAGGTTATGCCAGACAGAACTGATTTCTGTCTCTTCTTATGCCCTGCAAACAACTAGCTCCCTTTTGGTTCCAGTTTCTCTATCACTGGTGGCACTGAAAGAGACAGAAAAGCCTGCAGGGTTTTCCTCAAGTAAGGGCAACTGGCAGGGACAGCAAATGGAAAAAAATATTTCTACCTTTAAGACCAGATAAACAAAAACCTGTCAGTGCCACCTCTAATTTCAGGCAGTGTAAGTTATAGAGACTATAAATTCTAGAGCAAATAAGGGCTGCTTGTAGTACACTCAGTCAAGGTTCACACCATGACATCTGCAGCCACCCTCTCCTTGTGAAGCCCACTCCTCTTCTGCAAACTGGAATCTATCATTCAGAGGAACATCCCACTGGGAAACACACCAGTCCAGACTCTGGTGATGGAGTTGTGTGAGGATATCATTGAGACTATATATTTTTTTAACAGCTGTTTGTCCAGCCCCAGTAACCAAGGGGTAACCTGGCTGACAAATTATTCTAGCACCCGACAACTACTACAGGACTTCCAAAACCATGTGTCAGAGGTAATGCAACCTCTCTGCTGCACAGCAGAGGACATAATACAGCACACAGCTGGGCTGGAACATTAACCTTGACCTGAAACAAGGACACCCCAATGACACTTCAGTGGCTTAAAACATGAGCAAGAAGCATCAGGCCCTGATGACTTCCAGAATCTGGTTACAGTAATAGTTTCCAAAGCAGTGAGACACCCTCACTGCTCAGCAGCCCGTTAGACACGGGGCCGCCCATTGCACAGAAACCCTGCTAAAACCATTCCAGCTGTCATTGCTGCCTCAATAAGGTGTCATTTCTGTAATCTCAGCTGATGCCCACAGACTCAAAGAGGTTGGCAAAGGTGTACATGCTGGCTGAAGAAGGACAGAACAAAACTATCCTCTTTTTGGGGAAAAAGCCATGCTGTCCTATAGCTTAGAGGTCAGCTTACAGGTAGAAACCTGATGGCTGACAAACAGGGGAGCCAGAATGAAGCCAGGGATTTGAGGCCATCAATAGGAGCAAGAGAAGGGAGACGAGAGGCAGGCTGCTGTCAGTGGCAGGAGGAAAAAGGTATGTCCTACAGAAGTCCTCCCACTCCAAATCAGAAAGGAGGGCACTGAGTAGGAAAGGCTGTAGGAGAGAGAAGAGAATACCAAGTCTTGTTCAGCTGTGCTGGGAATGGTATGGGAAAAGCAAAAACTCACCCTGAACAAAGAACATTATATTTTCTTCTGCCTTCAATCTTCCATCCTGCTGATAAACCAGCACCGTGTAGTTTCCACTGTCCGCTTTCTCCAGGCGCTGGATTTGCAGAGTCCCATTTCGCAGCATCGCACACCTGCACTGGTCCTTGTTCACATAGTGCCTAGTTCTGTCATTTTTGATCTGAACCAACCTTTGTCCACCTTTTGTCCATGTTGCCTCATAGATGCTCCCAGGAGCAGTGATGCTGAGAAGAGCTGTCTCATTCACTGCCTTGTAAATCAAGCTGGTGCTGGAACCTGTAGAGGGAAGCACAGCCAGCCCATTAGTGGTCTCCAGCAGCCCCTGCTGCTGTGCTCAGCAGCCACAGCAGCCACCCAAAAGGCTGTCATTTGCTATGCCTCCCCCTTCCTGAGCTGCCTAAGCCTCTCTGCTTTTCTGATGCCATCTTCTGCCCCTGCTCCAAAGCACTTCTTGATTGTTCATCAGATAAATGCCAGCATCCAATTTAATTCTGAGAGGCAAGAAAGCTAAGAGTCTAGCTTTCAAAGCTGAATTTATACTCTGGCTGACTTACTTGGAGTGACACTAGACGCCAAGATTCATGGCCACCCATTCACTTAACCATGAACTTAGCCCTTCCTGAAAAGGACATCGCTTCAGTGTTTTCCACACGGCACAGGCTGGTACCCTGAGTGCCCATCACTGCAAACATTACTGCAGACAGCAAAAATAGTCATGTCCCTGGACAGCAGAATCATTTCAGCAACCACAGGGGATAATTATAGTAGCCCATGTCAAGCAGTGAGTGAGTGTAAGGCACTGAACTGAAGGCAGACCCACTGCAGTGCCCCTTCCTCTCCCATCCCAGGCATCCTGCCCCACTGGACTATATCCACTTGATTTTTCTAGCACAGGATCCTGATGGGGCAAGTAAGGCAGGGAGAAACAGCGACCAGCATCATGCAAACTGAGGGGGCGCAGGAGACATTACAAGAAAAGCAATTGCCAAAAAAAAAAAAAAAAAAAAAATCTTTTCTCTTCCTTCGATTCCCTTCTCTAGAACAGTTAAGAGTAGGAGCTTCCCAAAGGTGGTATCAGGACTGGGCACAGCACCTGAGCATGGGGATATTCAGAAAAGCCAAGGCTACTACCAAACGTCCATCATGTTCCCCCCGCGGGGATGACGCGCTCCTGGAGCGGTGCCCGGGTGCTCTGCCCACTCCCCTCCAGGCTGCTTCGGCCACAGTCTTTGCAGGCCCCATCTCTGATGAGCCAGGACTTGGGAAACTTTGCTGGGAGGTCATTTCAAGTGAGGTACTGTCCCCACCCCCGTGGCAGGTGGACAGCCTGCAGGAGGAGGTCGAAATCTGCGTGCGAGTGTCAGGTGGGATAAGCTCACTGCTATCCAAATGCACGCGCTCAGCTTATTTTGTTTGTCGTTTTCTTGTGTTCATTCCTCCTCAATTTACAGGGTGAAGCCAATCAGCAGGAGGAGATTTCCCTTCCCATCACCACACAGAGCTGGTTCTGCTCTAATTTTGTATATTTCAAGCACTTTTTCCCCACAGAGAGAAAAACTGTGTTTATGCATATTTTTATTACAGTCCTTCACTCCTTGTATCTAGGATAATGATAAATGGCACCACAGAGGAAACTGAAATCCAGTGGCTATTTCATTAAACTAACAATATTAGAGATAATCAGAGAACTAAAATAGCCTGCCTCTGCAACAAGAACATTAATGCTGTAGTGCTTCTGGCAATTCACCACCTCTAAAGAGAGGTTGCTCTTTCAGCACTGCCTTTCTTACAAGGTATTTGACATATCTAATGAAATATCCTGAAACAAAGCTATCAACTAAACAGCCTTGGAAGCAGCTATGCCCCACACAGATGACACTACACATTACACCCAAATATTTGAATTCTGGTACTTGTTTCTGCTCAGTAATGAACAAGTATTTAGAGATAGTAATAGTATTTCTGGGCATAACAGACACTACTTACATTTTCTCTCTGAAGGTAAAGAAAAAAAGTAGTCTGAGTTCTCAAGGATAATTCAATGGCATCTCTACGGACCACCTAAATGTTGATTTGATCTCCGTAGTCTTTCTAGTGGAAAGCTGAGTATCCCACACATATGATACTAAAAATCTGTTTAGCTAATGAAACAACATTTCTGCTAAAAATGCCAACTAAAATGTGCTCCAAGGGGCAGAAAGGTTTTAACTGAGAGCCTACAGCTCGCTCCCAGTCACAAGAAAGAGTTAAAAGAAAAAGCTCCCATAGTAACTTTAGAGAAGGAAGGAAGCCTCTGAAACAATTTTCCAATCAAGGGAATAATCCTCATTTCTGCTGGGGAAGATGTTTTATGGATCATGTACATTAAAAAAAAAAAATCCTTATTTATCTATTAATTTTGTTCTGAAGGAAAAGCAAAACATCAAACAGCCATACATGCAATCTTAGTGGAATGAAACAGAGGAAAAAAATTATGCAGGCTTATATTGTCTCCATCTCCTAAAACCTTCTCTAATCTATGAGTTAGCACCTTAATTAAGTTTTTAGATTAATATTTTAAAAAATTATGAGAACAATAATATGCAAACTATAAAAGATATATGCAGTTGCTTGCTGTTTTCACATCTTAGACTTCAACTCCACTGAAGACACTGAAATATATCACTCTGTTAATATTTATGGAAGAATATAAATTGCACTTTCAAAAGATTTGCACATCTTTGATAAGAAAAGAAAATTACATGCAATAATGCACAGTGAACTGGATCTCTAATGTGGTACAAGCTACCTCGAGGGCAGAAAGCAAACTGCATGCTGACATTTCTCATTATACATGTGTCAAATTAAGGCTCATTAACTTAAAACCAAAACTCTTTACAGCTTATTATTATAACTGGAATAGGAAACTCAGGTCCTGCCCTCCCCCTGGCTGAAAATTAAATCAAATAATAATAGCAATAACCCAGATATCTTCACTCATTGGAAAAGTGGAACAAGTTTCTTATCAGTAGCAGCCCACCAAGTTGTAAATGCTTTAAAATGCAATTTAACATCAGCCCAAAAGAGCAAAAAATGGTAAGAAAAACTCACATTTTACACTGGGAAATAAAAGCAGCAAGCACTTGACTAGGAAAATCCTCCTAAAGTTCATTTTCAGGGTCAAAAAAATCCAGTGTTGCCTTGTCTAATGATAGCTCCTGGCAGGTGAAAGAATTTTCTGCTGTGAGCAAGCAGCGATGGGACATGCTGGCGCAGCCCTTGTGCCCTCCTCCCCTCCTCCAGCACTTCTCATTTCTAGCACAGGCGGAAATAAGTCTCAACAGGGTGTTTTGTTAGCATGGAGGCAACATGTAGACACAAAGAAAATGGGCACTAAAATGCAGGAATG
>NW_008237447.1:1679973-1688350 GCF_000691975.1 Corvus brachyrhynchos | reverse complement strand
TGCCCTGGAGGTTTGTCCACCCAGCTGGAGGGCCAGATGGGGCCCTTGTCCTCCTCAAAAACCCAAAGAGCTCAGCTCCAGCATCCACAAGCCACCGTCCTAGTGGGAGGGATGCAGTTTTTGGGTGGGGCAATGATGGGAATCCTAATTCTCCCCCACAGCCTCAGCAGCAGCAAGGGGATAGCAAGCCCAAGACCTCCAGTGAGGAGCAGGCGGCTGTTGGACAATGCTTAGGAAGGAGACACACTTCCCTTGGAAACCATCAGGATCAGCTTTGCATCAACATCTGGTGCATGAGGGGCTGGCCAGAGCCACAAAGGCATCCTGCAGCCAGGGCCAGCAGTTTGAGCAAGCTGTGAGAAGGATGAGCATGGAAGAGGGTGAGAGCACTGCCTTGATCTAGCCAAAAACCAGCCCTGGAGCTGGCTGGTGTGGGAAAGACAGTGAGGAAAGGAGCTGTGAGGAGGCACAGTAGCTAGGTCCAAAAACATGTGAGAAGCTAATAAAGTCTTTATTCCTGATTCCAATATGAAACAGATGGACTGATGAGGATTTTGAATCTTATCCTCACCAGCATAATTCCTCTGCTACAGTAGCCACTGAAATCTTCCAGCTTTTCATCACAGATGTAGGCCAAGAAAGAGGTCAGAAGAAAACCTGTGGCACTAGAAATGTACAATATTAGGTAAATCTTTCTTGTTCGTTCACTCCTCTTCCTTGAAATTAAAGGAAGGTCTTGTAAGACACCTCCCTTCTCCAGCTTAATTTTTAACTGGTACTAACGAGGTAAAAACCACTCCTTGCAGGAAAACCAAGGTTTCTTCCTTCTTTCTGCTTTTGTTTCCTTACAAAGCACGCACACACAAAAGGAGAGAGGAAGCAACAGCAGCAAGATCACATTTCTGTGCCTGACCTCCACCCTCTGCGGCAAAAAACAAGCAGAGGGCAAGGGCTGCCACACCCAGGTATGTCCTCAGCCAACCAAGCTGTGTTGAACTCTTGGACACATCTGCTTCCAGCCCGAGCACCTAAAGAAACCTGGGCAAAATGCAGCAACCCCAATTTCTCCTCCGTTTTTTGGTGGTTTTTTGCTTGGTCCATAAAGCAGAGCAGAGGGAGGCCCAGCATGCTGAAACCACTGCCCACACTCTGCTAATCTTTGTCTCCCTTCTTCTTAAGGGCAACAACCCTCAAAGTCCCCAGCTGCTTCCAGGGTACCCCTGCACGTTGTCTGTTTGCTGGCACACTCACACCGCCAACACGCTGGGTTGGGGATTGTCCGTGGTAGAAGTGAAATGCAAATGGAAAGACATGTGCCTACGTGAAGGTGAGAGAGAGAAGACAGGCAAAGCTCCACAGTGGTAGAACCAGGTGTAAAAGAATTCCCTGTATACATAATGAAGGCCACTACTTCCAGTTAATCAGTTAGGCATGCCCACATGCCACACCCAGCCTTCTAAACTCACAGCTGAAATGGGTCAGACCAAAAGCCCCTACAGTCCAGCAGACCAGCACACCGAACATCCTGGTTTCTTTTAGAGCAACAGGTAGGCAGGAGCAAGAAACTATTCCTACAGGATATAAAAAGTCTATCCAAAAATGAGCTTACTGTGAGCGGTAAAGAAGCACTTGAGGGAAGGGGTGAGGGCTCAATGGCTGATGTCCCACGTTCACTGGACATCACAGAAGTGACACCAGGCCTTGGTATTCCTGAGTCCTTGGTGCACATGCCCAGAATCTACTTGCTTAGAGATTTAGTGTAACAAAAGCCAAAAGCACAGCCAAACCTGCAAAGGGCCACATCACTCACCTGCAGCAAGGATTCCTGATGAGATCCTGGCACATGCATGGTCCGTCCCAAAAGCAGCCCCTTTTCTAACCAGCGTCAGAAACCTCCTGCACCATCAGACCCAGCTGGATAAAGGCAAAGCAGCCCATGAGTCTAAGCTCAATCTTCCTGACAGATGAGGAGTGGGGAAATGTCAATATTCTGCCAGCTTTACCCTTCCTCTCTTGAGGAGCAAGACAATGTCATGCTGCAGTCCTGACTGGGCTTTGATTCCCATTTTAGAAGAAGGAAGGGATTTTTTGGATGTTACTTGGAAGGAAGCACTCTAAGTTGCTGCACTGATGTCTCTGTTTTCCCTTCAAGGAGATCCCCAAGAGAAGGCATTAAGGAGAAGGGGTCTGAAGGTATCTCTGGAAAGCTCTGTCTCAAAGCATCTCTCCCACAGCAGAGCTCTGGAAGCCAGCATGTACCTTCAGAGATGTGGCATGAGATAAACATCCTGAAAACCACTACAGCAGAGAGCACTGGCAGAGCAGCCCCTGCACCAGCCAGAGATGCCCTCCAGGGCAGAGGGACTGGCACAGAGAGATCTGTGGCTGGAGCTGTGTGTGGTCACAGCCCAGACACCAACCCAAGCTGTGCTGGGCAGGACAAAGGGAACTCTGCCAGGCCTGTTAACAACACTGCTCTCTCACTCTTCTGCTCTCTCCTCACACAGGAAGTAACACCACTGGATTAAACAAAGCCAGCTAGAAAACCAGGGCACTGATAGAAAAGCAGAAGTCTCCTAGCACGGTGGTGCTGGGCCTGCCTTCAGCTAAACCTGTCCTTAGTATCAAGCTAAGGATGCTTGAGCCCTGTTTAGCCCATTGCATTGCTACACATCCCCATCTTCTGACACACAGGAGCAGAGGACTGAGCACAGCCACGACAGTGGGCTGTGTCTTTGCACATCTTTGCTATCTCTCTGTGGCATTGTTTCCACTGTGGAAGCCACAAAGCGCTGTATTCATACACGCTTGCTTTTGTGGCTTGCTCTTTCCTTTACACTTCTGCTCTTTGTAAGACAGTACACAGTTTCCTCACAGGGAATGTAAGTATCATACCCACACTTCTTTGTAAAGCTGACAGAGCCCCCCACATCTGAAGGCAACATCTCAAGAGACAATATGCAGCTGCTCCCAGCTCTAAGTTCTCACCTTGGTGATGAACCAATAAACATTCATGGCTGAGGCTTATTAAACAAAAAAAAAAAAAATTGCTATTTGATCTACTGGAAAAGAAAGACTACAAATACACTTAGCATGCTCTTCACTGAAAACTAGATTTGTAGCCCATCTGATAGTTTGTGTCATCTTCTCTGGTATGAAACTTAGGTTACAGTAAGTGGCATTTGCACGTGAGTCAGACATCCTGCACTAAACATCACCCAAGACCTTCACACCTCTAAATTTCTCACAAAGACAGGCCCTCGATGAGACACAGTGTGTGAAGAGAAGAGCAAATGTGATTTTGATTGCAATGTCAGATGGGTAATATGTGGAGTGGAAGCTTTGGGGAAGGGTAACTTTACTCTTCTAAGCTCTTCTGGGTTTATACCCTGGCCAGGAAGACTAACAGCTGGGCTCCATCTGGGTTGCCCTGGATAGCAGCTGAGGGCTTCCTGATGGCACGTTCCCCTTTACTGTAGCTTTTTACAAAGCAGGAGAAATTGTGGGCAGTGGCTGGAGCATGAAGAAGCACAGTCGGCCCTGGCAAGTGGAGTTGCCCCTGCCCTATGAAATGCCAGGGAACTGCTGGGTCCTACATCAAGTTTCAGCTATTTGGCTGATGAAGGACACATTTTGCCTCCTCCTCACTTCCACCTTACTTCTGTCAAGAAAGGAAGAACTCCAGCTTGAATGAAGTGGTGCAAATATGAAGAACAGTAACTGAAAATAGACCTTTAACCGAGGGTTTGGCAGGGATGCTGACTCAGTGCCTCAGGGTCAACTGAGAGCACTGAGCTGCCTGTACACAATGGAAATATTCCAGAAATAGTGACACAAACACAGACACACACTATCAGTAGTGTACTGAAACAGTTATCTGCACTAACCTTTTTATTCTTCTCTACAGAAAGGTAAGCAAAAGCTTTCAAACCATGAGTCATGCAGAATAGTCCTCAGCTGATTATTTGAAGAGACAAAATTCCCCTGTGATATCCATAATCCCACGTAGAATATCCTGAGGTGGAAGGGATACACAAAGATCAGCAAGTTCAACTCCCATCCTTGCATAGAACAGCCCCAAGAACCACACCATGTACCTGACAGCATTGCCCAAACAATCCTTCAGCTCAAACAGACTTGGAGCTGTGACCATTTCCCCAGTAAGCCCATTCCAACTCCCCAGAAACCCCTGGGAGAAGGGCCTTTTCCTGTTATCTAACCTAAACCCCCACCCCAACACAGCTTCATGCCGTTAAATCTTTAGCCCCAGGTGTTCTCTCTCAGACTCATTTTCTTCTTTTCCACCTGTAAGCATGTGTCAACAGCCAAACCTCACAAAAACCACCCTTTATTTCTGGTCTGAAGGAACATAAGCCCCTCAGACCGAGCAGTCTGACAATCTGTGGTTCACAGCAACGACTGAGGCTAGAGCAGATGGCAGCATCCCATCAGTTATTCTTGCAGGTGGTGCACTTCAGTCTTGCTGATGTTTTCCATCACCTATAATGTTCCTAGAATTAGGACCTCACTTTCAGCATTCTTATTCTAGTAAATTCAGTGGCATTACTACTGCTGCAAAAGGTGTTGGCTTGTTGGCATGCTGCAATCAATCTGCCTTATACCAGAAGCCGGATAAATGACCAGAAAAGCCTCTTCTAGTCTTAGCAGTGGTAAATACACAGAGACCTGTATTAAGGACAATGTGCCCCTTCATCACGAGAGAATGGATGGACTAGCTACCTGAGAAAGACAATAGAAGAACAGCTGCTCCTAGAAATACATCCAGGAAAGACAAGCTGTTGCTACCGTCTAAGTAATCTTTTGGACAAGACCTGACACTCCCCAGAAACCATCAGCTTAACAAATGCATGCATACCTGGTGTTTTGTACAATATTTTATTCTATTATAGTGCTATAAATTCAGAGAGGAGTGAAGGACAGCTGGAAATGGGTAGGTGGGAGGTTGAGAAGCGATCCGGGAGACTGAGCACAAACAACTGGGTAATACATTTCAGTACTAAGCACATTTATTCCTAGGAGTGGCCCTGAATGGCCTTTATATAGTTCCCACACACAAAGGGAAGTCTTCCCTTCAAATGCAAGACACTGTTGGCATTTTTCCTACAAGTGCAGCCCCTGGGAGGCATGTATGTGGGCATAAAATGTCCTTTCTACTAAAAGACCCTGCATAAACTTCTCTGAAGCATCACTGTGGATCCTAAAAATGTCTGTAGTTTATTTATTAGACAGTGGACGTGTGAAAGCAAAACAAAAGGCCCACTATGTGGCCCCATATATATGTATAAAGAGGTTTGGCCCTTATTACTGGGAAATTAAGACATAAATTTCTCAGAAACATCTGAATGACCTGTCAGCACAGACTTGCTGCTGCTCTCTGAAGCAAGAAAAAGTGTCTTGATGTCTTTAACACCACTTATCCAGATGCTTTTTGCACTGTGTACACCTGGGGCCATGAGATCCAGTGAAAATACAAGTCCTTTCCTGCTCAGTGCAGATCCTGACTTTGCAGCTCAGTTTCCCCTGCTTCTTCTCTGGTCCTACAACTTTCCTGTGCCCTGCGAACCTCTTTTTGGCCTCTCTGCTGTTTGTCTGTTCCTACATTTAAATGCATCACCTCACCTAGTCCTGCCAGGTAGCAACCTCAGTGTGCAGGGACAACAGAGTGGCAGGATGGGCTCAGCTCTGGGGTCCACACCCCACATGTGTAGCAGGAACCACAGCAGTGTTGGCAAAGAGCTTTTTCCACAGCAGGGGAAAGCACAAAGCTGCCCGTCTGTCTAAACATTTATGACCCACAGCTGCTGTTGTCTGCCAGGAAGGGTAATGGCTAAGGTGCTGTGTCACTGCATTTCTGAGAATTTCTGCTTTTCAAGATCTCAGTGAGGCAGGTGCAGGATGTTCTGTGTGACGCAGGTGAGCACCAGGGCATGGGTGGCAACTTGTGGCTTTCCACAGTATTTCTGCCAGGGCAGTACTTGCAGCCCAACTCCTTCTGTCACATTCCTGACAGTCAGATGGTGTCACCATTCTTTTCAGCCACCCCTTCACACTTCATTCATGGAAGAGCAGCCTTTTTGTTAATTCCAGGTGTCTCGTGTTCCCTATGTACAGTAAAAACTTGCCCAACCTCAGCGGGCATTTTGCAGAGCAGGAAGTTTGCAGTGCAGCCTCAATGGAAAGTTACTGTGCATGCCTTGTGCCCTCACAGGTAAGATGCACTGGGTTAGAACCACAGCTGCCATGGTTATTTGTGTTATCTTGGATATTCCTTTAAACTCTGCAGCATCAGTAATTCAGTATAAAAACAGGTATCTACTTTCCTCTTATGCTGAGGTTTTTAACCATCGGGGCTTTTTCAGATAGATGAGATAAAATTCACGGCAATGTTGACTCCTACTGATTTTCTCTCCAGCAAAGAAGGGCCTTTCCATCTGCATCTGGTTCTCTAGAGAATGCTATAAACAGATCTTTGTACTGGCCAGATAACAAAGCTTCAAACTCTCAACAAAAGGCAGGGAAACAAAACTCCTTATCAGACTAAATCATCTGAAGAAAAAGTCCCAAACTCTTGACAGCTGGGCAGAAATACATAAGAAGAGAAGCTGAAGTTGCACAGCTTTCACCGTGACCTCCTATGGCAGCAAGAGAAATCCTGACCCAACTTGTGCGCAGGAAAGAAAGAGAGCTGGCGCATTCTTACCTGTATTCAGGGTACCTAAAAGGCTGGCTGGAGTCCTGCCTTTCCATCACCCTTCTCCCATCTCATCTAGCAAAACCCATTCCAAAAAGTGACATCAGGATAAAAATGCTGGAAAGGATTTGCTAGAATGAGGAGTGGGGGGAAGAAGAAAGCTTATTTCCTGTTGGCTGCTATCAGATTTGGGTTTACTCCCCTTCTTGGGCTTATCAAAATTAGCACAGCACATTCCCTGCAAACGGCTCAGGAGAACGACAGAGAGGAGTGAGGAGTCCCTGCAGCCCCAGGCAAAGCATCGCCTGAGGGGCTCAGGGGGCTGTGATCTACCGCCAGCAGAGGAGTGCATCTGTCTGGGGAACACGATCCATGACGAGCGTCAGGGAGAGCAGGCGTGAGGAGAAAGCAACAGCAGCTGCAGCTTCCTGGAGGACAACATTTCATACTGCCTGAAGAGTTTGCAGGATGATGGAGGACAGACCTTGCCTGAGACCCCTGCAGCCTCCCCACCTATTTAAGGGAAGAAAAAGCATCTCTGTCTGCCATTACTCATCGCCACTTCTGTACCCTCAGTCATTAAGCCCGTGCCCTTTCTTCCCTTTGGATCCTGCACAGCAATCACTCTATCTGCATCCTCATCGCCCTCCTCTTTCTGTCCTGTCACGGTTCATCCTGACGCGGCAGAGACAGCAGCAGCAGAGGCTGTTCCACCCAGCAGTGCTCCTGCTCCAGGTTCAGACTGTCACACCCTGCAGGTGCTCCTGCTCCTGGCTCGGTGTGCCCCCTCGGGAAAGCCTCCACCAACTTCTCCCGTTGGCTCGATGTGAATGCCCCTTCACACACAGCTCTGAATCCCACCCTGGCTGTCCCAAATTCCCTCGACATAGGTTTGCCTGTTGTTTCAGAGGAGAAATCTGATGCCTATTGCTCTGTGATTGAAAGCTTTCACAGGAGTGCAACACAAACTCTTAGTGCTCTTTGCTTCAAGTCATCCTGTCAATGTCACTACTGCAATTCTCTTCACGCAGACAAAAACACCATCACAAGATATTTTTCTTTCTTTTTTATTTGTTTGTTTGAAGACGTCTTGTTACATGATTTCTCAGTATCAAAAAAAAAAAAAAAAAAGCTTTTAAAACTGCTTCATTCCTTAGTTTTGGGAAAATATGTTTTGCCCTGAAAGACGAAGTTGTATAAACCAAAGATGAGACAGCAGTGCTGGCTGGAGGATAGGCACCCAGCTGTACTTCTTTATTCCATTTGCATATGATATGGGAGTAGACAATAATTCTCTCTAATGTACTGCATTTGCAATTCCAAAAGATTTGCTGAAAACAGCCTCCAAGTAATTCTTGGTCTGTAATACATCTAGTTTCTGTAGTGTTAGACAATACTAAAACTATCAGTAACCATCATCAGTTTTAAAAATTCTGCATAGAGTTTCCAATAGTAACTATATTAGCCATAAAACACACACTTTAGACTATAGCCCCATTCAGTATTTTATCATGGATATTGGCTACGTGTGACACAGAATA
Source organism: Corvus brachyrhynchos (assembly GCF_000691975.1). Classification (NCBI taxonomy): domain Eukaryota; kingdom Metazoa; phylum Chordata; class Aves; order Passeriformes; family Corvidae; genus Corvus; species Corvus brachyrhynchos. The sequence continues at coordinate 1,680,097 of NW_008237447.1, read as the reverse complement.
TGCTAACCAGAAAAATAGATCAATTTAAAATTAAGCTGACCCGTATTTTCTACCTCTGCAGATGGGAACTTTCCTTACATTAGTGTTTGGCACAATGAGCACAGTACAGCTGTGCCAGGTACAC
>NW_008237447.1:1644971-1679916 GCF_000691975.1 Corvus brachyrhynchos | reverse complement strand
GAGAGTGGGGGAACCTCAGGGACTAGAAGCTGCTTGGGGCTGAAATCCCACCTCAGGCAGGAAATATCTTCATGAAGGTGACAATGATGCCATCAGCATGCATAGGCAGAGCTGCTCTGTGCTCTTCACATACCGCTGGAACGTACTTCCTCTCCAGCTCAGGGGTTTAGCCATATTGGAACACCCTGAAGTGCTCTTTAGGGTGGGTGTCTCTGTGGCCCAACCCCAACTCCCTCATCTTCCTGATCATTCAACATCCTTGGCCCTCCAGGCAGTCTGCTTTGGTATAGGCAGGGAACAGTTTCTTCAGACCCTATCAACACTCTGCGTCTCAGCCAGCTCACTTGGTGGTGACCCAGAGGGCTGGAATTGGGGCTGTCTCAGCCCCAGAGCCGACCAAGAGCTTCACTTCAGCCCTTCAGCCACCTGGAGCCACCAATTCAAGGAGTGCCATTCAAGGGAGAGCAGCCAGAAAGACTGCTGCACTTCCCTGTGGTCCTGCACAGCCCAAAGAAATCTGCTAAGTGATCATACCAAAGTTAAGTTAATGTTGATATAATTAAAACAACACCTGCCAGCAAGGACATGCAGTGATAGGACGTAGGACAATGGCTTCAAACTGAAAGAGAGTAGGTTTAGGTTGGGTATCAGGAAGAAATCCTATTCTGTGAGGGTGGTGAGGCACAGGTGGCCCAGGGAAGCTGTGGCTGCCCCATCCCTGGAAGTGTTCAAGGCCAGGATGGATGGGGCTCTGAGAAACCTGATCTAGTGGAAAGTGTCCCTGCCCACAGCAGGGGGGTGGAATTAAATGAACTTTAAGGTCTCTTCCAACCCCAACATTTCTATGATTCTATGATTCTATGATTCTATGATTTGCTTGCTTGCCCTTTAGAAGGGCTTAGGGCCTTCTAGGTTCTCGGTAAAGACTCCCCAGCTGTCTGCAGCCACATCCTCTGCCTGAGAGATGAGTAATGTAATCTTGCAGAAAGGAAATGCAGCGTTTACTCAGAACAAAACCAATGCAGGACGCAGTAGTTGTCAAAGGTCCCAGGGTCCCCAATGTCTGGTCATGGGCTTTCCCAGCCTGCTTTACACCAGAGGATGAGAGGGGTGCATTGTATGTGCTCAGGGTGGTGAAGTGTAGGCAGGGTTTCACTGCACCCAGGCATGGAGCAGAAGGAACAAGCAATATCCATATGCTAATCCAAGCTTCTGCAATGACACATCACGGAATTCTGCTTCCACCTCAGGCAGAAATGGGTGACGCTGCCTTTCTTGCCCACTTCTGGTACCGGTTCTGTGTGTTTACCTACGGAAATCTGTGGGGCATCTCTCTCCTTCTCACCTGATGGTAATAATACCTACAGTTTGGATCTTACAGCACCACGAGAATTTGCTGGAAATGGTTTTAAATATATCTATCTGTGACAGTGCCTTCTACAGCTGAGTCACACATGAACCTCTTGTTTGCTTGTTTTGAAATGAGGTGCAATAATTCATGAAAGGTGACATGAGCTTACCATGTACATGCCTAAAATCTAGAGCTTTGTTTTCAACTACACAGAGATTTCTATCAGAAGTTCACACAACCACTGCTTGCATCTCTCTTCAGTACAAATGCTTCATCTGCTGTTGTAAGCTGACCATTATCAGCTTTGTCTATCTGCCCTCAGACTCACCAGCTTCTACTCCATTGTTCCTGTAGAGCTGAGGGTAACAGGGAGGGCTGGTCCTGCAGCTCCACACAAACTGCTGCCTCAGCTCCCATGCTGGGCTCTGAGGGAGCACCCCAAGGGCTACATCCACAACCCTTGGGACATCAGGCAGAGCAGCCTGTGGTAGAGGTTGAAAAACAGAGCACTGTTTCATTACTGGGATGTGGGAGCTTTTCTGACATGAGAATTTTGTGGGGATGAGTTCATCCTGAATGCTAAAAGAAATCTACAGGGATCATTCCCCTTTCTCTGCTCACCATTCTACAACACATTTCTTGCTTGCTTTTGCTTTCACTTTGATCTTAAGTCAATTAAGTTCATTCTCTGCTCTCCTTTTATGTTCATAAACTAAATGAATTACATGATGAAAAGATTACATATTGCTTTTCATGTCAGTTGTTGCTTAGCACATGCCACAAGCAAACTCCTCTCTTCCCACCATGAAGCATTGACACAGATACAAATCTAAACCTCCATTCTGTATAGTGCTATAAACCACTGGTGGGTGGATATCACATCCCAAAACACCCACATTTCCCACAAAGCATAGCTCCCCTTGTCCTGCCAGCACTTGATTAGCAGAGGGGTGGAAGCTGCACTACTCCCAGCCTTCCCCAGTCAGGACCAGTGGCCGGAGAGGACAGTGACTGGCAGTTCCCATCACCTGGAAAGCACCAGCTCCCCAGAGGAGGCCAGAGGCACCCTGACACCAAGGACTCTCTCAGCAACCCAGAGAGGGCAGGGCTGGCATGGCACAGCCTCACTAAAGCTACCAGGAGCCCCACGGAGGCAGCCCAGGCACGTCTGATTCTGGTCAGATTCCTGACAGCACCATGCCCATCCGTACCCCATTCCTCTGTCAGACCCAGGCCAGGAAGTGTCCCTGCTGTTTCCTGGGAGATGCAGCACCACAGGCTGGAAAACACCTGCAAATTCAGGCAGATGGCTCCTCGGAGTGCTGGGTTTACAGGCTGCAGGATGGGATCACCCATGCCCAGGGACAAGTTATATGCCACTCTCCTACAGCCTCTCCTGGGCTGACTTCAGATGAATGTCCTCATGATCTCTCTGCCCTTGACCACCCAAGTCAGCTCTAGCCAGCAGTAACTTGTTATCACCTTGCTTTTATTTGTCTGTGTATAAATTTGAAAACAAGCCTGTACTTCCTGTAAAAACCAGAAAGAGACAATTATTAAATAAAAAACTTAAACATTTCTGAAACAAGGTAGAAAACAGATCTTTTTATTTGGAATAAAATGAATCACAGGGAAAAAGGAAAAAGAAAAAAAAAAAAACACCAAAAAAGGACAATAGCTGGGCATGAACACAGAGTTAAAGGAAGAGCACAGGCTGCATCATTTCTCTCCTGACCTCACAGTAACAGAAACTTTTGCCCCGTTGCTGAACGGCACTTTCAGCTGTAAAGGCGAGAAAATCAGCCATGGTTCAATCTGTCTCACAAAGACCTCTCGCATCTCAGACTCCCATCTCAACGGGAAAAATCCTTCCAGGACTGGGATTACAACAATGGTGGTGTTCACTGCTGCTGGGCACCCGCAGCCCTCCCAGGGCTGGCAGCAGGAAGGCAGCACTAGGACAAGCTGGAGCCGGGATGCACCAGCCCAGCAGGACAAGGCTGGCAGCTCTCTCAGCCTCAGCACTGAAACACTGCCACCTTCCCCAGTGCAGCTCAGAGCACTGTTCAGCCTTTGAAGCATCTGCTGGAGTCGACTGTCCCCTCCTGCCCCTGCCAGAAAGTGCAAAAGTGAAGCAAAGCTGGCTGTCCCCCTTTTGGTGACACTGGCCCGGTGACACAGTTCACCCAGCATCGTTGCTTCTGTGCTGCCACCCCGAGAGCTCTGTGTCACACTCTTGTCATTCAACTCACAGCCTCTGAGGAATGTTTATACTGAAAGGAGTTAGAACAGCACCGTAAGGAAAAGAATTATCACCTCCCTCTCACCGTGGAAAATCTGATTCCTATGGCAGCCTTTAAGAGCAGAGGCAGGCTGAATCACCACCAACACAGCACGGGACAAGGAAACAAGGAGAACAATCACCTATGGCTGGGTGTCACTGATGCAGAGCCTTGGCAAGTACACAGAGATGAAGGACTCCCAGGGAAGCGTGCAGCCTTCCCGCCAGCTCCCTCACCTGGGAGAGAAGCCTTGGGTTTAGTTCGGATTCTGCTGGGGTGCTCGCAGCCCTCCTTGGATGGCATTCACCAGGCATGTCTTAAATCCATTTCCAAGGGATTCACACTGTCAGCACAATATAAAATAGGGATGAAATGGCAAGGGAGGAGAGGAACACAGTACATACCTTCCCATCCTTTTTGGTCCCAATCTGTACCATCTCTGCTTTTACTCTACCATGCCTTTCTAGCCCAGCAGGCTAATTTAACACCGACAACCAATTTAACACCTCACCCCGACTGCTAAAATTGTCTTATACAGTAAATACCTTGCTCTGGCAGCACATCCTGCAGCACTCCCTGCAGCCCCTGGCATCTTTGCTGGGACCCAGCTACCTGCTGCATGAGAGAGTCCCTGCCCTCTCCTCACCACATCCTTCTTCCCTGCAGGTCTACCCCCGCTGCTCCACAGGCACTCCTCCCCTGAGCAGAACAGCACATGCGTAGCAGCAAGACTTACCTAAGAGATTCTATAAATTGCTGCTGTCTGTGCAAATAGCACAGTGCCGAACAAGCCCACATGCACAGGCAGATGGCCACCTTCATCAGCTTGCAGTAGCTAAACCATTACACTAAAGGCACTAATGCTTGCACTGATAAACAATCTCAGCATTAAATCAAGGTTTCTGCCAAAATTGCAGCCCCAAGCCCCCGGCCCCCTCCTGCTGCAGGCAAGCAAGCGAGTGCCAGCGCTGGCTTAGCTCAGGGGCAGCCCAAGCAGTTGGGTTCTGGTGAAAGGTCACCTGTACCCTCTGTCATTTGGGGCACCAAGAGGTGAGCAAAGCCAGAATCACCCCAGATCTACACACAGCATCTGCAAGTCAAATTTCAAGCCGCCACCACTGCTCCTGCTCCAGGCAGCAAGAGGTGAGGGCCAAATCACAAGGTCTGGAGCTCAGAGGAGTGACTCAGATAAGCACCGGGCACGGCAGATACCAAGCTGAGACCTCCTTTGAGCTTCCTTGGCAGGGCCTGCAAAAAGATGCCCTGAAGTCTCCCGAGAAGAGGCTTTCTCAGGAAATCTCTGGCAGGTCCTTGGTTTCTGCCTTGGGACTGGCAGGCCACCTCAACCTGCCTGTAGTGCCTGCCCCTGGCTGGCAAAGACACGGCAAGGCATGGGGTGGGCAGGAAGCAGGAGGAGCCGCCCGTCTCATTCCAGGCTGTCCCTTGGGGCTCCTTAGTTTAGCTGCAGCTCTGTTATCAGGCGAAGCATCAAAGAGCTGCCCGGTTTTATTTGTTAGTGAACCTGCCAGGCCACGGCAGTGCAGCCTTGCAGCCACACGTGTGCTTTTCTCTATATTTTCTTTTTTCTTTTTAAATGAGGTTAGAAGGTCTGACACCTAACATCTTTTCCCTGCTAACATTTTCCGGACACAGTGAGACTATGGGATGCAAAGGACAAGTGTCACAGGCTTCAGGGTGGAACAGCAAGCATGTCAGATCAGTCATCAGTTGGATCCGGGAAACAGTCTGAGGCATCTTCCTGGCTTTCCATATCAACTATGACCTCAGGATCCGGCATTTCCTCAGCTTCTATCTGCACTGGTAAGTTTTCTTCTGCCAGTGACTGGGGCTCAACACCTTGACCAATCTGGGCAGCATCTGGAAAAGGGAGAAATGGTTCATGAGTGCCCACACTATGGCTCACCCTCATAGAAATTCTTCCCCTGGTACCTAATGCTGCAGGGTGCCTGATCCACTCAGTCCCCTCACCAGGCATCTGCAAGTCAAATTTCAATGTTCTTTGTAACTAATCATTTACTGAGCTATCCATCATGCCTTAAAGCACTTTGGTATTGAAGGTGTCTGGCCTCTTAATACCAAAGTACTTTAGTACTGCTAGTACCAAACCTTTAGTACCAAAATATTAAAGCCAAATCTATTCTCTTACATCTGAATAATTAAAGCTGGCTAAGAGCATACATTTAGTATGTTCTCACCTACTTTCCACGCATACCTCTGCTTTTTCCTTAATTGTAAAAAATTTAAATATGGGCTACTTTTTTAGTCAAACTTCTAATGTGTGAATTTTTCATTAAAAGCTCTACACTTGAAGTATATTAATATTAAACAATGACCTGAAAGACTTTTTTTTTTCCCCTCTTTCTTGCTCTATCTTCATGAGTAGCATTTAATATTTTAAAAGCAGAGCAAAGAGCATCCAAGGTTACACACAGAGCACAGCCAAGCTACAAGAGGCTGTGCACAGTACAGTGAAGGACACCAGAAATGGAGACAGCAGTGCTGAGACCAGGCTATGACCTCTGTAACGCTGCTCCAGTTCATGACATCTCTGCTAAACCTACTTCAGCTGATGATGGTGCATTACTAGGCAAGGCGTTGCCAGCATTTTTATTTGGGTAACAAAACTGAGGGAAAGATAATGCAAAAAATGGAGTATTAATATCAAGCACTTACAGAACAGGAGATATCTGAAGGGTTTTTATCACTGCACTCTCTTGACCATATTGTGCTAAAGCTGTGGGGGTTTATGCTCAATTTCTTTGAAGAATTTAAAATGTGACCATATTCCCACTTCAGCCTCAATTTAAGAAAATACACAAGCCTCTGGCTTTGATGGGATTTAGCTCTGTTTACAGCTCAGCATATTGGTTCATGCTGTCCTGAAGATTACTGCTTACAAAAACAACACCGATTTTTATAAAACGTTACTGATGAGAAGGGGAGAGGGCTGAGAAAATTGCAGGAAAACTGCTTGGGGGAGTTTGGGGGGGTTGCTGGTTTTGAGGTATGTGTTTTAACACGGGAGATAGCAGAACAGGCAGTCTGCAGCCTGCTGGCAGCACCCTCTGTGGGATGCTTGTGGGATGGCTGCCCCTACCTCTCATGGCATGAGTAAGGTACTGAAAAATGCCCTGCTGCAGCTCCTGGACAAGCTGCAGCACCTTCCCTGTGCTGGCATGTCCCAGGCCCCTCTCTACTGTCACCTCCACCCCCACCAGCCGCACACAAACACTGTGTCCCTCCTAAATAAGGTATCTGTCTGACTTCACACCAGTCACTGGACTCACCAGGCTTCGGAGGATGGTCAGTTTGGGCAGCTTGAGCCTCGACACGGTCTCCATTGGGGGGACTCTTCATGCCTTCGCTGGACACCACTGACATTGTTAATCCATCATCCTTCTCCTCCTCTATAAAACCAAAGCCAGAGACTTGAAGGAAGAGGCCTCCCACGCCCCCAGCCTCGGCAGGTCTGCTGTGAGGCCAGACCCCCCACACGTGTCTGTGTCCCCTCCTCATGTGGCACTGGCTCCACTCCCAGAGCGGACAGATGCCGAGAATGGAGTGCCACTGCCAACCTGACAGAGACCAGCCTGGCCATGCTGGCAGGATCACAGCTTGAGGTGGCACGGGCAGATTGCACTCAGGGACTGGTGCTGACTGGTGCCATCAGAAACCTTCAGGTCATTTTGGGATCACACCTGAATGAGGTTCAATGTTATTGCCCATAGGAAAAGTTTTGTTGTGGGTTTTTTTCTGGCCAGGAGCACATGGTGACAAGTATGAGGTGAGTAAAGGAAAAGTGGGGTTTAATTCAAGACCCTGCTAGCCGTAAGAGCTGCCTACCAGCAAGCAGACTTCTGCTCTACCAGGTCAAGGGAGGACAGGCTGCAGGACAAGCAGCCACCCAGCTGACCCCAGTTTACTCTAAAGCCATGTCAACCCCAGCCTGCACAAACACTGTCCTCTCCAATACTCATCCCCAGGGGGTCACAGCATTCCCCACTCACCTGAAGGCACTGGGATGAATTTGTGTCTCCTCTTCATGCAGCAACATACGGCTGCAGGCAAAGCCACCACCAGGATAAGCACACCGGCTGCACACCCTGCCAGGATGTAAATGAACCCCGGGTACCGCAGCAGGTCTGCGAGAAGGACACAGCATTGTCAGGTACCGTGGTGGACAAGCTCCTTTCTCCCAGTGGGAGAAACCCTACAGCCAGATTAGAGCATGTGGACGTCACTGTTGCTTTGGTTTGGATCACGGGAGCTGATACTGTGAGTGGTGGCACTTTGTGATTTTTATCACTTTGTTTAATTATAGCATGAAATTTTTCATTAGGAGAAGAGGCCTGTGTGCCTAAGCTGTGCGCATTCGCTTCTGCCTGCTCTGACCACTGGCATCCACGGCAATTTGTAAGTTTTAACCAAATTTAGCAGGGAGGGTGGTGGTTTGAAAGATACTACATTTCAACAAGTTGTACGAAAACGGGCAGCTGAGGAGGGAGACCTAAGGAAGCTGAAGGAAAAGCTGCAGAGTCTATCCTCAGAGCTGGTATCAGAGACTCCGCTTATGAGTATCAGAGACCGCATAATGAGTGCACCAACCCCAGAGCAAGTCTCATCAGAGCCTGCACTGCCTCAGGCACCAAAGACTGGCCACTCGAGCCAGAGCTGTAGGAAAAAAAATCCTTCCCCGACTCCGCTGCTGCTCAGGGAAGGATTCCGCTCCGTTCTCCTGCCCAGCCAGGAGTGTGCGGAACACGCAGCAGGAGTGAGGGCTGCAGATGGCTGAGCAGAAGGGCAGCACAAGTCAGTGGTAATTATTACCCAGCTCAGCAGCCCTTGCTCAGGGTTGCTCTGACAGGGCAGACCTACACGTTCGCTGCTGCTGAGCAGGCAGCTGGTAGAGGGCATCACAGACATGCACAAGGGAGACCCATCCAGGCTTGCTCCTTCACTGAGACAATTTGCTCCAACCTAGGGTAGCCACTAGGAAAACTCTCCTTCCCATATGCAAAAAACCCCATGCAGCTCCACTTTAACGAGAATATAAATTCCTTGAAACTCCTTAGGTAAGCCTGTGCCATCCCTTTCTGAATAATTTAACTCCTTTTCAGCAGCACACACGCCTGCACAGCACAGCACTGCACTGCAGCAACCAACAGGCTCATTTGGAGCTTATTTTCAAGCTCTCAAAAGCACTAATTGCTCCGTGTCTCCAGAGACTAGGAAGAATTTTAAGTGTTCCAGGATATACTACACACCATCATACTCTACCTACTCACCAGGATGGTAAAAACAGCTGCACACAGGTGCTCATGGTATTTCCAGAGTGCTTGTTCCAGTCTTTTTAAGAAGAGTTACCAAGTTCCAAAAAATCCATATTCAAAATTAAAAATTTTCAGCAACTCTGAAATAATTTACTGAATGATTTTAGTTGATATAAGCGTAGAGAATGTTGTCAAAAGTGTAAGTGGGAAATTTTTTCCTGCATCTGTTTCCTAAAAATTTGCTGCTTGTTAATAAGGTCTTTTTGAGATAAATTACTGTGTTAAAAATAAGCAATGAACAAGTGATTAATCAATAAAAGTCTTTTATATATGTTGACTCCTTAACTTCTGAATTCTTTGTGTTCAGAGCCCTTTGTTGCCTGGGACGTTTACGGCATTTCTGCCAAATTGCTTTTTGGTAACAATTACTCAAAATTAATTTCATCAGCCAACAGGTTGCCCAAATGGACGTTTTTACACTGATCTTATACCTACAGCGGAAAAACTAAATTCAGCCCTTTGCCTGGAGCAAATAATATCCCACAAAAATAATTAGTTAGCCTCCAATTAAATTAAATGAACCCATTTCCCTCTTCATTTTACTGGTATTCAGAATTGCTTTAATTCACTTTTTAGAAATGTGGTTGCATTTGGTGACTAAAAAGTGGAATTGCTGCCGCTTTCCTTCCAAATACACATCCATGTGTGTGTCCATCCCAACAGAGCTATCACTAAATTCCCTCGTGAGCTTTCCAAGAGGAAACAGGGACTGGGCAGCCACCTAGGATCAACCATGGAATCTGTCAGCACTTGTGTGATTTATCACAGGGCTTGACTGAACAGCTCACGGATGTTCACATCCTCGCTCCCCAGTGCCTCAGCCAGCTTGGGTCTGACTGCACTGAACAGCCTCCAACCAATTTAACTGGGCAAAATTCAGATCACTGCTCCACAGCCACAAATGCCAAATTTGCACAGATTGGCCAGTGGTGCCAACAGGACCAGGCACGGACAGCCCACAGCATTTGTGCTGAATGCCTCCACACAGGACACAGGGTTTAGGTCAGGAAGTTTGCTTTCACACCAGCTGCATGCCAGCCACAGAAAAACAGACAGTATCTGCCATGGAGCTGGAGCGTTTCTAAAATGCTAGAGTACAGTTTCTTTAGTGGCAAAGATGATTAAATTAATTACAGCTAAATTTGTCAAAAACCTTATGGTTAAGTTATGTCTGTAGCTTTGATGTAGCTTTGATAACCATCTTTGCTGCCGGAGAGTAGAACAACCTTCACTACTGGAGGTGCAAATCAAATTATACCCAAGGATCCAGATTTTCTGTCTCATTAAACTCTGGCCTCATTCAAGAAGAATACTCAGCATTTATGAATAGTTTGCAAATGGATAAAGTCTCAGCCTTCTCGCAGAGTTACATGCCTGAGCAAGAATATGGAGGGGAAGAAACCCCTACATTCTATCAGTAAATGACTTGTGTCTTTACCCACTCCTGATGGTATGGGGCTGATGGAGAGACATTTGTATGGATCAGCAAATCTTTCATGCTTCAGGCCTACATAAGGGGAGAAGAGACAAGTCAAAACACCTCAACTGAGTCCAGCAGCAACAGGGCTGAACTAGGGGAAGGGGTTTTATGGGGATGCACAGAAACTGGAAAGCATCTGGGTCATGGATGCTTTTCAGAGTAGGAAGCAGCCTGTGTTTCTAAAGCAGCATAGAGGATTGGTGCACAGAAGGGTGCAAATCTCCATCACCAAAAAGTGGGAAAAGAGACAGATGGAGATCCATCCTTGCTGCAGAGCTGGGTAAAAGAACTTTCTCAACAAACTTATCCCATCTGTGGTTGCAGGCTGTGTCAGTCCAAGGCCCGAGAGGGAGAAGGAAACCAAGGGGTCACTTTCTAAAGGCAGGATTTGGTAAATATAAAAGGCAGATGCCAGAGAAGAGTTTGGTATTTTGAGGACACCAACAACTCGGTTTGCTGCTGCAAGAGACCAAAAGGAAGATTTTCTGGAGACGCTGTTACTCACCGTAGCTGCAAGACAGTGTAATGGGCCTGGTCCTTGTGACATGGCTCCCCTTCAAAACTTCACATACAAACTTCCCAGGCTCAGTTTTGTCCAGGTGAACCATTTTCCCAGCATTCTTAATGCAAGCCCCCTCAGCATTCAGGTGGGTGCCATTCAGCAGCCACCGAAAGACCATGTTCTCGTTGCTGGCCACGTTGCAGGACAACTCTGCAGTCCCATCAGGGAAGCACTGGATACCAATGGTCAACTCTGGTCACACACAGCATGGGGCAATGGGAACAGGGAGGAAAGAGAGAGGTGAGGAGAAGACTCAGCAGTGAACATGAGCTGGACAGAAGCATCCCTTACCAGCAGTCTCAGTACCACCACATTTACTGTATAAAGGGAGCAGAAAAACAAGTAACCAGACTCTTGAGTGCCTGCACTCTGCCCTGAAATGCTTACCACTGCCCACCCTGCTAGTGACTCTTGGTCCCTGTTTTGGGGATGCCACCAAAATGTGGCATCTCTTCGTTTTCCTTACTGACACTGAAAAAAACCAAAAAATAGAAGTCCCTGGTCTGAGGGGATGGTAGAAACATCCAAATTATTTGCCAGCCAGAGCCCTCCTCTGTAATCAGCAGATAACAGAGTCTCAGCCCTCTCCTCCACCAGAGGTTTGTACTTTTGCTGTCCCTCTGCCCCTTCTCCCATTTTAGAGAGGAGCTGGTGCAAACCATGGCCAACATGGCTACGAACACAAGACACCTGCAGTTAGATGGGGTACCCAGACTAGGACATTTTAGAATGAATCAATGGATCATTGCTCTTACTACATTTCCCTGAACTTCTTTCTTTCAGTCTTCTACAATAGCAAACCTATTTCCTACATTTGCCAATACAAACTAGATAGAGAACTGGTATGGTTTTATGACAGCAGGAGTAACACTGAGAACATCCATCCATGGAAATAACTTTCCTCAGAAATCACTTTCTTATTCTAGGACATCATCATCAGTTACAATTCCCTGCCTCCAGGAATATGTTTGCTGTGGAAGTTTTCCCTAGCTTAGGGGAGGCAACAGAACAGAAGGAGGAGGCAAAAGTTCCCAAAGCAAATCCACTGAAATGGAGGTAAAACCCAGGACACTTCTGCAGTCTTTGACTACTTCCAGTCTAAGCCCCTGTTCTTCATACCAAGGAGTCACATCTTTGACCTACTGTGCACAGCAGTTCCGCCTGTTTGCACCCAAAAGGCGTAAGGGATCATTTGTCTTCACTGAGAGCAGTTTGCTCAGACATTTTCATTACAGTTTCGTACACTTCAATTTATCTTAGAAGCCTGTGTAAGTGAAAGCCCTGCAAAAGGAGCGGTGATGATGAGGACCAGAGCAATGCTCTCTGTCTGCTCAGGAGGAAAAACCCTCCTAAGCCTTCTCCATATTAACCCAAGCAATGAGCTGGATCCTGTACAGAAGTGACTTTGTTTCTGTCTTTGCTGCCTGCAGATGGATGAGCAGGCACATCAAAGGGAGCAGGAATTCTGAGGCCATAGGGGACAGGAGGGAGACTGGCATCATTCCCAGAGGCACCTATAGCTCCTGCAAGCTCAAACAGTTTCTTAGGAAGAATATCAAGGCATCAGGCTTCCAACCAGGCTCCCAAGTTCAAAAGTTTTTTGTTGCTAAGGCCACTTACCAAATACTTCCAGTGCAAAACTTCTGGTGTTGTTCTGAAAAACAAATTCATATTTTCCTTCATCATCTTTCTCCACATTCCTCAGCACTAGGGAGCCGTTCTCCAAGTTCAGGCATCTAGTGGCAGAAGTGCCACACTTGGCCAACAAAGTATCACTTAGGACATTTGTAACGCATTTCTCATCCTCCTTGCTCATGCTGGAGAAGTTCTGCAGGCTTTGGATTCCCAAAGAAAAGACTGCTGAGTCGCCGCTGACCGCAATGGTCCGGATGGCAGAGCCTGAAAGGAGAGCAAGCTTGTGTCCATCCATCCCCTCCCAGCTGCCTCCCAGGAAGGCAAATGCCCAGGTGAGACATAAGAGGGACAGACCCAACCCTAGTGACAGGTTGGATCCCCAATGATTGAAAAATCAGAGGAGTGGGATGCCTTCAATAAGGTCCAACTTCCCCCACCTCAGTAGCACAGGAATGGTGTGCACGCCATGCACACAGGGACACAAAAAGCTGAACAGCTGGTCTTTTCTCCCCATAAATTTAAGATGACCATCTACCACTCTACCAGCCCCTGTCAGAGATGAGAGATTGTGCAAAGAGAGGTCCTCAGGGCATCAATGCCATGGACCTGTTACAGAGGGTAGCAGAAACAACAGCTGCAGGAGCACAGCTGCTTTCACCCAAAGAGGAAGGTCGCAGTTTTAACTTGAACAGGTCTCACAGTACCCTTGCACGTTTTTAAGTTGTTGTGTGTAAATCAGAGATGGGTAAATGGCAGGGCGACAGCAACTTGGGGACTAACCCAAGGTTGCACCGAGTGTAGGGAGCTGGACCACATTGCTCTCCAGCCAGCACTCTGCGTACAAGGACCTTACATTCCCCGCTGGAAAGCTTCTGCAGACGCAGGACACTCAGAAAGTACAATATTGTTAGTTATCCTTCGTTTACTAGAAAAATAACCTGTCTTACTCTGGTCTGACTTCCCCTTTCATGCATTAGCAGCTACACTATTTGATGTCGCCCCAAATCTGGTAGCGTCCTTAAAAGATCTTGGAGCAAAATTAAGGTGTCTGCTCATCTAGGCAAATCTGTGCCAACCCCGTAAAGAAAAATCCTACTTACCTTGAGTAACAGTTATTGTCATCAGCAAGCAGAGCAGAGTAAAAGGAGAGCCGAAATCCATTTTAAAGAGCTCCGTGCATCGTATGCTGAGGAGATGATCTGGCTACTGAGCTGGGTGAATATAGTGTTCGGGAAATGATGTCAGAAGCAAGAGTGGAAAAAAAAGAAAAGAAACTCCATAGCGGACAGATTGAATGATGTTTCAAAATAGACGTGCGAGGTTTTGGGTGACTGAACTCGGGCTGAGCCAATGCAAGCCACAATGTGCACTGCAAAGTCCCGCAGCTCAAAGGTAGCTGCGAGAGTGGGAACAGGGCTGAGAGGTGAGGGGAGGCAAAAATATCTCCTGGTCAGCTCACCCCATTTTGGAAGATGCTAACGCCAAGAGCAGGCAAAGGAGAAGTACCTATTTCTTTCATCCTTTTCTAGTTTATCGAAGTGCAGCATCCCCACCCAGGGAGGAGAAATCAGTCCAATCAGATAAAGCACTGCACATGAAAAGCAGCTGATTTTCTGAAATACTGGAAACCATCGCTCCTTGACATCTCACCAGCAGGAAGGAGGTGTGGGACAAGGCGCTCCTTCTGTTCCCAAAGGCTGTGTTGCCAGTGTGAACTTTGCCAGGCTCCTTTAGTGACTGAGTGATACCTGCCACGCAGAAAAGGCTCATACAGCCACCCAGGCAAAGAGTAAAACTTATGGGAAATTAATTTACATTGCAAAACTAAACTGAATGTAGCCTGAAAGCCACCCCAGCTCTGTTTGCCACCCCAGCAAATCTCAGAGATGAGACTGAAAAGCCAATCCTGAAGAAACACTGTGAACCAGTTATCTGGAGGGCCCCATAAGGCAGATACTTGGCACTTTTTGAGATGGCTTAAAGCACACTGGGTGTTGCACTGTGCCGAGGTAGGTTACACAAACAACATAGCAGGAACTGTCTCTCTCATTGGAGGAAGTAAACTGCTATAGCATTACAGCCAACATCTGGATGATTTCAGATGCTTAGCAGATGTGCTGGGGAATAACTGCAACAGCTGGGTTCAGGGTGCAGCTGGAACCTCATCCTTTTGTTTCTCTGGACACAGACATAGACACAGCCCCTTAAGGAAGCTCCATACAGTGGATTCACGTGTACACACACACTTCTGACAAGTGGGTAAAACCCTTGCCTGCACCATTTTTCAACCAATCTGGCTATGCTTGATAAATTCCACATTTCAGCCACTGGTTTGGCCACTCTGACTTGTTATTAATGACAATTACATCTCACCTCCTGCTCCAAGTGTCCCAAACTTACAAGTTTGGTTCAAGGCTATCACAGCAATATGCTGTCTTTATCATATGTGCATAGGACAGGCCTAAACTGATCTAAGATGAGACAGAAATAGACTTCTCTGAGAAAAGCAGTGAAGTGAGTCTTCAGACACTCACAGCAGTGCAGAGGAAGGGAGAGAGAAAAAAGTATTTACAGTAAGAAACACTTTCATTTCCTTCTGTACTGCTGAAATAACATGAAGAAAATCTCTCTCAAATACCACTGCAAGACTGGGGCTAACCATCTGCCTCGGATGTGCACATTCAACTTCATTTCACCTTCATGCTTGAAAGGCAAGCTGGTGGAGCTTAGGCTTGCAGTGCTGTGGGGGAGACACAAGACAGAACAGACAGCATGTGCAGGCTCGGTTCAAAACAGCACCCCAAAATGTCCAGAATCTCAGAAAAACAAGAAGCAAACTGGATCTGCATAAAGACTAATCCAGCACAAGTTCACCTTCTCTTCCAGCCAACGAGACCAGAGCCCATTTACACATTTGCAGTTAAAGCCAAGAAAGATACGGCCTTTCTGCTGCCGCTCTGCTGTTACAGAAGTGACTCTGCACGACTGTGACATTGCAGTGTCCTGTATTTCGTCTCCCTCTCAGCGACTCCAGGGCAAATGAGTACATTTATGACTTCAATATTCCCAACTGCAAGTGCCCCATACATCATGCAGTATATGAAGTCCCATTAGGCTTCTCCTGTCCCTCACATCCTCACGAGCTAAAAAAAGCCCCAAAAGGAATCACAGCCAGGATAAAGATCACAGCACACACACAATCTGTGTTGTCATCAATCGGCAGCCTCTTTTAAGAGCAACACTCTCAAATTTCACATATAATGAAACTGTTAGATGAGATCAGGCATTCATTTCTAGCATTGGCTAATGAGTGCTCACAACACCCTTGGCTAGGCAGAGAATTCAGTTCCCCTTTTTATATAGAGACAGAGAGTTTTGTGTGATTACTGCAGACAAAAAACACCTTGTAAGGCTTAACAGAAATCACAAGTAAAAAAAGGGGGGAGGGAAGGTGGACCAAATTAAAAAAACAACAAGAACTTGTAGTCAGAAGGTGAACTAAAACCTTTTTTACTTGGTGAGCTGCAAGCCATTTTGCCCTTTCAGGCTGAAGGCTTCATGAAAAGAAAATGGAAATTCATTCCATACGTGGCATGAGGCCTTGATGGAGCATGGGAGATGGGAAAACCTGAGCTAGCAAGTAAAGCAGGAAATAACCCATGAAATATTACAGAGAAACCTGTACATATCAACTCTGCACATCCCCCTTTCCACAGGCTGGTAAGCATAGGCAGCACACCTATTTTTACTGTCATTAATGTGTGTCAGTGCTCACTGGGGAAACACATGGGCCCAGCTTCACGCGGAGGTAGCCAGCAGAACTAAATCCCGAAACTCAACACATGCAAACAGAAAATAGGCCTGCAGCTCCAGCAATGCACAGCTGCAGTGGCCCTTCTGTCTGTCTGTCCATCCATCCATCCATCCATCCCCTGTGGTGGAGCAGCAGCATGGCCATGGCTACAGCCCAGGCTGCCAGGGCAGGGCACCGGGACTGGACAGCACTGGGAGAGGGAGAGGTTTTCAGCCACAGGGGCTCTGCAAGGTCCTGCAGCTTGAAGAGAGCTGCAAGTGTGGGAACAGGGCTGAGAGGTGAGGGGAGACAAAAATATCTCCTGGTCAGCTCACCAGTCCAATCCACACCTACATTCATGCATGAGACATTTTCTTTAAAATGGGCTTTGAGTGGCTCACAGGAGAGCTTGACTGTGCAGCCACAAGGCAGGAATGGGGCACACACCTGAGAGATGCTTCTGTGTGGGCAGCAGGACCCCAGAAACTGATGAAGATTCATGTTCATATGAACTCTTTCTTTGTTACGTTAAACTAGCCAGAGAGCTATGCTTATCTTCAAGATCTTTCTTGATCAAAGCAATAGCGATAGCAAGCAAAAATAAAAGCAAATGCTAATGTCAGAGCCTCAACTACAGATGATATCTCTCTGACAGGGACATTTAAAGAAACCCACAAATTAAGAAAAGGGATGTTGCAGAAACGTGCTGAGATCAGAAGCTGCTACAGAAAGGCTCCGAACCTAATTATGGACAAGGTACATGCGGTTTTCTCCATCCTATAGCATCTCTGGAGAAGGCACAGCCCAACAATTGCAAGAGCAAGGGCCAGGATTTCTGGATCTCCTGGGATGCCCAGGCCTGTAACTGGGGCCAGTAGGGATGGAGTCTCTTCTTCAGAGCACCCATGGATATTTTCAGCTTTCTCTTGCTAAGAGACAGAAGGAATGTCCAAGATCCTACAAACACAGTGAGGACTTTGTTGTGCTGGGGGCTTAGGAACAGGGCTGAGACAAGGAAAACCTGTAGTGGTGTCCACTCTGATGCACAAAAACAAACCTGGGAGCCCTCCCTGCAGCACTGCTGTGCCTCAGGCATCTCTCTGGTGAGATACACACGGCTGGTCCTTGTCTCATGTTTCCTGACGCAGCCCCTGCTTTTGCTATTTGATGCTAAGGCTACCTGGCACTGCACAGCAGCTGTGGGGGAGAGATCCAGGCAGGTCCACAAAAAAGCAGAGACATGGCATAGATGCTTTGGTACGTTGCCACCTCCTCTTGGTGATGGCCACCACACTTCCAGGTGAGATAAACAAGAACAGAAGGATGTGGGAGAACACAAGGATCCCAGCTGCCCAGGTTGAGCACACCAACCACATACAGCTCCTCTGACATGGCTCTCCCAGCATGGCCCACCATGACAAGTGAAAAAGAAGAGCCCATATATGGAAAAACTGCTAGAAATGACACAATCTATATTTAGCTGCATGCAGGGTGAAATGCTTTGCATTTGCTTGAAAAAAACCCCAAACAAACCAAATGTCTTGTTATTGCAGAGCTATTCAGACAAATGGGTTCAATCCTGTCACTGCATGAACAAAGCTTGAACGTGAAGACAGAGCACATTCCTCTTCCTCATTGCTTTGTCTTGCCTCATTTTGAGGGGAAAGCAGACTTTGCTAAACCCCAACTTGGAAGATGAACTTGGAAAATTCCACTAACGTTGCCATTTTCAAACTAATCGTGTAAGCATTATTTGCAGAGGCAAAGAGATTTCACAGGTTAAAATTCTCTGCAGGATTCACTTAACAGTGTCTGAGCATTACATCTGCTATGGTTATGAGAAGGTTAAAGCCAGGCTCATTTAGGAAAATCTTCCAATACAGTGTAGAATGGGGACAAAAGCCACCAGAACAGCTTTACAACCATGAGATTGCAGGTGGTCATGACAGGGATTCCCTATCCTGTTGCACTCTAGCACATGAATAACCTAATGTGACAGTCAGAAGATTTGGAAAAGCAGCAAAAAACACACTTTGGTGCTTTTTCCTGATGCTTTGCTACCAGACACAAGAAACTGCAGCCACTAATACCTGTAGCAAATTAAAGAATTCAAGAGCAGTAAAAACTTTCTTTTAAGCAGCAGAGAATATTCTTTGATTAAAAAAAAAAAAAACCAACCAAAGCCCCCGGTTTTGACAACAGACTGAAATTCATTGTAAAGGCACCAGAACAGCACTGAAAAAAAAAAAAAATTTAGGAGATCCACAAACTGAAAGAGGCTGAAAAATAGTGTTTTATAGGCTCAAAGCTGGAAATACAGCTTAGCATGACAACTAGAACTTAAAAGGCAGGTTGAAAAGTCCTTGGTCATGACACTCTTGAACAAGGTAGCCCTGGCTGGGGCCAAGGCAGCAAATAATTGAGGCCTTTTAAGACTCGATTAAATTCCTGTGTACCCTGAAACTGTGAAATGAGTAAGATTTTCAGAAAGTGCAAGCATGGAGGCACTTACCCCACAAAATAAATGCCTGACAATGCTCTGAGAGCAACCCCTGGCCCGTGGGCAGTGCACAGATCCAGCTGACACTCACCCCTTGTTCTTTCCTCTAGAGCCCTTCTGCATACATATTTCTTTCTATCTCCTTAGAGACTGAAATCTGAGTGCATTTATCAAACATTTGGATCTCGGGGTCTCTCCAGGAATACAAGTCATAAAAAAAGGCAAAAAAAGTGGAATGTTTTTGCAGCCAAGGTTGTGTTCAGAATTTGAATATTCCTGCCACATAACACTCAATTTATTTGGCCTTTACACCTCGTGTGCTTTAAAGCAACAGGAGTACAGGTGTAGCATCTGGCCATTTAAGTCTCTGCACAAATCTTTGATGTCTTTAAGGCTTCGATTCATTCTTTCTAATTTCCGTGATTGAGGGTGGTACAGAGCACACAACTTTTCTCTGTTCCTAAGCTGTAGGTTTAGACATATCTTGGAGAGTTTTTGTTCAGACATCTGGTACCTTCCTGCACCTTCCTGACCAAGAAACCCAGAAAAATCTCCTAAATACCCTCCCTTTTCTTTACAGAATTGTAATTTGGTTGGGGAGACTTGATAGCCTTCAGGAGTCAAAGCAACTGGCATTACACGTGTCTTCCAAGCAATTTTCCCTATTTGTACTTGCCATTATCACACCATTCACACATTGCATTAATACAGAGTTGTTGGTTAACTCTCCTCTAAATCTACCTAGGGTTTTCAGAAATAAAGTTGACAATCCTGCAAACCCTTGAGGAAATCCAGTCCGCATTTACTGTTTCCCTTCCCAGGTGAAGGCAAAATTATACTGAGATTCTGCATGCACCGTTATACTGAAACAAGCTGGGCACAAAACAATTATTGTAAAACATTTTGCATTAGCCATGTTTATAGTTGTTGAAGAATCAGGAATTAGAGTCTTGGACAAATCTATAAACTGATCTTCCATCTGAGCCTAATTTAGGGGTTTTTTAATCAACAAGACAAGAGTATTACAGGGAGACTCACAAGGGAGAAAATCCTCAATTATTGGTCTTATACCTTCCCTTGGTTCCCAAGATAACAGGTACTATTTTAAGGAGGGAGGTTTGCCTTCCTGCACTTCGAGGTGTACTGGATTAGCTGACGTTAATAACCCATGGGACACCTCTGAGTTCCTGGGCTATTTCTTTCCCCCTTCAGTCACATGGCCATCATGATGTTTTGGTACATTATCCACTGAGAGTCACAATGTGAACACACAAATTCCTCATGGTAAACACTGCAGCTGTGCCTGAAATTGTGTAACAAATACCTCTCGACCAAGTTTGCTGGTGATGATTCCAACAGCAGAAAAGAATGATTATCAGACTGTGGATGTATCTGTGCCATCAGGTCCTGGGTACAAAGGTAGCTTTACCCACTATTCCTACAACATTTACTTTACCCTTAATTGTTGATCCTTCATGGGGGGTTGTTAATGTCACATAAATTGTGCTGGTATCTACCAGACATGCCTTAAGTTTCATCTCCAATTTTTTAATCTATAATTGGTTCACTGAGTCCCCCAAGGGGATTACTTTTGTATCCCCTTCCACTGCTGGGGCTTGGGGGTCTGGTCTGATCATTGTTCACTGCTTTCATTCGGCTCCCGATTGATTTGATTTTCGCTTTGTTGCTCTCATAGTTCCCATCTCAGGATCACAGGACATCCTCTTTTCCAGTATCTTGGTTTTATTGCAGTAATCCTTTAGACTTCTCCAATTTAAATTTCCATTTCCCTTATTTCCATTATTTCCCCTTTGTCCTGTGAAATTCCTCCCTTGCAGAGCAGCTGCTAACAAGCCAGCCTTCTCTTCCTGCTGTTTTCTCTTCTGCCTTATCTCAGCCTCATCCCTTCCATTATACACAGACGTCGCAGTAATTAATATCTTCTCTATGAGCTTCCCATGCCAGCCCAGAAAACATTGGTTAAAATGCTTAATATCTGGGGTCATTTGATCTACAAATAAGGAGACAAGCAAAGATCCATTTTGCAGGGCTTCTGGGTCCGTTCCACCACCTAGCGAATGCCTTGTCAGCATTATTTTCCTTTTGTCCCATTAACCATTTCTTAAATCCTCTTCAACATAATCTTAAGGCATCTGATCCTGCCTTGTTCTGGTAGTAGGAACTGTCTGCCTCTGCCCACACAGTCCTACCATCCAGCAGACTGTTCTCTATTTTCTTGCATAATCAACACTTTCTCTTACAGGGTAAATAGAATTTCCAGTAACCATCAAACATCTGAACAAAAAGGGTCATATGCACTAAAAATTCCCCCAGTCACTTACTGAACCTTTTACTCCAGACTCCTTCCTGGAGCCTGGGCATTTGCTGCTGCCAAGCCACCAAATCTGCCAGACCAAGTGGCACCATTGTTTCTGCCCCCACTGCTGCAGAAGGAATTACCACCTTCTCCAGCGGGGCTTGCACAGCTGTTGAAGGGAAAGCAGAAGGTGCAGAAAGGGGAACAGAAGGAGTGATAGAGCAAATGGGAAGCAAAGGAAACAGAGACACATCTACGGCAGCTGCCTAAGCTTGTATGAATAGCAGTGACTAAGGAGATGCCTTGGTTTTGTTCTCATTCTTTACCTTACCTTGTAAGACTGGCTTGCAAATTGCCATTAGATCCATCATGTCACCAATTATCCCAAACATACCAAAGATCAATCTGAGCCAGGAAATGGCCTACAGTGTCAGCATTAAACGCATCATGCAGTCACAGTTAGAACTGCCCACTGATGGCCACTTCTGCTCTCTACTCCCACATGCAGTCACAGCCAGACAGGTATCTACAAATCCACAGTCCTTTTTCTTGACAACCCATGGGTACCCACCAATTTTGCTACAATTACTCCAGATTTCTGATAATGAAGTATCTCTCACTAAACCTTGTCTCATTTCCAAATTGAGTGAATTATGTGGAATTACAGAAATTCAACTTACCACCACCTCACCTCTTTCTGGTTGGCTCCCAGCACACTCCCTGTGACAGAAGTAGATGAACTCACCTGGCCCATGGATCAGACACTCCCCATGAGATGCCACAGCTAAACAGTGGATGAGGGGGTTCCATCTGGGCTAAAAATGCTGCTGCAAAATTGATTTGAGATGTTTGTCGACTGAGGAAGAAAGGGACACAGGAACAGAACTACAAAGTGTTTATTTCATGATCATGAGACCCCTCCTTCATCAGAAGGGATCCAGAGGGATTTTTAAGGAGTTTATATACGTCTAGAAAAGAAGGACTAAGCATGGTCATCTGACAGCACGCAGATACACCTTTGCCCTCTCCCCTCACACTCAGTATTTTTATTTTACAGCACTTTCAGACACGCAGTTCTGCATTGCCTCTGCCACCCCGTGGTTAACACAGGCAAAGACCTTCCCCTTCGACTGCCAAACACACGTTGCTGTTTATTAATCCTTCTCCTTGGAGCAACCTGCCAACATTCCACCTCATGGTTGTCACTGCCTCAAAATTCAACAAGGATATTGTGGTCAGTTTTGAAAATCAAAAGCTAAGAAATCTCAAGATAACAGAGTCACCCTTCAAATCCTGGAGAGCTGCAGTAACTGAATTCTGCAGGAGAACAGCCATCAAACACCAGCAAGGACAGTTTGTGACCAGTACCTGCAGTTTTAAAGCATTTTCACCCAAATATCATTACAACTCCCACTGCAAAGCATTCCCATAAGAGTCTAATGTGTTTTCCTAAGGTCCTCATTGATCAGTCTGGTGCTGGCAGAAAAATAACCAGTGTGGGGACTCACGTGAGGTAGGGATTAACTACAGGATGCTACATAAGTAATTATGGGAATCTGAATAGCATCCTCCATGAGGAAGCATGTTGTTGAAAGCAGAAAGCAAACAAAAATGTCTGTTCACAGCTGAAGCCAAGTTTCTGCAGTTCCTAGATTTGTCTATTTACTGAAAACTCAGAAAAAGTGTAAATTGAAACCTCAGTCTTTGCCACGTCTCTCAAGCAGAACATCTGAATTTCACTTCGCTTTACCCACTACCTCCATCACTTCCTAGAACTATAAAACACAGCAGGAAAGGAGCCCAAGAGGACACATCTGTTCCCTGGACAGCCCAGCTCACACGTGATGCTCTAGTGTTGCAGTGCTCAGCACTCCAAGGCAGGAATGGCTTCTGTCCACAGGAAAAGCCACCTCACACACCCACCTGAGGGTGTCAGCAGGGACTGCTGCCTTTGCTTCCTGCAGATCACATCCTGGTGTGGAAGGGAGAGGCTCTGTCATTTACCTCTATAGAGTATCTGCCAGTGTCATGTTCCTGTATCCTGCCCAGTCTGAGACAGAACAGTCTCAGAACTCTCCACATGTTCCTCATGGTACCAAAAGCACAAACAATTCATCCAAACCATTTCTGTGTTTTCCGTTTTTCCAGACCACCTGAAAGAAGTGTTTCAGCTTTGTCTCTGTTAGATTCAAGAATGTGGATTCACCAATAAGCTCTGTAATTCCTTTAAATGTTTACGCTCCTGAGGGAAGAAAAACGTATCTGCTCATTATTGGGATACATTCCACAGAGAGTGACCACAAGCAGGATTACTCCTTTTATCTCTTGTTAATTGGAAATGTTCTTCCTTTACTATATTTATTTGAAATACTAGCCTGAAACCAATAGAGAGAGATTCACTGTGAGTGCTTTAATACCTTACCTTGTAATAAAATAGCTTTTTTTCATTTTAACAGTGTTTCTTCCATTCCACGTGCTTACACAGATTTTCCTCACCACAACAAGATGTGCAGGAGGGATGCACAGGAGACCACATATATTTGCTTTCTGAAATCTCCCACTACTTTGGAAGCACTGCCACACAGGCTTACAAATTACCTACTGGGAGCCTGCACACAGCCAGAGGTTGCTGGTGAGAAGGCAGCAAGTAACAAATGAGGTCCCTGAACAGTTCCCCCACCATAAGAAGGTCCATTTCCTTGTCAAGCTGAGGTAGCATTTTACTTGGATTTGATTTAGAAAGAGAGAATCCTACTGGGAGGTCACAAGTCATAGCAAGAGTGTGTTCTGAATCAGCGTCCATCAGATATATTAGTGCCTAGGGACACATCTAGAATATTGTCTTTGACACTGTAAAAAACTAAAATAGTAATTTTTAACAGCTTCCCTACAAAACTGGATCCTGACATTTGCAACAGCTGCTGCGTCAGAAGTGGAAACAAACCCTATCCTTTTGTCATAAGTTGAATTTGGCATGTCTGAATTATACAATTACTGTAGTCTGAATGAAAATAACTCACATACAAATGATGATTGCTTGCTTCTAAAAATCTAACTGCTTCTGGGCAAAGATTATTTTGTTCTGACTAGCAAAGATTCTGCCCACATTGAAACCACCTGCCATAACACAGTTGAGTCCTTTAGCTATTTCAAAATAAGATAGGACATGGCCTGAAACCCCTCCTGTAAGTCTGTTCTATCTTCCCATCTAAACTAGAAGTATTTTGTAGGTCCCAAAATCTCCACATTATTCCACTGTGGGTCAGACTTCATGAAGGCTAAGGCAGCTTTTAGTAAGCCTTGCTGGCCTGGGTTGACCTCAATATCTAGGTTAACACATATTTCAAAATAAGGATCTAATTTTTCTAGCTGGCAAAGTCAAGAACTGGATAGAGACAAAAAAAACCCAAAACCAACGAGATGTGAAAGAGTCTAAAAATAGCACCCAATAATTAAACAAGGAAGCTCAATAAGAGCTCAGCACATTTAGGAGCTTAAATGGCTGAGTTTAAAAGTCTAACTGTAACATCTTGTTTTCAGTCTGGTAGGAGAAGCGTAAATGCTAATTGCAAGTGTAACAAACCTTAAATCAAGAGTATAACATGCAGGAGTTCTCATTTAGATTATCACATGAGCTCAAAATGAACTGACATGAACTTTTGCGAGGGGAGGTTCACATTAAATATTTTTTAAAAAATAAATAAATTACACTGAAATAGTGGACAGGCATTGGAATAAGCTGCCCAGGGAGGTGGTGGAGTCACCATCTCTGGAAGTACCAGAGGCACCTGGATGTGGCACTTGGGAATATGGTTTAGGAGTGATTATGGTTGGTGTTGGGTTGAGAGTTGGACTGGATGATCTCAAAGGTCTCTTCCAACCTTGATGATTTTTTGAAAAGCAGAGGCAGCAGCTGCCAACTTTGAACACATAAATCTATGCAACATAACACAAACAAGTGCCTGATCCATTGATCTTGGGCCCATCACTGGGAGCTGAAAGCACAGCACATGGGAAGAAGGCAGTAACAAACAATTGAACATGACTGTAGACATCAGGCTGAAACTCTGGTGATGATGGGGGGTTGAGAACATCACCTGGGAGCTGGAATTTAAAAGTGAGAATTGGGATCCACTCCCAAATCCAGCCACTGGAGTGTGTGGTCCCTAACTAAGCACTAAAGCCTGGCTTGTCCAAGTGCCACAGATTATGCCCAGAAGCTTTGTACCAGTCTTTCTCCTTAGCAGTTTTATAAAGCTTAAATGACAAATTTCTTTAAACTCCTGTGAAGTTTTTTTATTAAATAAAGCCACAAATGGCATAAACTGATAAATGTTAAAAAGTATTGCTGCCAGCTAATGATCCAGCCATTTCTACTCTCTGTAAACACTAAGACACAACTCTCAACTCATAGTCAATTAATAATATCTAATAAGCCAACTCTGTCAAATTATATTTGTTTTATTAGTATTATCTTGCTAGAGTTTATTACAGTGCTCCTTCAAACATTAAATCTTTAAGAGGAAGCCGTAAGCTTAATTAATTAATATTCTATTTTTAATTGCTTGCCTTTTTCATATTCTAAATATACTGACGTAATTCCATTAGCTGAGGTCTTTTATTTCCCAGTGGAATTAATTTCAAGCAGAAGCTACTTAACAATAGCGAGTGCAGCACGCTAAAACACTTTGGGAACATAATTTTGTTTCAACCCAACACACAAATGTTGTTCTGGTCCTGCAGCTAATAAACTCACAGCTGAAACCTCTAAGAACACATCCACACCAAACCAGATTAGCATAAAAACATGCTGCTACTAGGGAATTACTCAGGATTAAATAAATTTTCTTACCTTCAAAAATAACAAGTGCACACAACACAGCCTGTAATGAATAATATTTCATATTTATAATGATTATTATAAAATATGAATAATTATAAAATAATTTTGAAATAGGTAACTCTTCAAAAGTGACCTTTTCTTTGCAATTATGTATACACTTCTTCATGGGCTTGTTCACCAGGAAACCTTCAAATCCCATTAGCTTAGATCCAAGTATTCTTGCACACTAATTATTTCCTTACTGAACTCAAGCAGAGAATTTTTAGATAGAATAGATACTATTTCATTTAAAAAAAAGCCCAAACCTGTAGTTTCATCAACTGGCAGCAGTATCTGCTATGAACTTGTGGGTGAGTTTCCCTTTTTTCTATGCCGCAAGTGTGACAGTGGATATTCACATCATCAGACAATTTTTCACAGCCAAAAGAAATCCAAAGCTGTAGCTGCAGGTCAGCCAAGGAAGATTAATTGCTAAAGATGGACTTGCATGTCTGGACTGGCAACTGCTCCTCTGGCCCTCAGCAAAAATACCCCAACACTGCCAACTGTTTGTATCTGGTGCATGTCTTTATCATCAAAAGTGTGAGGATGTCTCCAAACAACCCCCTGTGTTACAGTCACCTGCAGCATCAGCGCTTCCCCCAAGGAAACAAACTTTGTGTAAAATAGTGTAACCCCATACAGAAACCCACAGCAGTGCCATGCATCCTCCTCAGCTTCCAGTTTTCCCTGTGGATGTGACAAACCATATGAAGCCACAGGAGACAGTGCAAAGCACTCCTTGATATGCCAAAGGAGCATATGCAAAGAAGCCAAACTCCTGCAAGTCTCGAGAGAAGCCCGTGGTTCCAACGCCTCTCCTCAGCAGTCACCTCAGAAAGGAAATTTATTTCTGGAGTTCACAGAATCTGATTTCCCAGCCTGACAGGCAGCCTGCAGGATGAAGTTCCCCTTTGCAGTACATGCACTGCACCAAGGCTGCAACTTGAGCAGCAAATTATTGACTGAACGTGTCTTTGCTGCCTCCTGGTTCTGCACAAATCACCACCTCCAACACAGAACAAGGAAAAATGCACACAGGGCAGGTCTGGCACTCAGGATGAGCACCAAAACAGAACTCCTGAGGAGGAGAACAGGCTGTCTCCCTGCTTGTCAAGCAATGCCTTGATCCCCAGTTCAGCAAGTACAGGGTCAGAGAAGAACATGCTTCCAAAAGCCTTTAAATGAAACAAATGTCAGCTGCCTCACAGTGACTATCCAAAATAACTACTTGCTGTTGCTTACAGACGTACAGAAATGAGAGGCAAATCTCAAAGGCAACCATCTGAAAGATCTCAGCCTGACTAAAAATACATGTTGCCATCCTATCAACAAGTCAAGTGCTTCTCACATGCAAACTTTACCAGAGCCTCCACAACTTTCATTGCTACCTTGATAGGCTGTGTTTGACCACAGCTTGGCCTTGTGGGTCTCTTTACTGCCTGGTTTCTGTAAACATGGAGACTGTTGTGAAAACCATGGCACTCTGAAAACAAACAACCTATGATTACATATTCATAAGAAGAGGAAGGGAAAAAACACAAACCAGCTCCTTTCAACACAAAAGCATCCAAATTAAATATTAAATATTAAAATAGCAAGAAACAAGCGCAAAAAGCCAGCAAATACAAGAAGTCGAAACCATGTGCAGTCCTGCAGCAACTCAGAGGTCTAAATGAATAGGGCAGCTTAATGAAACCAGATAAAATGCTGGATGTCTGTCAGTGCCATTGGCAGCAAATGTCACTCAGCTTCAAAGGTCTCTGAAGGAGAGCAGCTACACTAATAATTAACATATTTTGCTGTAACAAGGATGGACAGAGTGCAGCCTCAGAGGCGCCTTCCCCAGTTTCAATCCTTGCACAACAGTCCACACAAAGGCTCATTAAATGACCTCCACAAGCAGTGCAGGTCCCCAGAGGCACCAATCCATTCACCCTCCTGCAGATCTGCTGGTAATGGCACAGCTCCTCTGCCCTCCTGCCACACTGAACTGGGGATGCTCCTCCTCACGTGGATAACAAGGCAGCACGTTTATTAGGCAGCCAGGAAGTGGCTGAGCCTTTGCACAGCCCAGACCAGCAGCAAGACTGGGTGAGTAGCAGTAGTTGGGGCTTTAGCTACAGCTTTATACCAGGTTCAAAGTGGAAAGATGTCGCCTTGCACCACCAGTCTTGCTGAAATCACTGTGCCCTTCATTATTCTCCTGCTCTGAAGAACTGTGAGCCTGTGCAGGTGTGCCTGTACCTGTGCAAATGTTTACAGGCAGCTCTGTTTGAGCTTTTTGTTTTAAGCTTTGTCTTGCTCGTTGGATCCTCAGGCAGTCATTGTAATTAGAGAAGGCTCAGGAGAAAAGCAGCTGAATAACTCCAGC
Source organism: Corvus brachyrhynchos (assembly GCF_000691975.1). Taxonomy (NCBI): domain Eukaryota; kingdom Metazoa; phylum Chordata; class Aves; order Passeriformes; family Corvidae; genus Corvus; species Corvus brachyrhynchos. Next base: position 1,651,389 of record NW_008237447.1, on the reverse strand, counting down.
CTCCCTTGTCAGGCTTGCTGCGCAAAACCTTCACAGAGCAGCAGCCTCCAGTAGTCTCATAATCATTGTTAATCACGTCTTCTCAGCACCCACAGACCACTGGAGCCCAGATAATTTGCATATGCCATTATCTTTGGGCAGATAAGGCTGGTGCACGCAATTTCAGGTGCACAGATGCACTTGGAGCTTGTCAGCCCATCGGTTCCGATTGAAATGGAGCTGCAGCGGGACCCGGGGCCGCTCGCTTTTACTTTGCATAACGCGATTACCCTGATGAGGCCGGGAAAATAAATATTTAAACAAATAACCATGTTAATATAGCTCAGTCCCCCGATCAGCCATAACCTAAAATGAAGTAATTCAACAACAGACTGCCTGAGGAAAAAAGTGGGGAAAGACTGACCCCTTCAGTACAAGAACGTCTTATTCCCCAGATGTCTGACAGCAAAACACAGCCTTCTTAGCACACTTCAGGACGTTTATGTAATTTTAAAAATTAACAAAGCTGAGTTAAAGCGATTAAAAACAAGTTGCAAGTTCTCTCTGGTGAAAAACAAGCTTTCAAATACAGACAATAAGCACCTCATTCGTGCTTCTCCTTCCAATTCTCCCACAATTGTACACATTTCCCTTCACCCATTCTGATTGGCTTCCCAGTGCTGTCCCTCCATACACAGGACTACATCAGGACTGCTTTGCTACTTCCCAGAAAACTGCTGGAAAAATGAATGCACACTGGTCACTTCATTTTGCCTAACTTCTGCTGCTCAGCATGCTCTTTTTGCATGTTTTCTTCTAAATACCTAATCAATGCTCTGCCACAGGCTCTGCACCCCCAGTGAAACTGATCTCCTAATTCATTAGCACAAACAGAGAAGCGTGAGAGGACTGACTCACAAATCACCAAGTACAATATTGAAATCCGTCTGCGTTTTACAAATACACCGGCAGACCACAGCAAGCTTCATCAATGCCACACTCAAGGGACAATTGCAGGCCGTGATCAATGATGTTTGCCGTTTCCTTGAGGGTGTTTCATCCGTGTTGCTCAAACAAGCCCTTTTTCCTCCCACAGGCAAGTGGCAATTAAGTGACAGGAGACTGCATTATACTTCAAGCAGTCTGAAATGCCTCAGCGAAAAATATGAAGGACGACTACAGCGCTTTACTAAAAAACTTACACATTTTAAGGGCACTCTACCCTTTATATGTTGAGTTCTTCCTCTAGACCTCTAAGATTACATTTTGAGCTTAATTAAAACTAAGACATCAGTAGGTAGCATTGTTTGCAGATACAGAAAGCTCGAGAGAGTAAGATGTTTACTAGAATATCGCGTTCAGATATTTGCAAGGAAAACACTATTAGAAACAAACCTGTAAAACTGTGATGTAAATGACAATGTTACAACATAAGAGAGCACTGCTGCTGCAACCACATGAATGCAAAGCTGGGGGCACAACTTTGGGCAGAGCAGTCAGGGCACAGGTAAGCTGGACTTGGAAGGGTCTCACAGAGGAAGCATCACCCAGCACTTGCCTTTCTTACAAGCAGGCCTTTACCTTTAGATGGATCTTCAGTGTGACATTCCTTTCAATGCCTGACCATACTTTCAGTGAAGAATTTTTTCCTAATATCCAATCTGAGCCTCTCCTGGTGCAACTTGAGGCTTATTTAACCAGCGAAATATTTAAACCTTGTCTGTCTTCTAAAGACATAACAAAACTGAGCATCTGTTGAAAGACTACTTAATGCAGTTTCCCTGGCTGCTTTTCAGGCTGCAGGGTTTCTCCAGCTTTCAGCCCTCAGCTGGTTTTGTGAGTGCATAGCCAAAGCCATAAATCCAGGTAAGGGGTAGTTAGGCAATCAGGAACTGAGGGAGTCACTCCCGTAACTCACAAGCTTTTCTGGGGATATAAACACAGCCTCCACTTACAAGCTTGCACCAGTGTGTTGGCCAGCTGTCCCGGGAGCCTCGGGAGCTTGGGGGTTTGCTCTGATAAACTCACACAGGTGTGTTCACTTGTTCTTTGTTCTAGTCTTCTCTAACTTTTTTTTTTTTCCAGTTACTCAAAGCTGGGAATGCCTCTGCTGCCCCTGGTTGATTCTCCTCCCCTAGCTGTTACACTCCTTTATCTCCACAAGAGCTTTTTTTCCTTGAATTTTACTTAGGGAGTCTTAAAATATCAGACAATGACAGCTACCCTCTGTTTTGGTGAGGGAAGGGTCCCTTTCAGGTTCCTTACATTAACCTTCACACATGTCAGCTACAGACTGCTGCTCTACAAGTGTGTGCCTAGGAAAACCCCCAGTGATCTCCCTCTGTGTTTTACAGGGGAGATTATAAATCAAATAAAGTAGATCTCTTCAACTACATGTCACTTGCCAAAGGGGTGAATCTGGTGCACAAGCATAACTTTGATTTTGCATTGCATATGTAATTGGCCAAACACACTGGTCAATTTCTTCATAAAGGGAGCAGCAGGTCCACAGATGTGCACACACATTTTCATCTTCTTCTTATTTGGAAAATCTGCAACTTACCCAGTCTGGGTAATCTTGAGTCAAACGTAGCAAGAAGTTTGTGGCAACTCCTTTGCGTTTGGACCATGTGTTTGGAATCACTTTGATGGCTATTTCAGTCCCAATCTGTCACAGGTGTCCTTGAGTGTCCTGACAGAAAGCTCTTCTTTCTGCACCCATTTCTAAGGCTGCTAGTAGATTCAACTCAATGCAAGAAGCCCAAAGCAGCAGTTATTAATCAAATACAAAATTAATACCTTAAGCTGGAATCCTTTCCCAGGACTGGCACGTGCTGTGGTGTGAAGAACGTGTACCTCCCTGAAACACAGTGAAGGTGCCCTGAACTATAAAAAATGGAACATGACACAGTGATGCTACCAAGCTTTTGGCAATATGCTTGTTCACTTGGTTTTTTCCATGAGCACGTGCCTAGGTTAGGGTAGTTGCATTTTAGCATTGATACAGCAACTGTTTGCTTTCCAATTTTTCAGTCAATCTGGTGTCAGTTTGCTTCCTGCCATTTTTCCCCCTGAAATGCCATGGAGATGTGGAGATACTCAGAACTCGACTGGACACGGCCTTCAGCAGCCTGCTCCATCTTACCCTGCTTCAGCAGGGAGTGGGACTAGGTGGTCTCCAGGGCTGCCTTCCAACCTGTGAGTCTGTAATTCCCACATCAGAAACTACTGGGGGAGGGGAAGATTTAATACTTCACATCCAAACCAAGGGCTGCCATTATCTGCTTGGAAAGCACTTCACTTAACTTTCTGCAGTGTTCACAAGCAATCTTCCCTAGGCTACGGAAAACTGCATGTGTTGATGGAGCTGGAATACTTGGAATAGAGCTTCCTGTCAAACAGGCTTGAAGAAGAGTAAGACAGCAAACTGTTCCCCTTGTTTATTTCTCTTTTAGCAGCTCTTCAGAGTGTTGCTGTTCTCTGCATATAAGTGATTGATGCATCACTCCACGCCAAAAGTTCTTTCAGTGCAGGTGAAAATGGTTGATCAATACCTAAGTTTAAGAAACAATCTTCAGTGGGCAGCCACAATTCTTCAAATGCCTTTATTAAACTTACTTCCTTCTATTCAGATGGCAGTTTTGCTCAGCGTAAATGAATTCCTAGAAAAGCTGCTGGGTAGGTACGGTGTTCCTTTCGGCACTACAATACCGAGAGAAATGCAAAGGTTAAGACTAGCTAGAGCTTGCTGCAAAATGGAAAAACAGCTCAGTATTTCTCCTTATTCTGTCATTCCCACCAGGGTTTTTTCATTGCTTTTCTCCAATGAGCTCTCCATTCAACATGTGGGTTCGGCAATTTCAACTTGTGGAGTTTCAAATTGTGGAGTTTTTAAAGACAAAATACTTGTGACAATAAAAGCATAGAGCCTTTTAAAACTGATGTATTTGCCTCGTCAAAACAAAACCAAAAATAAAGGAAAGGTGACTGTTAAATCACTAGCCAGCCTGAAGTTCAAAGTAATCAAAGACCGAAATTGCTCTGATGTAGTAAAAAAACGGAGCCAAGGCTTGACACAGTGGTGTTTCTGAACTATTACAGATATTTTGAAATGCAAGAAATTCTTTTTATACCTTCTGTCTAGATTCAGGCAGTTTTTAGTAGTGATCTAGTAAATGCTGGCTTGTCATTTATATCAACCTAAAGATATTTGTTTCTTTCCCTTTTCTTAGAAATACAGTCACATTACCTATTTTGTACACTTTATTGCTTTATGCATTTTCAAGACAGCCAAATCTTTTTCTGAAGATTTCTCCTAAATTACCAACTCTTAATTATTGAACTGTCTGCATGATAGAGACAGTATGGTATAAAAAATAACTGTAATAGTTCAGAAACTTCTGAAATAATACACAGAATGTTGACTGGAAGAAACCTCTGGAATCCAACCTCCTGCTCAAAGCAGGACTGTCACCAGCACCAGATCAGGTGAGGCAGGGCTTTGTGTGGCCACATGTCAAAAACCTCCAGTGATGGAGATCCAGCAATCAGCCAGTTTCCCCTCTCATTTTGCATACATTTATGCTTTGACTGTGAACACGGTGATCTCCAACCCTCCACACTTCCAAGCAAATGTGCTGTATGGTACAAGCACAACGAGGATACAGCAATGTGCCTGTCAGTTGCACTGTTTTGTAAATTGATGGGGTTATGTTTTCCCTTTCATTCTATTTCAGTATTCCCATCTTATTTTGTTGACAACTGTTTCTCCATCTGTACACAGCCATCGAGTCTAATGAGCCTGTATCAGTCATCACTTCTCCAACAGAAAAGGTCTTTAATGCAAATTGATATTTTAACCTTAACAAACAGAGCCTCAGCATGACAACGCTGAACCCTGTTCATTTGTCTCTTACTGCAGTTCCCATACACCAGGGTACACAGTGACTAAGGTTGCTGACTAACATCGTTTGTGCCCTGCTAACAATAGCTTGAAGTGAAAAGGGAATCTGGAGGCTTTCAGAGTATTTTTCACTTCGTTAGCAGGAAAGATTTTCAGATTCCTGAAAAAACACCTCTTCCTTTGTCATCATGTGGGTCCTCATCTCATGGCCAACCTGTTTTGTACCACTGCTAAGCACAAACTACGTGCACTGGTGTTTTAGCTCCTGGGAAGGCTGGGCAATTTTCTGTATTATCACCTGGGAGCAAAACCATCACCCATAAAGGCAGTATATTCATCAGCTGGGATACAGGGGCCAAGGTGAGAAGCAACTTGGTTTTTTACGGCCTCGGGAAACCCATCTGCAGTCTCCTGCCTGTGGCCACAGGGTGGCTTCCTCTGCCTGCAAACCTGCTCACGGTCCCCGGGTAAGGTGGCAGGGAAACCCGAGTGTCCCCATGCCCCAGCAAACCCTTTCCCGTGTCACCTGCTGTGTGGGGAGAACTCAAGCGAACACCCAAGCTCTCACATTTTCCACCACATTTCATGAAAACACGCAGAGTCAAATCCCTTCTTCCCTCCATGTATGAGTTACCTGGAGAAATTAGGAAGAGCAGACATCATGTTGTAAAAACATCTGTGTAAAAACATTTTATTCTACTGGGGAAATTCCAAATAAGACAAATGAATCCAGAACAGTGACTTCCTGTCTCTTCTCCCACCTCTCACAGCATGGTGTCCTCACATGGAACTGCTGTGTGTCCTGTTTTCTACCACTGATACCTACTATACCCCCCATATCGGCTGCTTTCCCTTCTGCCCTGAAGTTAAGCCTGGCAGTGCGATGTCACAGCTCCTGCTTGTTCTGTGGTTTAAGTCCAGCTGGAAACGAAGCATCACACAACCTCTCGCTCAAGCCCCCTCTCTCCTCTTCAGCCCGGTGGAGTGGGGAGGAGAATCAAAAGCAAAACTTTTAGGTTGAGATAAGAAGAGTTTCATAATTGAAAACGAAGTAAAACGCAATAATAATATCATAATATAATTTTTTAGAGTGATGCACAATGCAATTGTTTGCTATCCCCTTCCTGAACCCAGACTGGCTCCACTTCCAGTTAACTCCCCAGTTTATATACTGGGCACGAGTTCTAGGGTGTGGAACATCCCTACAGCTAGTTCTCGTCACCCATCCCGGCTACGCTCCCGCCCAGTTTTCTTTCGTGCAGCTCCTCACTGGCAGAGCATCACACACACACATTAAAAAAATCCTTGACTTAGGATATAAACACGACTTGTAGCCGAAACCCAAGCACCGCTGTCATCAGCATTATTCCTCGCGCTGAATCCGGGCGGTGTGGGGCTGCGGGGCGGGGTTATCCCGGGAATGCGGGGGGGTACCCAGGGCAACGGGGCTTATCCCGAGGCTGGAGGGGTTATCCCGGGCCGCGGGAGGTAATGCCGGGGATGGTGGCGGTACCCCGGTGCCGAGGGAAGCCCCCC
>NW_008237447.1:1626104-1644865 GCF_000691975.1 Corvus brachyrhynchos | reverse complement strand
TCCCTTCTGCCGCTGCCGTGCCTGCCTGCATCCCGTGCCGAGAGCGCAGTTCCCCCCGTTCCCGTCCGCCGCACAGCAAAGGCCTGTCCTTCCCCAGCTCCCACCAGTGCTTCTGATCGCACCAGCTCTGCCCCCTGCCCCGGCTCGGTGGGAAATCCTCGTCCCCTCCCGTTCTGCCTCCTGTCCCCCCACCCTAGTGTGTGATCAAATCTGACAGCGCAGGGAAGGGGGCTCTCACCACACCGGGGGGTGCAGCTGCATAATTAACAGGTTTCGGTGATTCAAAAAAAAAAAATGTCATCACTTTTTGATTTTACCGCAAGCATTATCTGCCCCAAAAAAATAGCTGGGGAGAGGAAGATTTGAACGTCTTCTTAAGGCCGTGGGGAGAGCGCTCGGCTGCTGGTGGCACATCAGGAGCACAGGAAGCTGGGAGTGTGGAGCTCTGCACTAGGATGAGTCCCAGAACGTCCACACCTCGCTATAGCCATGGCAGGAATACAGAGCTGGGTGGTCGGAAGAGAACATGAGTAGCCAAGGTAAAGAGCGTCCATTGTAGGATCCAAATGCCAAAACAGGCTATTACAACACTAAAGCCAAGGCCCCAGGAACAGTAGGGTTTGTCTGCAGAGCCTCCCTGAGAAGGTCCAGATTGGGTACCCTTCATACCTTGTTTTAGTAAAGCTGTGGACATTGCCTACAGGAACCTCACGTACACAGACGATCTCCCTGTTTTGGTTTTCACATTCAAGCAATAACTCAGTACACCCAAGGATATGCTTCTGCTAGTAACAGATGAAATCCCTGCAGGAATGTCCCCTCTGTTGATGCAGTTTGTGCCCTCCTTTCACAGACACATGATTGTGATCCTGGGAAAGGAAGAAGTACTTTCTTCGTCCAGACTGCCCTATTAGTTGTATAGAAGTTATCTGTTTCCTGCCATAGCAAATCTGAGCATAGCAGCAGTGTCAGTGGCAACCTGAGCTAGGAATTTGTGCTGGGTCAGAAGGGAACTCTTCCTTCTACCTTGTCTGCCTGCTGAGATGCTCCCCAGGGCAGTGGTTGTCGGGCATTTGTCAGATGCTGGTACCACCTCTGAAATGCTGATGGATTTGCTCCCCCAAAGTTCCTGTTTGTTGACAGCTTTCAGAGCAAACCCCTTCTGTTTGGTGAGTTGCCTGGGGGAGCTGTCTGTGTGTGGACACGGTTCTGACTGCAGCTCTGGCGTGGGGGCTGCCCATCTGGTGCCCCTTGCAGCATGTAAATAGCTTGGGCTGGCTGAGCTGCCAAACTGTTGCAGCAGAAATTCTCAGGAGTGGCAAAATCCTGAGAGCTGCAGGGCTGCAGAAAGCAACCTCCCTTTATATACCAGCTTGGAACTGCTGGAAACAATCCATCTGCAAGGGTGGTCCACTTCAGCTTTCAGCAAATACTTGAAGTAGGGACTCAGATTAAGGCGGTTTTTTTTGCTAAAGCTTCCTTTTTGCTCATCTGTTTATGTTTTCCTTCTTGATTCTGCAGCTCACAACTGCAGCCTTTTTCTTTTGCTTGCTCACTTTGCTTCTGTCCAGCTTTGCCACAGAGAATAAAAGACTTCAAGACTGGTGGTTTTGTAATCCCTGGCACCTGAGGTCCAAAACTGTTCCGTTCATCTGAGCTGTCTCCTTGATTCTGACACCATCCAGTCCCTTATTCCCATCATTAAATAGCTGGTGGTGGATGAAGTGGTCTGGGCACCCATTAGTTTGCAGTGTTTTGCCCATCTGTCCAGTAAGTCAGTTCCATCTGGAGCTTGAGTGGTTGTGCAGCATCTTTGAAGTGATAAAAACAAGTAACTCCAAAGATTGAAAGGAGACAGGGGGGAAAGTAATGTCTTAAATGCCTTAAAAATATCCCCATGAGTGATCTCAGCTTTAGCTGTGGTGCACGTCGCTCCCTGGTCCTAGATTTATCCCCCTGGTATCCCTTTCCTGCTATCTTTGATTCTTACCTTTTAAAATAAAATGGGATCTTTCTTACCATTCTATTTTCCCTGTTCTTCTGCCTTTTCTCTTCAGCAACTGCTAATGCCAGCCTTCTTGGTGCTAACTGCTGATGCTTACTGTTTGGCTGGTTTTGGCCTCAAAATAGTAAATACTGACAGAGAAATTCTTGTCTTGGGTGTTGATGGCATTTGCAAGGGCAGCCTGCCCAACAGTTGCATTCATGGTGGTTGTTGGAGCTCAGCAGGGATGCCAGGCTGGGAACTGGCAGAATCCAGCCAGAGTAGACAGGACATCAAATTGCTTTTTTGTTGTGTTTTTCTGCCTCAGCCTGAGAGTCTTGGAGGAGAAAGAAGAGATGAGATAGCAAATAAGAAAATCAGATTCTGGTGTCTAAAAAGTAATTGTCTATGTAAAATACTTTTAGGAGAGTAATTAGACTTTTGGCTGTTGTTATTGAAGAAGTGTAAGTATGGTTGGCTTTTGCTCTTTTCTGACACCTGTATCTATGATTACTGTCAACCAATTCCGAGCCTAGCTCGTCTGGTGCATGTCCTAATGTGTATCACTTATCAGAAGAGGGGCAGCCTTGAGTCTCCTTTAAAGAAAATATCTGACACCAGATACCTCAGTAGTGCACATGATGTCCCTAAATGTTAGTTGTGCTCAGTTGACTCCATTCCTTTAAGTAACCACTCTGTTTGTTCCCAATATTCAGCAGGGTCAGTGGATTTTAGGACAATATGACAAGCTCTGAATATTCAACTAAGGTTGCTTTTGTTTGCTCCTGCACGAAGGGTTCCTGATTGTTGAACCTGATGTAACTGCACAGATGGACCAGGGAGAAGAACAGGAATACAAAGCCTTGGAGGAGACACATACAGGTGAGGAACAAGTTATATAAGTCTATAAACACAGAGCAAGTGAAATGCTCTTTGGGCTGCCTCAGTGCTATTTGAGCCACTTTATTTTATGCAGGTCACATTCAGACTTGCTCTTTCCCCCTCAGGGAAGGCAGTCTGCTTGTCTTTCTCAGCTTGCAGGTAAGGGTGTGTAGGAAGAGGGAGTATTAAGAACGTGTGAAGGTTTTTTGGGGATAAGGAGACACCTGTAGCATTGCCCTTGGCTCTCCTGTTCATGGCATGTCTGCTCTGGGTCCTATGATGAGGCTACAGAGCTTCTCCAGCTGGGTTGCCATTTGCTCCCAGTCTTCCATTTACTGCTTCTCCTGTGTGGTGCAAACAAGGCTCCCTAAGGTAACAGCTTGCCTGTTTGCTGTGCCAGTTCCCAGTGGGAAACACAGTCGTATTTTCTTCTCCAGGTGGTGAGCTGGGGCCCCTTCCAGATCACCTTACAAGCGCATATCTGCAGGACGCCTTGGCAGTGGGCTCCAGAGGAGGAGAGGAGCAGTTTGGGGACAGCCATGGAAGTCAGCATGGTTGCTCAGAGCCTCAGCAAGGTGGCTGTGAGGAGGAGGAGGAGGTTAAGCTGCCCTGTTCTGACATCAGCCTGGTGAAAAGGCAGGGGAGAAGGGTGGCAGCCTCCCGGCGAGCCTCTCGCGTGGAGCGCCCCACCATCTGCCCGGAGTGTGGCAAGGGCTTCAGCCGGAGCATCCACCTGCTCCAGCACCAGCGCATGCACACCGGCGAGCGCCCCTTCCTGTGCGGGGACTGCGGCAAGGGCTTCAGCCAGAGCTCCCACCTCGTCCAGCACCGGCGCGTCCACACGGGCCAGAAGCCCTACACCTGCGCCGAGTGCGGGAAGAGCTTCAGCCAGAGCTCCAACCTCCTCAAGCACCAGCGCATCCACACGGGGCTCAAGCCGTACGCATGCAGTGAGTGCGGCAAGTTCTTCAGCGACAGCTCCACCTGCATCAAGCACCAGCGCATGCACACGGGCGAGCGGCCCTACAAGTGCCCGGCCTGCGGGAAGAGCTTCAGCCAGCACTGCCACCTCCTGCAGCACCAGCGGGCCCACGCCGGCGTCCGGCCCTACAGCTGCGGGCAGTGCGGGAAGCGCTTTGGGCAGAGCTCCGACCTCATGAACCACGCGCGCGCCCATACCGGCGAGAAGCCCTACAAGTGCAGCCAGTGCGGCCGCGGCTTCAGCGGCAACTCCAACCTCATCAAGCACACTCGCATCCACACCGGGGAGCAGCCCTACCGCTGCTCCCAGTGCGGGGAGAGCTTCCGCTTCCAGCCCCAGCTGGTGCGGCACCAGAAGCACCATGCAGAGTAGCTGGTGGAGAGGAGAAAGCTCCATGGACCATAGGAAGCTGGCTGGTGCTGGGAAGATACAAAGCTGCTCCCTGGACATCTTGTATGGGACATGAATTTTGGTGGAGAGAGCCCTCAGAGCCTGTGGCTTTTTTTACTTTTTTTTTTTTTTTTTTCCTTTTTTTTGGTTGGATTTATCCAAATCTGTCTGTGAGCACTGCCCAGCCACTCAAGCCAAGAGGGAGGCCACTGCTGATTGAATTAAATGAACTAGAGCACGTTCACTGTGGTGCAGTGGTTGTTGTGAGCCTCTCTTTTGGGGATGAAGAACACAAAGGTACTTACTCAGTGTGGTACCTTCAAAGACACAGAGAACATAGAGACATTCCAAGGATCAGTGTCTTTTCCTGTTATTTCTAGTGGGGAGTGATTTTTATCCCAGGATAAAACAGCTAAAATTTGTACCCATTTCTTGTACAAGCTGCCTGTGTTTTCCCTCACACTAAGGCCACAGGATGATTGCTTCCCATAGAATCCATGTCTCCCACATGCCAGTAGTCTTGCTTTTAGATGGTGTTTGCATCTATTTATCTGAAACCCCTGCAACGCTGTGCTGGGTGCCTCTGCGTGCATGTTGTGGGCCCAGGTGATGCTCTTTTGGGGCCACATCTATGAAGCAGTGCTTTTGCTGGGTTGTATCATCGTTAAATTGACAATTCCACAAATCATGCTGCCATCTGACAGCTTAGCCCTCAGAAGCACCTACCTTAACCTCCTAATAGGTGTTTTAGCGTCTTGTTTAGGCGCTTTTGTGGGTGGCACTTTATGAATGTTTTTATAAGGCTTTAAAAAGTATTTAGGATGACTTTTTCAGTTGTGGTCTTTTAATTGTCTGATGAACTGAAAATGAACAAGAAAATGATGCACAGAAAAATGATGGCATTTGAAAAATAAGCTGTGTCAAACTGATTTTATATTAAATGTTAAACATTTTTTCTTGCATAAAACTTTTAAATTCAAACACTACAGTTTTGAGTTGTTAATGATTACAAAGGGGTAGTTATTTCTCGACTGATTCTGAGAATTTCTGTGATGTTTTTGTGAGTGGTTTTGACAATTTTAATAATGACTTTCTAAGGAACATGAAGGAGACAGGATTCTGAGAAAGCAGAAGGATCTGACCTCTGGAGAGGTCTTCTTCACTTTGAGGAGGAGAATACTACTACTGGAAGTCTGTCCTTAATAGGATTTCTAGCTCAGGCAACCGCTTGGTGCGGGGGAGGAGGAGGGAACTGGCAGTAATAACAAAGATGTTAATATCTCTAGCATGGAAGAACTCCCTGTAATGAGCGTGGCAGTATATACTGAAATGCCTGTTCCACCCACGAAGACAAACAGGGGAAGAAATCACAGTGTGCTTCAGGCAAGAAAACGAAGCAATCAAATCTGTTGTGCTGCAGAATTTTTATTTTCAGCACCACACACAGGCCTGGTGCAAACAATGAGCTTTCACACAGGGCTGAGCTCCCAAACGGGGGAGATCACTTAGGGCAAAGAGAACACCCAACGTGAAGAACACAGGATCCTGAGGAAACCAGCAAGCTGTGACCAGAATATGACTGGAATTCCTGGCTGAGTAATGTGGATACATCCATGCCTCCCTTAGCCACCAACTGCTGCCACAAAGAGCACAGCTTCTTGCTCCATTGGCGGCAGATCTGGTTTAAGTCATTTGGTCTCTACTCCCACCTTCTCCCCAAGAGCCTGAATTAATAGAGCTGTGCTGAGTAAGTGTTCACATGGCTGTGCTCTTACAATCCATAAGATGATCCATGCTTTTTGAAGTACAGATTCTGGAGAGTTCACTCCAAACTCCATTAGTCCAATCTACACCACAGGCTCATGAGGAGCAGGGTATGTACCACTGAAAGGCTTGGAGTCAGTGAACAGACAGATGAAAAAAAGGAAATAAATAGTGTGGCCAGTATTGCTGTTAGTTCCCAAGAAATACATCATTTAAGATGTTTGTTGCTTTCCTTCCTCTTTTTTTTAATGTTTCTAAAAAGGGCTAGACCTGAAAAAGCCTGACACATTGCCTTTGTTGTTTCTGCATTCCCAGCCCCATCAGGAAAGCGTTCATTGCCACCAGAGGACGGAAACTGCAATTCATTTTTGTGGTGTCTTTGCTGCACATGCTGTTACCAAAACGTGTTTATTCTGAAGGGTAATTCTGCCCCCATAAAGCAGCTGAAAAGATGTCTCTTGCCTCAGAGTTGGAGTTTCAGCCAGTTGTGTATGTTTGTGGAATGGACAAAGCCAGGCCAGGGTGGTGACATTTACACAGTAAAAGGTGCCAGGGGCACAGAAGCCAAGCAGTGTTAGCCCAGGTGAACTCTTTTGCTCTAATGCTGTTTCTGTTCATTTTTCAAACTAGGCACGTGTAGAACCTGCTGATGGGCATTATCTACACCCAGTAAGTCCTCACACAAACACTGCTGCTGGGCAGCCCCTGTGCCCTCACTCTCCACTCCGGCCATGACAAGCCAGGGCACTTTGTGCTCTCTCTGTTCAGTCACTACAAACCCCGTAGTTCAGAGCCCACTGCATCCAATTCAACTTCATTGCATGGTTAATTCAGATTCCCTTAGCTGGGAGCCAGGGGGAGTGGGAGAATTACGAACATCTGAGGACCTTTTCTGTCCCACACTTTCCGTGTTCTCTCTTAGTCATTCATTGAGGTACAGGAAGAACGGGCAGCAGGCCATTTCGGGATCAGCCTCTTTCTAGAAATGACAAACAAAACTGCTGTGAGGACTTGCCTGTATGCCTGCTGCATGACTCCTCAGAGAGTTGGCTGTCAGGTTCTCAAAATGCCAGGTTGCCACCTAACTGTGGCCTGGACCACATGTTGGTTTTGGTGCACCTTGTGCCCTGGTCTTCTAGATTTGTAGCTCTTGCTGCAAGTGCCCCCATGGACAGCCTTGTTCAGCTGGCAGCGAGAGTGACTGAATGTGGGCTGTGGCAAACAATTTTACTCCAGAATATACAGTATATATAGAAGAGAGTACACTAATCCCTTATGCAGAGCAGAAGGGCAGGGACAGCACCCAGGTTCACTCCTTGGGGCTGTATTACACACGGGTGTAGACAACATAAGGGTCCTAATCAGCTAAGATGTAAGATGATCGGTGTCCATGCAGCATTTTTGTGTTGCCACTCGATGTGCTGAAGCACACCAGCGTGTTACCCTTCACTTCGCTTGAATTTAGTGTTAATCTGCAGGCAGCTCTTTTCCAGGCGCTCCCTACTGGCCGCTTCACAAACACCAGTGTTCTTCATTCTCCTAAACAGTTCGTCCAGTATTTTGACCATGATTTTTTTTTTTGTTTTCCCATTAATCTGAACACGTTTAATCATGAAACCAAATGTCACTGAGATGCTCAAACAGGAAATCAGTTAAGCTTAGCTGCAAGGGCAGCTTCTTAATTGATTTGCTTGCAAGTAAGGTTGAGCTTTTCACAGAAGTGTGTGGATCTCAGATCTTTCCAACAACACTGTGCTGCCTTTCAAAGATCTTTGAAGTAGTACAAAACTAGGCTTCTGCTCTTCAAACACTTTTTTGAAATGTGTTCTCTGCATGCTGCACATGCTTGAGTGTTGAACTTTCAGACTTAAAATTCTCTTGAAATCCTCTAAAACCCCTTGTTGTTGGGAGCTCTTTAACTCCAGGCTCATTGATATGATGAGGGAAGTTGGTACACTTAGGAATTGTTTCATCTACAATGCAGCATCTTCTCTTAATTAAGAAGTGTCTCTCATCAGGATGACAGGCTGTCCATAGAGACCTCTTGATTACAGAGCTCTGCTACAGTAACTTTCCTTTTACAGCTATTCACAAGAACCAGTCTAGACTGCATTTTACTGAAACTGGGGAGTGAAATTTTCCATTCAGGCATCATACTGGCCTGAACAGAAGGCAGCCTCAGATCTCTCTTCTGAGGAGCAGAGACAAAAATTTATATATATAAATATATATTTCTATTTAAAGAAAAAAAAAACAAAAAAACCCCCCACAACTCCCAAACCCATTTCATCATTTCACTTCCCCAGTTCTAATTAAAACATACCTTGGGCTCAGAGGCTGCTACCCACTCAAGTTCTGTCATTCTGCCCATTGGGTGAGGGCCTATTTGTGCATGGGACCAAGTGCTCTCCAAGCCTTGGCAGCTCAGCTCCCCAAAGATGCAGGTTCCAAATTGCATCAGTTGGTTCTGGCTGCCAAAATTGCACATTGCAGTCTCTGTAAACTGGCTGCACTGGGGTGTTGTGTGCACTGTGGTTTTACCAATTTGAGTAGTTTTACTTTCTCAGAAATCCTGAATACTTGACTGTGCTGGAAGTGTCAATTCAAGAAACTGGGACTCCAAGTTCTAAAGAAAAATGTTCCAGGCACCAGGTCCACACATCATTTCTGTATGCACTCAGTAATTGTGGCCAAGTTCATGCATGAAGATTTGTACAACCTGCATTTTAGACAGGTACTGCTCAAACTTTAACTGTGTAGGCCTACTCTTCAAAGTCTAACATGGCCAAAAACCTGAAAGAGAAATCCAGGAGGAGTTTACATAGCTAAGATAGCCTTCATTTTAGTGACCTCACCCTTCTTGCAGAATCAGTGATGTGAAGATGGTATCTTTACACTTTTTACACACTTTACACATCTTTTATGCACTTCACACAAGGTAAAGCTTTTAGCTTTTTCTGCTACTGTTTTACCTGATTTCCACCCTACTGGATGTTAAAAGTCCTTGCGAAAACTTGTAATTCCAAGGTGAGCAGGCCTGAGGCCTGTAGAAACACACATTCTGGTTTTGCCAGGAAGCAGAGCACTTTGAGAAACTAAATGAATTAATCATTTAGCAGGCTCTTGAGTGTAAAATGCAACCAGTTGGAGATCTGCCTCTCACTACCCTGGAGTACCTATTCAGACACAAGTGCACTGAGTGATCTTTTGCTCAAAGAGAAGATCTGATAACTGGGACAAGAAAATCACTCCCACCTGCTCTGGAGAGGCTGATGGAAACGAACGTGACATGTTAGCAGAAAGGATTTCTGTCACACAGCAAGGACTAAATGAAAACACTACACCTGCTGTAGTAAGTAATGCTGTGCAATTTTAGGCAATTCTTTCAGACTCATTTCTCTAATTCAGAAATGGCCCTGAATCACAAACCTGTATCCATGAGCCAAGTGCTCATGGGTAGCTGAGCATGGAAGAGTGCAAGTTGTAAGCAGGAATTACGGTGGGAGCTGTAGGGCACCTCTGCCTTGCTGGCACAAACACTTCCCCCCCCAGAAGTGACTTCCTGCAGAGCTGGGTGACCTCTCCCTGTTGCTGTTGTCAGGTCTTCCTCACCCCCATTAGTCTTTAAGGTAGGGATGGGCACCTTTCCTGCTCCGTGTTGGCTCGGAGACTTCTGCAGAGGGGGAGCACTGAGGGACAGAGGAGTGCTAAAGAAGCCCAAAGAAACACTGAGCACGTTGACAGGTGGTAAAATAGAGGATGAGTGACAATTTTCAGAGCCAAGAGATGCTGTGCCTTGCACAGAGAAATACAGAGCAGAGCTGGGAGCTGCTTCTCTTGCACCTGACTGCTGATAACACCTATCAGACACAATCTAAATGTGCAAATGCTGTTCAGGTTACACCTACAAACAGTGTGAGTCTTAATCCATTATTTACAACACGGAGTCAGGATCTGAATGAAGTTGCTTGTTTATGACACAAAAATCATCAGTCCAGAGTACTGCAGACTTCAGGACAAAGAGGCCAAAAGAAAAGAACATGTCTGTACTAAAAAGATAAAAGATTTCTGAATAAAATAAAGTTTTACATCTGCAAGACCAGGGGAGAGTTTATCCTTTCTCTGAAGGAGTGTGGCTCCATAGGGTACCTGCATGGATTTTTTTGTATGAAAATGCTGGGCAGAATGTTTTTGTATGGTATCCTGTGAATGGTATGAGATTTATGAAGGGTCTGCTGCTCCACTGGAAAATGTTTGGTTTATTGGCCATTAATCAAAAAAAATGGGTTGAAAACTACTCATGTAAACTGCTCATATCTTAGCAAAAATTGGGCAAATTATTTGCCTGCAGGATAATAAAAAGGCAGATTGGTGGTAGCTTTTCCTGCTTTTATTCTCCATGGTGACAACTCAAAAGCAATGACTTCGATACTGTATGCATGGCAAATGTATAATGCTTGGTAATTGGGGATGTGGATGTGTCCCAAAAAGCTATAGAAGTGTTACATTTTCATTACAGAGTATTGTTACGTCCTTCTCCCCCTGATATTGAAAAAGTTCATTACAGGGGAGGACAATCTAAGTAAAATAGCAGCAGCAAAGAAAGCCACTCACTCACTGTGTAATGGCTGGGAAACGGCTGTGGTAGGCAGCAACAGAGGCAGGGAAAAAGCCCAGCTCATCTGTAAACAGCAAGAGGATTGTACCCCTGGGCCAGGGCTCAAGTTTCCCTGGACTGAATTTTGCTTTTAAGCCAAGCCTGTCGACTTCTAGTTCACACTTCTAACTCACATGTCATTAATAGCACCTTGGAACACCGTTTGCTTTCTGACTCATTAAATGCTGCTGCTCTCTGCCACTGCTCTCACCAAGGACAATGCAACCTGAATGCATTTGCTCCTGCGGCTTGCACTCCACAGCTCTGACTGCAGCTGCCCTGGGGTTGAAAACAATACCGACTCGTTTTGAAATTATGTTCAGCTTTAATTTTTAAAATGTTTCCAGTAACACCCCTGCTTGGGCTTGAGAGAGTATCTAGAGGGCTTGGGCTTTTGTTGCGGGCATTCTGCAATTTTTGCTTTTATGGGGGTAAAAATGCCTTTTTTACAAAACACCACCCATTCTACATCCAAGCTGCCTGGAACCCCTAGGCACAACACTGAAGGCTGACTGGAAATAGCCAAAGGAAAGCACAGGGGTCAGAGAGGCATTACAAGCATGACAAAACATGACAGGCAAAAGAGGTGGTGGCCTCCTCCCCTGGCAAAGGCCCCTGTGCAGGCAGGGGTGAATGCCAGAAAGAATTATAAAGGTTACAAGAGAGTTCATATGGGAATCGTGGCAGGTTCCTTCCTTTAGTATTAGCTAACTTTATTATTTAGATTTTTGCTGTTTCTAATGCTGGTAAATCCAGCTGGCATTTCTGAGATCACATCAAAATGATAGCTGTTCCTTCACATTATACAATGGATACTTTTTCTGATCTTCCAGGCAATGGGAAAGGGACTTCAGGAGCCCCAGGTGACTATGAGGGTGGTTTCGACATCACAGCTGTTGTAGCAACCATGTACAGCCAGTAGAGCCTGGAGATGCTGCACCACAGAGATTTCTGGAATTAGAGGGGCAAATCTGCAGCACCTGGCAGATGCCAAAGGCATTGCTTCTGGATTCTACTTTGCTCCAGTAAAAAAATGGGCTAAAGCCCCTTTAGCTCTTATTTCCACATGTCCCAAACCCTGTACCTAGTCACAGCGAACGGATCATCACCCACATCTTGTGTGAAAGCTACCTGGACAAAAAGACAGCTCCATGCAGTTTCTCAACAATCTCCACATCATTAAAATTATTTTCAGAATAGCTCAGGCATGATAAAACACCATGGTGCTGCATTTATATGCCTGGAACAGTTTGTGGCAAGGCTTGACTCCTGAAATATTTTGTGATTGCTCCTTCTCAGGGATCTATCCCAGGGGCTGTCCTTTATCTCTCCGAGATGCAGCTCTGGGGTGCACTGCTGATGGCCACCCCTGACCCAGCTCCAGCAACGAAGGTGGGGATGTTACAGCTCCAGTCCCCTGTACCATATGCCAGCATAAAGACCTGAGTAATTCTGACTGCCTGTTTCAGCTGATAAATGCTGGGAGTTTCTCTTAAGTATTCAAAGTGCTAATTTTGTTAATTTTCCATTTCAGTGGAAATTGAGTGTTCTGAAGATATTCACACTGAAGCCACCCACTGGAACTTTTACAATGCACCTTAAAGGAATAAAGGGATTGATGAGAAGTCATTACCATTGGTATTTATCTTCCTAGTCCATTATGTCAAAATCTTTTTTTTAGTAGCCAAGATCACTTTTGTTGACAGCACAGCCAAATCTACTGCTGATGCTCAATCCTGCTTTTGCTCTAGGGGCTCTTCTAAATTTTTACAGGATTCTCTCATCATCTGTTTTCTTAGCAAGTCACCATTGTGATGCTATGATTTTAAGACCACAAAACCCTCCATGTCCTTGACATGACCCAGACATCCATATCCAGTAAGAAAAGGATTTTAATTTTATGCCAGCAATAAAAACTGATCACTGGAAAACTTATAATTTGAGACCACATAATAGCCAGGCTCATTATTATTTCCCAGTGCCAGCATTCTGCAGGTGTTCTGAAAGATGGCACAGACACAAACCATTACTCCTCTCTTGAAACCTGAGGCTCCTCTCAAGCTGTCTGTCAGTCTCTGGCCCCGTCCTCCCCTGCTGCAGGAGTCACAGGTCATTAGGGTTGTGTAGCTGTGCAGGTACTCTACATCACCCCTCGCTTCTTGATTTGGTCCATTGGCTGCTGCTGCAGACATATTTCTAATGGGAAAAATAAAGATGGCCTGAGGACAGACATGATCAGTAGCTGAAAATTCCTGGAGATTTGTACAGCAAAATACGAAATCTAAAACTTTAGAGCAAGGTTGCTGCTGCCCAGATCTGACTTCAGGTGATGCCATGATGATTTTTTGCCTTTTCTTTTATACCTGTTATACCTTTTTACAACTTCTATATTCTTAGTGCTTTTTGCCTACAAGCTGTCTCTTGTTCAGCTAAGAGACTAAACATTTTAGAAGCTTCGTAGTTAGGGATCAGTGTGCCCCAGACCCCAAGGTCCTCTCCAGAACACATTCTGTAAACTGAGATAGAACCATCCAGGGGAAGCTTCCCTGGGGAGGGGGGCTGATTTGAGCCTCTCATTGGGGAATTTTTGATAGCTATGCTAATTAGTAACACCTATAATGTTATACCAGATCTTTTGGGGGTGTGCATTGCGGTGTGCATTTCAGTGCATTCGACCTGGACGTGTGCACCTAAGGATCCGTAAAATAAATACCAAAGTAAAACCCCTTTTTCGCTCCTAACCGTGTTTGACTCTTGATTTTAAGACCAGGAAAAGGCATCACAGGCAATTAAGGCCTCCTTTTTTTCTTTTCTGCAGCTGAAACTTTTATCACCTGATAAAACCCATAGAATCCCTAGTCATAAAATCTTCAATACTCTTCCAGGTACTTGGATTCAAGAGACATTTCCAAGTTCTCACAAACAGTTGTTTCTACAATCAAGACAGTTTTCTTAAAAGAATTAGCTTGCAACTACTTATTTATAAGATAGATACACAAATGGCAACTTCTTACACACAGTGTGCAGATGCCCTAAAGTACCAGCACTGAACAAAAAAACCTGACTCAAATAAATGAAGACTTGTATTTTTAATACACACAACTCATTCCTGAGGGCTTGATCAAATAAACTACAGTGACTGAGATAAGGGACAGAACATAACTGATATGAGAAGATTGTAATGCTCAGGCTTTCAGTATGATTTAAAAGACAGTAAAGATTCAAAGACTGTAAAATCACTGGTTTGGCCCCTTTCTGGCATAGTCAGATGCACTTTCAAATTTCAGTATCAACTGTTTCCTGGGTCTGCTGGATGTCTGATGGAAATGATAGCAGGCTAAGCTCCCTTGAAATTCATGGCACATGGGTTGCCAAGGTTTTCAGACTAATAAAACATCAACTTGCTAGAATCCTCATAGGTCAGGAATGAAATGTTTGATTTACAACAGCATGTAGTGAAGCTCCATAGACTTCTCAAGGCCCCAGAGTCCTCAGATGGCACCCAACTGCCCACCTCTTGCTAACTGTGCTGTGATTTTCCTAAAAACACACATTAATGATAAGAAAAGATGAAAATACTTAAGATGTTCATCTCTACAGCCATAATACAGGTAGATGGTAAAGGCAGTTGCTAAGTTGCTCTCCCTGTTTGGAAAGTCATGGTACTCAGGTAGTCAGGTTCCCAGTGACTGGTGAAAGGGAAACATCCCACCTCTTTTAAAGAGGAGTAAAACAACAGGACCCTGGGAACTCTTGACCAATCAGCCTCACCTCTGTGCCCTGAAAGATTCCCCTGGAAGCTATCTCAGGGTATATGGATGGCAGGGAAGTGATTAAAGACAGCTGGCATGGCTTCACCCAGGACAAATCATGCCTGCTTACTTGGAGACCTTCTATGAGAGTGATGACATTGTGGATAAGGAAAATCCATCTGATGTCATCTGCCTTGACTTCTGTGAGGCCTTTGACACAGTCCCACACAATACTGTAGTTTCTAAATTGGAGAGAGATGGGTTTGATGGATGGACTTGATGGCCACAGAATTGGCTAGATGGCCACATCCAGAGCATCAGGCAATGGCTCAGTGTCCAAACAGACATCAGAAACAAGTGGTGTCCCTCGTGGGCCTGCACCAAGCCTGACACTGTTCAATCCTCATAAATGGCACAGACAGTGGGACTGAAGGCCCTCTCAGCAGTCTGTGGGTCACACCAAGCTGAGTGATGCCACGGAGTCACTGGAGGCGAGGGATGCCATCCAGAGTGACCCTGGGACAGGCTTGAGGAGTGGGCCCATGAGAACCTCATGAAGTTCAACACAGCCAAGTGTGAGGTGCTACACCTGAGCCAGGGCAACCCCTGGTACTGATACAGACTGGGGCAAGAATGGACTGGGAACCCTGAGAAGGACTTGGAGAACTAGATGATCTTTAAGGTCCCTTCCAAACCATTCTATGATTCTATGATTTTATAGTGGTAAAGGTTGGACATGAGCCAGCCATGTGCTCTTGCAGCCCAGAAAGCCAACCATATCTTGGGCTGCATCGGGTGAGTGACCAGCAGGTCAAGGAGTGGAATTTCCCTCTCCTCTCTTCTCCCAAGACCCCACACAGAGTGCTGTGTTCAACTCTGGGGCCACCAGCACAAAGACATGGACCTGTTAGAACAGGTCCAGAGGGACACAAAAATGGTCACAGGGGCTGGAACACCTCTTCTATGAAGACAGGATATTCAGCCTGGAAAAGAGAAGGCTCTGTGGAGACCTTAGAGCAGCCTTCCAGTGCCTAAAGGGTCCTACAAGAAAGCTGGAGAGGGACTTTTTACCAGACTTTTTTACTTTTTTGCACTGATTTTCAACTAAAAGAGGGCCATTTTAGATTAGATACAAGGAAGAAATTCTTTACCCTGAGCGTGGTGAGACACTGGAACAGGTTGCCCATAGAAGCTGCAGATGGCCCATCACGGAAGTGTTCAAGGTCTGGTTGGACGGGGCTTTGAGCAACCTGGTATGTGGAAGATGTCCCTTCCCATGGCAGAGGGTTGGAACTAGATGATCTTTGAAGGCTACCTCCTGCACAAAAAACTGCAATTCCACAACTGGGTGGTCCTGCTGGCCAATCCCTCTCAGGCCAGGAAGACCCAGGACTGGGCTTTCCAAAACTACAGTCATCACTAGAGGAGTGTGGGAGAAGAAAGTCATCCTTTCATCAATGCACTTTCTCACATGAAAACTGTCATCAAATCTACGGAGATTTTTTTTGCTCTCCCCTGACCATTCCTGGTGGGTGAACAATCTGGCAAAGGAGTAATGCAGAAATTAATCTATCATTTTTATGGAGAACTGCAGTGATGTTACTATACCTTGTGTTCCAAACAGTACTGCCAGTATGAGCATCTGAGGCCAGACAGCTTCCCAAATTCCCACAGGAGCAACAAAGATGTCATTTCAGAGGCTGATAAGGTCCGTAACACAACAGGGCACTAAGTTGTTTCTAGGTGTAATAGGGATCAAGATACTGGACCTTAAAATGTTCCCATCATGTTCCCTCACATGATGATTTTAGCAGCTAAATAAATGACTGCATAATACCCTATGAAAAGCAGAATGTCAGGCTTCCAAATGGTGTGAAGCACTCACTTCTAAATAAAGCTATTCCTGAGACAACAGCCACTAATACCACATCCCAACCAAAGTGAATGGAATGGTTTTAACTGAAAAGGTGACTTTCAAAACTTGTATCCATCCACAGTACTAATTCTTTTCCCACTGCTGTTCGGGCTCTCTTCAGTGCCTGGAAACAATTCCCAGAAAGGAGTGATACCAGTGGCACAGAATGAAGGTCTGCAGCTGCCCTCTCGCTGAGGCTGTCCCCCTCTTTGCTTCCTTGAAACAAAAAGGCCACTCACTGGAGTAGCAGAGGTGTCTGGTGGTGCTGGAAGCAGAGCACTAGGAAGGCTAGAGCACTACTTTTAAAACAGTGGAGTAGGTACTCCAGCTTGAAGCTCTACAGGGTCACAGTTCAGCTGCAAGGAAATGCAACTGCATCAAAACAAAACACAGTTGGAGGCAGGGGGGAAACAAATCATGCTCTCATCACAATAAAAGCTACTTTGACCCACTTTTGAAACAATACATCAATCTCACCTGCAACTCTCATCACACAACGAACAGAACTAAATATATTGAACAAACCAGCTCATAATTGTCTCTTTCCCCATTCAGCCCTTATCAAGGTAACATCTCATCAGTCATTTCTTACAGTGTCTGAAAAGATGTAGATTTTCTTTCATGATTTAGGGCCTGATCAGCTGGAGGCAGTCTGCAGCTGTAAGAACAAGGCCTCCTCCCAGCATGGGGGTGATACAGAAAAGGCTTTAAGTATGGAGACAATTTTGATCCAAACGGAGAACTGAGGAGACAGAGAGAGCAAGAGGTACACAGGCCTCCCTCTGCACATGAGACAGGGCAAGAGGCACAAAGGCAGCCTCACTTGTAGTTCAGGGCTGCAGGGGCAGGAGGGACGTGGCTGCCGTCCAGTGCAGAATGGAGGGCACTGGAAAACACGGTGCCAAAGAGAGCCCTGGCCTCATTTTCCTGGCAGACTCTCAGAGCCTCTGAGATCGAGTGCTGTCCATGGCAGTCTGTCTCTTACAAAAGCCTCAGCTCCCCTGGATGAAACAAACAATTGAAACAGTCCATGGCTGATGGCTGCAGAGGTTCACAGAGGCTTGTCTTGCTCGTTGCTCTGCATCTTCTCCACTGCAGTCACCTCATGATTGATATCCAGCCCATCAACATGACAGGTCCACAACAACTTCAAACCACAAGGGACATCCTTGTTGGGAAATCATTCTGGGAGGAAAGAGAGAAGATTAAATGTCAACAGGAAAGCACTCATTGGAACAGACAAAGGGACAGACAAAGCTTTGACAGAGACAACTAAACAGCAACGGCTTTGTCCACTCACAATCCAATCCTCTCTCCCACAGCTAAGCTACTCTAATGATAAGATCTCCCTCATGGCGAAGGCTTCCCCAGCTGGGGTAGATGGGGAAGATCCCCTTCCCCAGCAACGATGAACTCATCAGTCCTCACTAGCTTGGACCACATGTGGCAGGATGTTTTGCACTTGCTGGTATCCTGGGTGAGGAATGCCTTTGGCATGAATGGCCCCTACAGAAGCCCATGTACCCACAGGAGTCTGTGATCTCACCCCATTCAGGAAGATGTCTGTTATGCCATCCCTTGCTACCAACCCAGAAGAACAAGAGCCTCTCAACCCTTCCTTAACAAGGATTAAGGCCAAAGCAAAGCCCTATAATTTCTGTAAGGCCTGGGTAACTTCCCTACCATGATCCTCCTGAACCCTAGATAAACTCCCACCACCTTGGATTTACCAGGCCACATATGCCAAAGACATCCCTTACCTCCCCAGTCCCAGGCACATCTGGCTTTCCCCTCCATCATGGACTCCTGTGGAGGAGCTATCACCCTTTCTGGCTTCCTACACCCACAGTTCCTTTCCCCCTTCCCACAGGGAGTGACACCCAGACTCCAGGTGTCACCCTCCTGGAAAACCCCCTTGGCCCATCAACTCTGGTTAGTAACCCCTGCCTGGTGGCTCTCCGCTCAGCCTATTTGGACCAGGACCACCAGACATGGCCTCACTGTTTTCTTGGGGTCCTTTTTCCTCTTCTTGTCAGAGGCATTGAGGTAGGCCTGTTCCCTGGCCCTGTAGGAAGGGCCTCGACTCAGCTCCCTCTCGCTGTAGGGGGGCAGGCTGTCCTCCTCCTCCTCGTCCTGCTCAGGGGACGATGACTGCGGCGGTGGCGGCGGCTGCGACTTCTCGGCTTTGTAGGTGGAGGGTGGTGACCAGGCATAGTATGTGCTCCCTCCCCTCTGGCTGGGCTGCGAGCTCAGCTTCGAGGGGGTTGCACAGTGGTCACCACTCTCGTCATAGCTCCGGGATTTCCTCTCCAAGACGCTGCTGAGGTAGGAGTGATCGTATTTCTGGCTGCCTCCAGGCGTCCGGCTCACCAGCCTGGGAAGGTGCTTCTCCTCGTGGGCCCGTCTGCGGGGGCGGCTGTAGGACCAGCCCCGAT
>NW_008237447.1:1614353-1625950 GCF_000691975.1 Corvus brachyrhynchos | reverse complement strand
GGGCCGGTCGCCCCCACCCCGATCCGAGTCCGCCAGCGGCTCCCGATTGCCCCTGCAGCGCTTGGTGTAGTATTCCTCCATGGAGCTGTCCTGGTGGGGCAGCCCCCCGCCGCGCCCGCCGTGCGACTCGGAGCGCTCGAAGCGCCGCATGTCCTGGCTGTCCGCCCGCCGCGGCCGCTGGCTGTAGGGCTCGGCAAAGGCCGCCAGCTCATCCATGGACACGGCCGGCACTCCCACGGAGAAACTCTTACGGGACAGCATCTCTGACTTGGATCTCTGCTGGCTAGAAGAGGGAGGAGGTAGAGTTAGAGGGCAGGATCCAGCTGCACTCATCCCCTCAGCTGCCTGCACAGACAATGGAGGGAAACAGGCCCTCCTGGGAGCGTGAATCATCTGAACTGTTTTCATTGTCTTTCATCGTAGGAAAAGATCTATCACATCCTTGAAACCCCGGGTTCTCTCTGCTGTCTGTAAAGGCAGCTTAGCACAGATAGCTCAGGTTCTGCATGTCTAATGTTACCTGAGGTTATCCCCAGTTGCACCTGCCCTGTCCTCCAATATGCAGGGCTGCACCTGCTTCTCCTTCATCCTAGAGCTTGTAGGTGTATATCCTGCTGGAAAAACCCAAGAACCCAGCCATAGAAGCTCACAGCAGGGCAGTTTTGAAGCAGGTTTAAAGACAGTGAGCTGGTACAATAGCCCACTCCTGAAGGAAGGAAATCCCTGCCACTGCTTTTGGAATACTGGACTGCTTGTACATGAGGGAAGGTTGTGCCATCTCTCTTCTAGGCACCAGAGTGAGAGTCCTTTAGGCCTGGAGCACAGATCTCCTGGAGCACAGAGTCCTTTAAGCTTGGTGCACCAAAGCACCAGGGTGTGACTCCTAATAAAGCACACCACCACTGGGAAGTGCTGGAGGAATCAGGTACAAATTTCAAGAGAGATTTGCACCTTCCCACTTTGGGAAGGGTGGCCTGGTTCCCTATTGATCTCACTTTTACGTCCCACTGGGACTACTAAAGCTGTACCTAGCTTTACCCAGCTGGGTAGGCTTCAGCAGGTTTGTGGCAATCAGCTTCATTCTGACCTCATCTAATGACATACCCAGATTTCCTATTTCTCTCTAGCCCCTCTCCCCTGCTAAGCAGAACAAGAGCAGAAGGAAATAGGGGAGAGCTACCAGTCCATCTGTCCCTTCTGCTCTCTTTGCCAGATAGAGCTGCTCCACAACGTGGTGTCCCTCACCTGTGCCAGTAGCTGTCCCGCTCATCCCTGTAATCAGATACAGCCTGTGATCTGGAGGTGCTGCCCCCGCCCACAACACCTGCCCAGTACTCGGTGTCGCCGTCCATGTCCCCCGCGGGGGGCAGAGGTTTCCTCCGCGCCTGCCGGTAGGGCTGGCGGAAGTTCAGGTCCTCCTCGTGCAGCGAGCTCAGCTCAGACACCGTGTTGTTATCTGCAGGGGAGGATGCAGGAAAGAAACGAGACAGGCATCACCTGACGGCCGCCAGGCGAGGCTTCTGAGGGTATCACACATGGAATGAGATGCCTGCGTTCCACATAACTGAGTTCAGCCTTCAGGAAGAGCTTACCCTCAGTAACACATGTGAGCTCCCCACCCTTGTCAGGTGGGCACCAAGCTTGGTGGGACACCACTACAGCACAGAAGTTGTGCCACCTCCCCTTCTCCTGGTGTGAAACAGGCTGGCTCTGGATTTGGCCTGACTTGCCCAGCTAAAACAAAAGCAACCCCCTCAAAAAAAGATTAAGAAAAAAAGTAAAAGTCTGTCTGAATCACTGTCAGTCTCTACCCCATCAAGCACACTGACATCTGTAGGCCTGACATACCAATCTGCAGAGGTCTTTTTATAGTAAATCTTGTGGGTGGAGAAGACAGTGTGCTCAGCAATGACTGTTTTAGAAGTATATATAATTTGTTCGTTATGCCTAATCTGTACAGAGCTTTGATGTAGTGCCATTCCTTAAAGCTCTTCCCTTCAATAATTTTCAGGATCCCACATGTCTGTTTTAAGTGAGCCTCTAGCAGTGCCTAACATGGCTTAGCTCTGTGCTGCCCAGAGGAACTGAGCCCCCAACCTGCCCTGTCCTCTGCACACAGCAGCCCCAGGACAAGGAACAGCACTGCAGGCCCTCCCCACACACCTTGTCCCACTCTGTACCTCTGCCTCCTAATGTGGGAAGATCCCCACTTGGGTTTGTGTTCTGACACACATTAAGTGCAGCCTCAGCCTTTATTTAAGGAAATAAAGCTTACCAGAGGCTATGGGAAGACAGTGAGGAGTTCCACAGAGAAGCTCAGTTCTGAGTTTGCACCACGTCCCTATTCACCACCCTGCTCCTCCTGCAGGGCAACAGCCACTCCAGACAAACTTCCTGCTTCCTTCAAGCCACACAGTGGTCACTGCAGCCCACAAAACATCCTTTCAATAAAATTATCCCTCTCCTATTTTGCCATGCTGGGAATTTACAGACACCACACTCTTAAGAAATTGTGAAAACAATATCCCAGCTATTATCACACCACAGGTTGTAGAAGGTATGGGTAGGGACTTGGCTTTTCAGATACTGATGATCCCAAAATTTAATTATATGAGTGGACAATTTTCATGAGCTTTTCAGTAACACTCACTTTGCTCTAATTAATAATGATTAGGCAAGCACCAGACCTTTAAAATAAGAACATACCTGTAGATACCTAAAATCTAGACTTTATCTGTCCCAATTACATATCCTAAACATCATATCCTAAGGGTTGATGCTGAAGCAAACCAAGTGAGCTTCTAACTATGAATTTGCAGTCTTTCTTAGGTCAGTGGGGGGGAAAAAAATCAAACCATGCTTGTTTCTCACATCGTTCTCGCATCCTTCTAGCTGGGTCAAACTGAGCCAATTCTTTCTCGACATAGTACAGCACCTTCATGGAGTCCCTGTCCTTGTCAGTCTGGATCCTGTACCCTTTGCGCACTGCTAGGGAGAAGAAAAGAAAACATTAGAGGAAAATCCATGTAAGAACAAGGAGACTTTCCCACAACTCTGCTTCTATAGTTGAGCTCACGTCTGCAGGAAGGTAGGCTGCGTCAAAACACACTGAGTCAGTCGCTGCTTCACCAGAAATTCATCTACAGTGTGGGATGTGAAGTTGTAAGCACTTGCATCATTTTAAAAGTTTGCAGGAACAGCAAAAACGGCTTGGAAATGCCCAGTTTGTACAACCCAATACATCTGGTGATGGACACTGTGCATGGTGGGACATCCTCACAGCACAGCAGCTGTGCCACCTCACCTTTCCAGGTGGCTCAGGCTGGCTCTGGAGCTGGCCAGACTTGCGCAGCTAAAACAAAGGCAACCCCTTCCTTGCCACAGAGTGATTCCACCTCCCACAGCTGATGGCAGAGAGAAAAGCAGAACTCATTTCTCCTTCCTCAGCACTACTGAAAAGATTCGTCATGGTATGGGAGAAACAGTCCCAGAAGATCAGGCTTCCTCTAAGCTCCCCGTCTGCAGGAGAAGCAGGTGGCTGAGCATTTGGGAGCTGTCACTGTGCAAGACCACTCCACCCTCCCACCTCCATGAATTCTCCTCACATAGGTTGAAGAGCGTGTGGCAGAAGCTCCAGAGAATACAGAAGGAAACACAAAGTCCCACAAAGCACATCACACTGCTTTGAGATTTATACTGACTCCAGGGATGAGGCAAACCAGGTCACTGGTAGCTGTGAAACTGTCTGCTCTGGGATTCTCTACATGCTTTACTTTACAGAAGAGGTATGTATCTTAGACATACATGAAATGCTTGACTTCTGGGAAGTCTGGACAGCTTTTTGACTTGTCCATGTTCCTGTGTGTAGAAAAGAAGACCCTATACAACTGGAGCCAAAGCAGCTTTAATTCTGGCAGGATGGCTCCATGCACACTTTACCTGCTAACAGTAGCTACAAACAACCTGACTACCTCAAGGCAACTGTGGCCAGCAAGCAGAGAACTCCACCTTTCCACTCGTTCTTTGAAGAAAATCAGGTTTTTATAGCAGATTATTCAAGAAAGGTCTCAGCCTGGAGCTATTTCAGGATGGACAGAAATTCAGGTCTAGGTACAACAGCGGACTAAAACCCTCAAATTCAGCCTCATTAGAGAACCATCCTATGGACAATTCACTTAGCACTACAAAATGGAACCTGTCCGCCTTGCATGGGGTTAACACGTTCCCTTGAGGGAATACTGCAGTGTTGCATGAATGCTCCTGCTGGGGAACAATTTAAATACTTGGACAGTGGTTTTGAGCCAACCTGTTCCTTCTGTTTTATCCCTCACCACCGCAACACATCGAGCTATTAACATATGGCTTTGGTAGTACGTCGCATAGTATGTGCTGTGTGGGCTGAGCAAGGACTTGGCAGAGGTATTCTTAGGCACCTTCTGTCCTAAACTGCTGTGCATGTGTCTGCACAGTAGGAAATAACCATGTTCTGCTTCAGGAGTGCCTGTGCCATAGAAATGGGTAGAGTGATTCCTCTCATAACCCCACAGACTGCTTCAGAAGCAAAGTGCTTTACTGTAGGTTTGGACTATGCGTGTGTAAAATAAGTGATTACATCCTGAAATACTACCTTGTGGGTCTGCACTTGGGAATGGTATAGGATGCAAAAACACAGTAGGGGTCTATCAAGGCCCTTCTTTTAACGTGCCTCCAGACAGCTCAGCTGACAGCAGTGTGTTCTTTATTATCCCCGTGAGTGAATGCACAGTGCCTGGAAACGCAGACAGTGGTTTACGGAACACAAGGAATCCTGCCTCTGCCCCCCGAAGTGGAAGCACAGCAGGTCTCCTCAAGTGAGGCTGGCCTGACTGGCCTCAGAAGCAACGCCTCTGGCTGCACTGCATGAGCAGCAAGGCTAGTTCTCCACCTCACCATCACAGCTGGTACCTCCCTTCTGTCTGGTACCATGCCAGGAAAGAGGCCTCTCACTATTCTTTCTTCTAATGTGCCTATTAGGAGCTCAGCTAAGCTGCCACCTCATTTATACACAGGCCACCAAACCACTCTGACCTACTAATAACCTTTGGGGAACTTGAACAGGCATCTTCCAGACTCCGTCTCCCCAGAGCCACTGCTCACACTGAGGCTGTGCCAAACATCTATTTGGGCAACATCTATAGCACCTGGAACTGATGGAGAATTAGCTAGGCTTCGTGCTAGCTTCATACTAAACTTGCTATTGCAGCTGTGTATCAAAAGACAAATTAATTTCTTGGTTAATTCTGCAACCATCTAGAAATTAATTTTGGATTTAAATCTGCAAAGATGACTGTGAACAGCTCATAAAAAGTATTTTCCATTACAGAGGAAGCATGTTTTGTCTCTATGTTTGTTTATTAAATACTTCTCATGATACTACATGTTCAACTTACTACATCGCTTCATTATTACTTCATCTGAGAACCAAAGATATTATAGCTTTCTCCTCACATTCTTCTTCATCTGTAAATTGCCATAATCCTTTAATCAGGTCTGAATAATTTTAAGCCCATTTTAATTATAAAGAAATAAAGATGCAGAGATGTTGCCCACATGTGCAGAACCATTCACTGAAGTCAAAAGGAATGGAACATTCTTCCCTGTTAGACCATATTTTCTTCTCCTGAACAGTTCATAAATTTCTAATGTTTAATTTGTATTTAACTGGACACTATTTTTATTCTTCTGTAGGTGGAACCAAGTCAGCCAAAACTGTAAGCAGTCTCCCTCCTCAGAAAGGACACCACTACCTTTTTTTCAGACAAGTATGTTTAGGAAGTAAATTATGTCTCATCCTTATACACTTCCCATGTTAAAGATCTAGGACCAAAAGCTTCCCTGTGTGCAGGGTTTAAGGGATCTATGCAAGAGCCTCTAGGCAACCACTGCACTTAAAATAGAGAATAAATCCTAACTTATGTGTTGTCAACACTCTTCTAAATAAGAGAGCTAAATGGGGTTTTTTTTTCCCCTATTCAGTCCTAAATTTAATATAGAGTTCCTAAGCTTAATCTGAGCTTTGCCACATGGCTTTTATGTAAGCCTAGACAAATTTTCTAAATATCCTCATGCACAAGTTTGCTCACTAGATCCCCTCACAGGGGTCATTTATAAGCACAGAATCTATCTAGGGCAAAGGCTGTAGTTTTTAGCTAGAATTACAGAACTCTCCAGTCTCTGTTCCCCAGCACTTCTGATCCCATTTTTTTAAATGGACTTGACAGAAAGGTTGAAGCCACAAAGATAGAAGGTTTCAGATCAGACCTACACTGGCTGTGTGGAGGACACAGAGGCTTTTTATTGCTCCTTCTGAGAAAGGCTTTTATTATAAACTCAACCATTACCTGTTTTGTTTAGCTTGCTGCCTGGCCAACAAGCAAATAACTAGCTTGGAAAAGCCACACAATGTTGTCTCTTCTACAGCCTGCCATTAGGGGATATTCTGGCATTGTGAAGGACCTTAAAAGAACAGAGTACAGGCTATAACTCCTCCTCAGCTCCACAGTTTGAGTACCTTGAACAACACATTCATGATCCCGACTAAGGGTTTGTCCACATTATTGCAAAAAAGTTTAACTAATTTTAAAAAAACCTGAAGAATCTCTGTTGTCTTGCCACAAAGGTTAGAACTCTGTGATAATGTTTTTATTTGCCATACGCACTACTTCCTGTAAGGTCCTGAGGTGAGGGATTGAATCCAAACACCTGATTTGGATGCATCACATATTAAATACATCTTTCTGTGTAAGGATCATGGGATCCTAAGAGCCATTCCATTTGGTTACCAAACGTATCCACTGGTTTTTATTCTGCACTTGTGCTCTGCTAGCAGAGACAAGACTGGGAGCTGTGATCTGACTCTTAAAAAATCCCTGGAGTTCCCACAACCAATACCACACTCTATGTGCAGTGACATTTTTCACAGGAGAAAGAACTTTAAGCACTGGGGTGTCATTCATCATTTTCTGACAAAGGTTTTTGAATTGGATACGTTCTGCGTCGGATCAGTGATTGATTTATTTCCTATTTCAAAATGCTCCATTCCAGAGCTCTGTTTTGATTCCAGTGGCCAAAAAAAAGTATGATTGTTGAAAAGAAAATACCTTTTGTAATTCCAGAAAGGTTAATATACTGACTGGGGCAGCAGAAGCATGTGTAGGGTTGTTCCAGAAGCTTCATTAATTATGCTACTTAATCTTGTCTTTTAGATGTGTTTTATCAACACACTGTCTGTTGTGAGTTAATTTAACAACTGATACTTAGTGTGGTGCTTTGAAATCAGACAAGTAGCTGGGTCAGTGATGACTCTACATTGGTGAGAGTCATTTCTGCTGCATAATGTTTGAATTTAGACAGCCGCTCTGATCCTGAAATGCATGTGGCTAAATAACTGCCCCCTTTTTCCTTGATGGCAGCTTCCTTTGAGGCAGCAGAAGTGACCCTCACCAAGACAAGAGGCATCTCACTGACACTCTAGGTCTGACACTGATCCACAACTCCTTTCTAGTCAGAAGCCTTTCATCACTCACATTTCACAAATGCAAAGGCTGAACAAAAAAGTGACCTACTGACTTCTGTAAAGTAGAGGACGGGGTCCAGCCCCAAATGCTCTTGGGCAGAAATATCAAGGGAATAGGTTACTTTGCCCAAAATGCCATGGCAACAGTAAAACATGCTGCAGCAAAAACTGCTGCCAGAGGCCAAGCAGCGCCCTACAGAGGCTTGGAAGGACAGTTTACAAAGAGAAAGCAGCTTGCAAGGCATCAGCTCTAAGGGGAAAATGGCTCCTGCCTCTGCTCCCCTGAAATCATCTTTGTCCTTTTGTCCTCTGCAAGTGAACATCTGCAGCAGTAATGAGAGGGGTCCTGTAGAGGAACTGGGCCTCCCATTCCCTGCTGACCTAATTAGGCACCCACAAACTGACTCTGTGTTGATGGCCCTAGAAAAGTTAGACCATGTGGCCCTAATGCAAATGTCATTGTCAGAGACAGGATTAAAATGCAGTTTCCCTGTGTTTCTTCTCTTCACACCACTAGATCAGTGACAATTGTTTCTCCCCTTCCCAGCCCTACTCCCAGTAAGAAGACTGAATGTTGTGCCTGGCACTGCAAATTACCATTTTGGCTTCCTGCGCTGGCCTCACTTGGGGCTAAGGGAGGGGGGTGTGACTTATCCATCAGCACAGCAGGAGATGGGACACCAGCTACAGGAACACTGGGGATGTAGTATGGACCTGGCATGGCAGAGACTGCAGGAGGGTACCCAGCTTTTGCTGCTTTGCCTGCTACATACACTGAAAAAGAAAAAGAACAAGAGTTAGCATCACACACCAGCCCCCCACAGAGTCACTGGACACATGGATGAAACCTGCACCAATACTGGTGGCAACTCCACAGGAGACAACCAGACAAATGAATTAACAAGGACCAACCTGAATTTCTCTAAGCCTTAAAGGGCACTGAGGGGAGTTTAAAAAATGCACACAGCACTGTGAGATGCCCAGAAAGACACTCAGAGTGTTACAGCCAGCACTACTGCTGCCATGATCTAGTGGCAGTTCAGCTTTAAAAATAACTGATGACTCAAGCAGCAGGATGAGGCTCATGGAACTTGACAGATCTGACTGAGCCTGACCAGGAACCTGCTGGGTTGCAAGGATTTTGCACTGTTGTAGAAGACAGCTGATTTGCAATGCCAGGAAGAAACCTCCCAGGATGCTCTTAGCTCTGACCCACAACATTCACTGACACAACAACAACTTTGGAACGGGAGCATGACACTTTGGAGAAGCAGGCACAGCTGCCAAGGCAGGGAGGGCTTGGGGAATTACATTTGTAATTAACTGTGAGCATTCAACCATTGAGTAATAGGTCAGATGCTTCACTCCCTAAGAACCAGTTCTT
Organism: Corvus brachyrhynchos; assembly: GCF_000691975.1. Taxonomy (NCBI): domain Eukaryota; kingdom Metazoa; phylum Chordata; class Aves; order Passeriformes; family Corvidae; genus Corvus; species Corvus brachyrhynchos. The sequence continues at coordinate 1,617,011 of NW_008237447.1, read as the reverse complement.
TAGCCAAGCAAACTGCTCAGGGCAAAGGAAGCAATATTAGCAGATTCTCCTCCTGTTCTGCCAGGGAGCAGAAGTAGTAGGGCAGAAGATTTGCACCAGGCTTGGAGAGGGTCACTCACGTGCCCGGGGACAGCAGCAGGACTCAGGACAGCAGGGGCAGCGGACGTAACAGCAGCAGCTGTGTGGGCAGCACTGGCACCAGCAGATCCCCACCAGGAGGAAGAACAGGAACGCCCCCAGGATCACCAGGCCCACAAAGACCCACTCTGGAAAAAAAGGGGAGAAAGGGAGATACTTACAGGACTGCACACTGCTGTGGAAGGGAACGTCAGCAACATCCTCCCAGCGGAGAGCACAAGGACAAAACACACAGGTGAATAACAGAAGTGGACCGACTCCCCATGGGACCAGGACTAGGTCTACTCCTCCTCTTGTGTCGAAGCAGAAATGGCAGACGACAGTGAGAAATGAGCTACACGAATGTGGTCCCTTCTGGCAGCATCTCTGGCTGGCTGAGAGGCGAGCAGCACAGAGGCAGGAGCTCTGGTTCCCCGGCCAGAAACCCTTCACCCCACAGCAGACCTGTGCCAATGCTGCAGGACGTGCTCCATTAGCATTTGGACCTCATCAAAGACTCATTCTTCTTGGCCATGTTCGTGCCCTGCTTATGTGTTTGTTCCCTACCCACACTCTGGTTTTAATGGGACATACGATGGTGAAAAGCAGGCTATAAATAGTCCAGTAAACGAGCCAGGCCTGCCCCTTCCCAGCGAGGCCTACGCATGCAATTATTCTTGTGAATGTGCCGAACGAACACCCTATTCAGGCACCACAGCCAGCCAGGAAACCTAACAACCACTTTTTTTCTCCCCCATTGAAGCCTCAGATGATGTGTGCCAGGCCCCAAAAGGGAGCGGCTGAAAAACACCCTACAAATGAAAGCATGCAAGAGCTGGCTCACAAAAACCAGGATGGGGCTTGAAGGAGAAGGGGAGGGAGAAAAGCTTTGCTCAAACTTTGCTACTGGAAAATCTGGTGGGAGAAGGGGTGGTGGGAGCAGGGCTCAGCCTGTGCCAGGGCAGCACCTACTGCCACATAGGAATTCCACAGACTAAGGGGATGATCTGTGAACACATCTGGACCAAGAAATTGCAAGACTCTGAACATACAGGAGGCCTGGGGTTGGTTTTATGTCAGAGAAATGCACCAACCTATCTTGAAGCAAGACTGCTGGTGGGTAAAGACTTCAGGTGTACCCAGGTGGTTACTCAACCACCCTGGAAAAATGGCAAAAAAGCAAATAAAGATGTGGTGGGGCTGCTTTGCAGTGGGAAAGGGTTTATCCCCATCCCAGAGGAAAAAAAGCAGCAGACCACTATTTCCAAAGAGAAGTCCAGAGTTCACTAAAGAGTCTCCTGGTACATTATTATTTGACATGAAGAGGTATTGATACAAGGATTGCAATGTGCATGAAGAATCACACTGGAAAAACAGTGCAGCACCCTCACCTGTATTGCTAAGTTAAAAAGTGAAGGAAAAATGTTTCCCTTGGACCATTCAAAATGGAATTTTTCGTCGTTCTTAATACAACACAAAAATAAGAAGTGTCATTTTTGATCCACGCACAGCATTTTGTTTGAACAAAAGTATGATTCTTTACTTTGTTGGAATTCTCCTTAACTCTTTTACAAACAATTCCCCTTTTTTAAAATGACATTTTAAATCTAGAATTTAAAATTTCCTTTAAAAAATATCAGTCGAAGATCTGGCATCTACAAATCAGAACACTTCAGAAGTGTGAATTTTTTTTTTTTTTTTTTTTAGTTCTTTATTTATTTTTTGGCTGACACAGATGACTTTCACTTAAATTTGCAGTTAATTTTGGTCCCTGTGGAATAATTTTTTGGGGTTGAATTTACTGTATGCTGAGAAAAATTCAGGTAATAAGTAAGGAAATGGCAGAAGGGAAGCATTCATGAACGGGAAAGCAAGAGGTGAGAGATTGCTGACACAGTCCCTCAAGTTCTGCTTCTAGCAGCTGTTTTGCTTAATAATTTCATTAATTATCTTGACACAGAAAATAAGAATGTGTTAATAGATCATGACAGTAAGCAGTAGGGATGCATTGTCACTAAAGGCTGGGACATGTTAGAGAAAGGCCTACGGTAGGAAATGTGAAATGCAGCATTCTCCTGAAGTTCAAGGTATGCAGCAACACTTTCAGAGTCACAGGTTCAAAGACGAAGAACAATTTCTGTTCCGAACAAGACTTCACTGGTTGAAAAGAACAAGAGAAATGATCCAGTATACAAAGGATTACTGTCACCACTCATGTAATACAGCCACCAAAAATGACAAATGTCACCCTAGGTCAAATACGGGAAGAATTTCCAGTAGCATTAAGGAAATATCAATGCCATCACATAAGGCCTCCTTTGTTACAGCAGGGATACTGTAACACGCCTATACCAAACCAGGAGTCCGGTGGGAAGGCAATCTCTAGGGAGGGACTGTTGGTAGGTGTTGGAGAGCTGCTCATTTCCCCAGCCGCGGCCGGGGCTCTGCCCAGGAACTCTCCCAGTCCCGGCCCGAGGGTCCTTCCCGCGCAGGGAGCACAGAGCAGCCAATGGGAGCGAGGCTGAGCAGGGGCTGGGGGAG
>NW_008237447.1:1605416-1614301 GCF_000691975.1 Corvus brachyrhynchos | reverse complement strand
GACACTCCTCTCCCGGTAACTCCAGATGAAGTTACTGATGTTTAAGCTCTGGCCATCTTTGCAGCAGAAAAGATGAATTTAGGTCAGAGCCCATGGAAAGGAGGGATTTGAGGGATGAAGGGACTCTGGAGCCTGCCTGGCAGCAGGGGAGCTTGAAGTTACTCTGTTAAACAGAAGGTTGAGGGCAGATGTAGCTTCTGCCTGTAAATATGGTAGGAGGATAAATGCAGGAGGAAAAGCAGGTATGGCAGTTAAAGATCTTACATAAATGGACATAAATAGATGATCAGTGATGTAGAGGGAAGCTAAAAGAAACCCATCAAAGAAAGTGATCCAACGGGAAAGGCAAAACCCAGATTACTCCTAAACTTGCTAAACTTTCAGAATGGATGAAATTACATGGTGCTGGGGATAGAATGCAAGACAGGGAGCCAGACTATCCGTTCCAGTCCTGCACTTCCTAATCTATGCCAATCTAAGCAACAGCTTAGTGGCTTTTCTTTTGTTGTGTTCTCATCTTGTTTTCTACGACCATCATGGACACAGAGAAGGAGGTGAAACAGTACTGCGGGACACAAGTGGCCAGCCACAGCTATCTGATGAAACTCAGATGTCAGATCTCCAGAGCTGTTAGTGAACAGTTCACAACCACTCCATAAAGGATAAAAGCCTGGTAGATGAAAAAGCAGACAGCAAGTCCATTATTAGTGTATCTGTGGTCTTCCTGAAAATATTCTAGGACTACAAAAGGGGGTCAGGTTAGCGTGTACATTGCACATTGCAGGATACTCACTCGGCATCTAAAGTGGATGCTTGAAATCAGTGTCCCAGCCACAAGGACCTGTGAGTCAGAATTTTACTTCAGAGGAAGTCAGACCATTTCCTTCTCTGATGAGAGTAAGGAAACAGCAAAAAGAGCCTGCTGGTTCTTCCTTTATGCACACAACTAGGATTCAACCAACTCCTGATACAACTGTGTAATGCTGAGATCCAAATGATGAGAAAGCTGACATGCTCTGTGTCCTCACTGTCTGGAAACTATTGGTGTGTGCTTGCAGAAGTATCTGCCTTTGTTTACTCAGATAGCAGGCAACACCAACAGCTGAAATGTGGTTTGCTGCTGCATCTTACACTTTCTTGTTGTCTACCCATGCAGTGAGGGTACCAGAAAGCTATCTGCCCAACACACCAGAATTTTATACCCGTTCAGTAAAATTCTAAATAACGGGAGGAAAAGTGTTAGGCAATAGAGAATCAACTGTTATCTATGCTGAAAAGACCAATCCCTCTCCTGCCATGCAGGAATTCTTGGGAGCTTTGGGTTACACGGGAGGTGGGTGAGTGTCTGCCTTCTCTCCGTTTGCATCTCTGGGACAGGCTCGAAAATAGCTTCACACATTTATGTGGAGTTGCATTTTTGCACGAACGTGTGAAAGAAATGCTCCTCGGGCACCACCAGGGAATGATCAGATGACTCGAGGGCTAAATATTCTCACAGCTTTTCCCTTTCAAAAACAATCTGTTGCACTCTGTCTCCTCTGCAAGGAGTGCCAGAACTGGTGGCTCTCACTAGTTTTGGCTAGCAAGGGATTTATCACAGGCATGGAGCTCTCACGTCGGGCCCAGAGCTCTCGCGTCGGGCCCAGCCACCTGGCGTTACCAAGATCATGGCCTGGCCATGCAGCACAAGAGGAGCTGTGCCACTGATGGGTTGCTAGCCAATGCTCCATTCCTAGCACCTCCTGTGCTGCCATCTGTGGTGATGGTGTAGCAGTAGCACGGGCCAGGTCTGGGGAGCTGAGTGGCTGCACAGGAGCAGCTGACACACAGAACCATGCAGGGCTGTGAGGTCTCACAGGCTGCAGCACAGCTTCCTCTGTGCTAGCAGGGGGAGACCAGAGAGCTTGATAGAAAACCTGCCCACAACAGCTCTGGCATTTCTGCTCTCACACTGATCCTGGCATGACATCAACCATCTCTGTGTGCTGGCTCCCAGCATGGCCCAGCATCAGCTCTCTCAGATCCGAACCCAGAACTTTCCCAGTTAAGTGATAGGATTTTCTCTTTAAATTCTCAGATAAAACACACATACAGGTGAAACATAAACCACACAAAGATGCTGCAGAAGGATAAACAGACAAGATGACAGAGGAATGGATGATTGAAGGGTGAAATGACTGAATACCTGGCATGATCTCCACAGCAAAACTGGGCAAGAGATCAGCAAGCAGCCCTGTCCTGCCTAGAAAAGACAGAAGGAGGAGAAGAAGGAGAGAGGTTACTGCAAGGAAAACACACTCCCCAGCCCCTGCCTCAGCCTCTAGTTCCCTTCCTCATCAGCCCACTTGCACTCTGCGTTATGTGAATTCCTATCAACCACAGATGTCATCCTGCTCGATGCCTGGTGTCTGCCTCTGCACTTCTGCCATTTCTGTGTCCTTGCGTTTTATCTTTATCAGCAGAGCTGGAGGGAAAGAATCTGGAACAGAGCTCCTCCAATCTAGGCACAAAACAACAAGTAAAAGGAGTCCCTTTAGCATGGTTACATGGTAACATCTTTCTGGAGTTATGCTCTACACATGCAAAAGCTCCTGGAAATGCACAACAGCCCTTAAACAGAAGGACACAGCTTATTTTTGAAACGTACCGATGTAGTTTCTACAGATATGAAACATCTTTAACCCAAGGCTATTGATAAATCAGCCACGTGCTTCCAAAACCCGTGAATGCTGCTCTCTGTGCGGGGCTCTGTGAGTGCACAGACAACTCCAGGAAAGGAGCCTCAAAGCAATGCTGTGCATACATGCTAATTATTTGGAGATGCACAAGCATCTTGGTGAGACTGTGTGACGAAGGCCAACTCTCAAGTGAAGCAAACCAACCAGGGAAGGATTCGTGTAGAAATTCGTGGGATCACTTTGCAAAAGAAAAAGGAAAGAAAAGAAAAAAAAGCAAAAAAAGCAAGTCAACTTCGAAATTTATAATTTACAACCAAATACAAACAAACAAACTCCAAGCCCAAAGGCAGCTTGGTGCCTGTTTGCTTTGGCACAGAATGTCTGGGATATTTCCAGTACACAGCAAACATCCTGCACAGGGCTCAGCTGTAATTTACACACACCTGCGCATTGGCAGAACAGCCCTAAGTGCAGCTGTGCTGTGAACTCTTCCATAGAGCCCCAGGATCATGCCGGGATTTTTAAAGACATGCATATGGTAGGAGAGCTGCACTCTGAAGAGAGACACACAACAGGAGCAGCTAAGGGTAAGCCAATGCAAAAGTGGCAGAAAGCTACCTTTAGCCTCCCCACATGCCCTTCAGGTCCTGCACTACACAGCACTCAGGCACAGTGATGAAGTGGATCCCAAGTTCCTTGGCCTCTAGTCTATCCTTGAAGCTTATTACAATCAAATTCCCACCATCCGTTTTTTCTCAGTGCTTCAGCAGAGACTCTGTAGAGATCAAAAATCCATAAGGAAGCCTGCTGGAGCCATAATGAACATACTGTGACTGCAGGCAGTGCTTTGCAGCCAGTTGCAACTCATCAAAGCTGACTAGTACTCACAGGAACGCCCATCCTGATGAGGTGGTCCTGAATCCTTAGCAAAAGATAGCATGGTGATGCTTCACATAATTGCTCCCCATCTACCATTTTGAGGGAGGAGACTCTTGCCACCAGTCTGCTGCAACATTTTCATCTACATTTACAAAGAGTTCCGTGATGTTCTTTGCAGTCCATTTCCTGGAAGGATCAAGTGTCCAAGCTGCTCACAATCAGCACGTTATGTTCCATGTGCATATTAAACATATTCCTTATTTTGATATAACAACACGCAATTCTTTCGCAGTCCTCTGTGTGCCTGTGTGAACAGCACCCACATGAACCACATGCATGCAGAATATGGGCAGACATGAGCATGTAGCTCACCCCCCAGCCGTTATTACCTCTGCACGAGCTCACATGCAGCCCTACTGTGAGAGCAGATGCCACTGGATAAATGGCTGGAGGGATACAGCTAATTTAGGGCTTCTATTTGTGGTAAAAAAGGCAAGGAACAGACACCTTTAAACAGCAGAAACTCCTCCAATGGTCACTGACAAAATAGGTGCCCACTTTATTTGAACCTACCTGGAGAGCCTCGAACCCTGCTAGTGCTGGGTACCTTCTGATCTCCAAGAGGAACCACATGTCCAACAAGGAAAAAGCATCCCTTAATATAACAGTGCCTGAGAACTTGGTAAAAACAAAGACAACCAAAGCAGCTCCTCTGTGGTATCCACAAGCAGCCAGTAGTTCCCTGCTCATGCAGCCTCACTTGGCTTGTCAGAGTATCTGCCTAGGGAATTTGCATCCCTGCCCTACCAACAGGACTCACACAGCCCTGGAGGCCCCAGAGTCCCCAGCAGGGATGCACAAAGCCTGGGAGGACCCAAGGCAGCAGCAAATCCCACCACAGCTCAGCCTGAACTCTGCCTGCCTTGCCAGCCCAGCTGACAGCCAGCGAGCACAATGCCCACCCCTGGACTGCCGTGGCCCCAGCAGCTTTCCACAGCTCGGGCCCCTCCCCACCCTGGGCTGGATTAATCCCCTGATAACCTTTCCCCACACCATTCCTTCAGGGAATCCAACAGGCTAAGGCTGCCCGCGGTTGCTGCAGCAACGGGAGGCTCCCCCCACTGTCCCTCATTGAAGGCGACTTTCTTCCCTCTGCCTTTCCTCCCTCTGCAGCTGCTGCCAGCAACAAGTGGAGCAAAACCCCGTCCTGCCAGCCAGCGGGCACAGGGACAGGGTGGCTCGCAGTTTTTTTCAAGGAAATTTTAAAGTGGAGGCTGGGGCTAGATAGCAGTTGGTGGGGAAGAAACAATTCAGTAAAACATCCTGCCAAGAGACCACCTGGCCACAACACCTCTGCACAGCAGCTCTGCCCACCTGAGAAAGGGCTGCAGGCACTCCAAGCCATGGCTGGGCACCACTGCTGAGTCACAGATCTGTGCCCCCACCCAACAAGAGCTTCATGTCCTCTGTGCAAGCTCTCACCACCAACGGGATAGAGGGAATAGACAATGGCCCCGTTTTCCAGGGTTGTCCCGGGTGACTATGTCAGAGCTAGGAGCTTGTCCTCATTCTGCAGGGATCTGGGACATGTGCCATCTCTATTCCCATCATGCTGCTGAAGGGTTTTACCTGCCCATAGTGGCCTCTCACCAGGCACCTCACATGCCCCAGGCCCCAGCGAGCCTTGAAATGCAACGGAGCTCGCAAGCCCCCCATCTGCATTGGCAGAGCACAGGAGGAGGAATGGGAGAGAAAAAGCTGAGGGAATGCAGAGCAGCTCCAAGAGGTGCAGACACACAGCAGAGGCGAGCGAGGACAGGAGTTAATACACAGGAGGCAGGCAGGCGACAGAGCAGTGAGCAAACAGCAGCGGAGCAGGGAAGACCTGGAGTCAAGCACACAATTAGCAGAGAGTCTGCAGAGAAGAGACACAAAAATAATTAGGGTAAGTGGTGCAGCTGAAAAGAAATGGTGGCATGAATAAAGTAGGCGCAGGTGCAGTCAGAAACATGGCAATTGGGTAAATGTGGGAACATGGTAAATACTGGCAATTGCATAAATGCGATAAATATTGGGTAGCTATGGCAGTAACTGCTGAACTGTTTTCCTGTTTGAAGGCTGCTTCCGCAGCCCGACCTGCTGCGGTGGGATCACAGGACACAGCAACTACAGAGGGAATTATTTCCTTCTCAGTGGTGGAAAACTTTGCCAAGCCATGCCACAGCAAGAGGGCCCTGGCAAGGGACACTGCCCTGAGGAGAGGCTGGAAAGCATAGGAAAGGAAGTGTGGCCCTTGTAAATCAGATACTTTTCCAAGGCAGCTGCTGTGAGATTTATTGGGGGAGCATGGCTCTGCAATGATTTCCTCCGTGCTCCCTCTGCTCGGAGTAAACTTTATCCTTTCTTCCCATCCTTCTCTTCAATTGGACGGAGAAACAGCAGCAGCCCCTTTCGGAGATCAAAGTTTTAGCAGGCAACAAAGACCTCCAAGGAGGCTGTTGCCATGGCTACCTCAGTAACCGAGGTCTTTTAATCACACCAGTCTCCTTTGTGACCAGCGTGTGGCTGTCGCTGGCAAATAAGGAGGAAAAGAGGGGCAAAAAACCTTGGCAACAAGTAGCACTTCTAATCGGTGTGAAATAAATAACCAGGAGTAGGCTGGGCTAGGACGAGGGGACTGGAAGCAGGTTACAAAGGCGGCAGCACAGTGGTCTGAGGTTGTGCATCAACACTTCCCCAGGATTTTTAAGAGGAAGTGTGCCAATCACTTCCTTCACCTGCTAGCACTACCCACCTTTGGTCACAGCTCAAGGTCGGCGAGCCCTCTCCGTGGAGTTGCTCACATTTTCCCAGCTGAGATCTGGCCCAACACATCCCCAGCACAAGGCCACCAGCACAACTCTGCCAACTCCTGTGACCGAGCACTGGCTCAGATGCTACTGGCAGCTTTTCAGCAAATCAGAGCAAAATCCTAAAACCAACATCGTGTAAGGGAAAATTTTGCCAAGAACTTTTCAATCTCCAAAATCATGTCAAATTTTATAATACAGTCTCTCCTGGCATAGAAGAGACTCCAAACCTGGCTATATTTATACCAGTTATTGAGTCACTTTGCTGAGTAAGAACTGCCTTATTAGCATTGCACACCATACACACGTGTCCCAGTGGAGATTCATCCTCCCTGAAAGTCAACACGTCTCTATTAGTGCATTAATTACTGTACAATATGCTGTGTGTACATGTATCTACATTCTTTACTTTACATCCTTTACTACTTTTACTATGGGTGTTAGGCTTCTTAAATTCTGCATTTAGACTGTATGGATACTGGCTGGTAATACAAACTACCAAAGATATGAGTTTATCAATGTTAAGTGCCAATGTTAATTTCTGGAGAGAAATTAACACAAACCTCAAGTGCTAATTGTTGTTATTTAAAGCAAAACAATGGGAGAAGCTTCCGTTTCTAAAAGATTCATTTGGGGAACTTCAGGCCTGTCAGACTGACCTTGGTGCTTGGGAAGGTTATGGAATAGATTATCTTGAGTGCGACCACACAGCACATGCAGGACAACCAGAGGATCAGCAGGATCCAGCATGGGTTTAGGAAAGCCAAGTCCTGCTTGACCAAGCTGATCTTTACAACCAGGTGACCCAACTAGTGAATGAGGGAAAGACTGTGGATGTGTCTTCCTGGACTTAATAAAGCCTTTGAGAGTGTCTCCCACAGCATTTTCCTGGAGAAGCTGGCAGCGCTACAGGCTGGGGAAGAATGGCTGGAAAACTGCCTGATGAAAAAGGACCTGGGGGTGCTGGTCAAAAGCGCTGAACTTGAGCCAGGTGTGCCCAGGTGGCCAAGGAGGCCAATGGCATCCTGGCCTGGAGCAGGAATAGTGTGGCCAGCAGGAGCAGAGCAATGATTGTCCCCCTGCACTCAGCGCTGGCGAGGCCCCTCAAGTCCTGTGTTTATGTTTGGGCCCCTCACTCTGAGAAAGATGTTGAGGGGCTGGAGTGAGTCCAGAGAATGGAACAGAGCTGGGGAATGATCCAGAGCACAAGTCTGATGAGAAGTGACTGAGGGTGTTTAACCTGGAGAAAAGGAGGCTCAGAGGGGACCTCACCACTCTCTGCAACAGCCTTAAAGAAGGGTGTAGAAAGACGGGTCAACCTCTTCTCCCAGGGAAGAAGTGACAGGATGAGAGGAAATGGCCTCAAGCTGTGCTGGGGCAGTTTCAGGTTGGACATCAGGAAGAATTTCATCACTGAAAGGGTGGTTAAGCACTGGAATGGGCTGCCCAGGGAAGTGGTGGAGTCATCATCCCTGGAAGCTTTCAAGAAACAACTGGATGTGGCACTTGGTGCTATGGTTTAGTTGAGATGGTGGTCTTCAGTCAAAGGTTGAACTCAATGATCTTGAAGGTCTTCTCCAACCTTAATGATTCTATGATTAACTATAAAATAGTATTTCACTGATACACAGTTTATGTAATATTAGCTGCCGAATTGGATAGAAAAGAAAGCAGGCAATAGCTGTCTAGCAAAGCACACGGATCACTAACCAAAGTGTCAAACCAACAACTGGGATTAGTGGAGTACTTTCTGACCTCTTCCAGAAACTTGACAGATCCTTGGGAACTGTTTTGTGAGGCATGTCTAAGCTATGTAAAACCTAAGAATGCAAACATCACTGAGCTTGCACAGACCTATGTGTTCCAGGTCTCAGCTGTCCTGAGCTGTAGGTACAGGCACTGCTCCATAGCTATTCCAGCTTGGGAAGGAGCAGTGTAGCAGCTTCCATAGGTCCCTGCACCTGGTTAGTAAATTCTGGCTCTTGGGAAGGCTTATTGGGTTGTATCCAATGCCATGCAATGAAGCTGGACTGCTTCCTGATGTGAGCTGGTGATGTGAAGCTAGGATGGGGTATCTGCTGACGCTGCCCTGTACTTCTGGTTTGAAGGTTACTCCAGGCACGCTGCATCCCTGCACTGGTACACGTGCAGCTCCCTTCAGAAGGACTGCAATGAATTACTTTACTGAAGCCCATTGACATTCTCATATAAAAAGCAATACACAGGGGCTACAAATAACAATATGATTAATAGCACTGTCTGCGTTTCCAGAAGGAGGACATTAGCTGCCACCTACTATGACAGAAACGTAGACTTCCTTCAATTTAGGATTCAGCCTTTTAGATTCAATCACATTAAAAAGTTTAAAAAATAAAATGTATAAAGTTGCAAATGGATTCATTAGCCCAGCTGTAATGTCAGCAAAGGTTCTCCTCTTCTAATAAAACACATGAGTGCAGGGAGTGTCACTTGATTCCTG
>NW_008237447.1:1598935-1605406 GCF_000691975.1 Corvus brachyrhynchos | reverse complement strand
GGACCAGGCTGCAGCAGAAGCAGAGTTCATACAGTTTCCAGCACGCTACATCCTGTTTGGAGATTCCAGATGCCATAAAAATGCACATGTATCACAGAATCACAGAATCATTTAGGTTGGAAAAACCTCTGAGATCATTGCGTCCAACCTGTGACCAAACACCACCTTGCCAACCAGACCATGGCACTGAGTGCCACATCCAGTCTGTCCTTAAACACCTCAGGGACAGGGACTTCAACACCTCCCTGGGCAGCCCATTCCAATGTTAAACCAACCCTTCTGGGAAGAAATTCCTTCTGATGTCCAACATGAACTCCCCTCCAGCACAGCTTGAGGATGACCCCCCACCTTGCTACCAACGTCCTTCAGACAGTTGTTGAGAGCAATAAGGACTAAAGAACATTTTTTTAAATAGAATAAATGTGTAATAGTATTTTTTTAATCTAAATTCTCTCCTTACCCTTCAGGAGATTCACTACCAGTCCATCTCCTGTGTTTCTGAGGCAGAGGTTGCTACCCCTCTTCCCTCACCTCCACTGATTCCCTTAGAGAGGGTTAAAGTCCCTGACTAAGCAAAAGATACTGGACAGTCTTTTCAGCAAAGTACATAATAAGCACGTGCTTAACATCAGGTATGCTTTACAAATCCTATCAGCTTTGCTGAGGACAAATGGATATAAATAAATGCTTAGATACTTTTCTGAAATAAGAGTGACATGAGGACAGCACATGGGGTCTGATGCTACCCAGCAGCTCTGCGTGTCAACATGACACACCCAGGTAACAAAACCCAACATGCAATCCCATCATGACCCAGGATCCCTGGCTACTTAACAGTTCGCTGATAGTCTCAGTGATTGCTTTCCTAAGAAAAAAGGAAATACTGTAACTTGCCCAGGTTTTGGATTTTGCTCTAAGTCATGATAAAGTGCCTTTTGACCATTTTTTTTGTGGTGCAACTCATTGTATAAAAGCAGGACCCTCCACTTTTAGCTAACTAAACCTCCATTAATTTATTGATGCTATTAGTACAGTATCTACCATTTTTGTCTCTCAGTCCTTTCACGGTTTCAATGTGATATTAAACTGCCCTTTCATTCCAGCATTAATATGAAACCACTAGAAAGGATATTTTCTTATTTCCTTTTCTGTTCTGATTCCTCTGTCACCCCAATGATAACGTGAGTGGGTAGAACCTCTGCTCTATTCAAAATTCTAATTTATGCTTAAAGCATGCAACAACCCCAAAAGAAGCAATGTGAATTGTATCTGAGAGACCACTGTCAGCAGGGAGCAAACAGCAATGTGCTCTGGGAATCGTGGCATCTCTTGCACACTATCCCTCTGCTGCTCCAACCTCTATTAACAGGGAATCTGGGTTCCACCCAAAGAGCAGCAAAACAACAAACAAAACCCTTTTACCACGTGTCCCCTAGGACGGTGGAATTGCTACAATCTACATCTGTATTTAGTGTCTCCCTCCAAGCAGTGGGATGGAACAAAAAAATATCTCGGCATATGCAGAATATTAAGAAATGATATTTTCATCACTGGCTGCTTCATCCTTTAGCCATCAATGGGGAGAGATAAACAAAAATGAAAAAAAAACAGCAAAGCAGAAGGAAAAGAATAAGGCAGAAAGGGGGAGAGAAGGAGGGAGGAAAACTGGTAGGTAACCCTGCAATTGCACCAAAAGCTGGAATGTTGCCTCTACCCAGGAAAAGCAATATACAGAAGCTGCCTAACAGCATGAGGCAGAAGTATGCCCACGACAAGTCTGCTTTCATGCTGCTGCCAAACTTGGCAGAGAGCTGCATAAAGTGCAAGGTCAGACCCAGAGGCCAAACAGAAAAGCTTATGTGGTCAAGGGTGATGCAGCCTAAGCTACACATGCCCCCCAACATATCCACAATGAACTGGGGGCAGAGACATCAAGCCAACTCCAGAGGAGGGGATTTCTATGTTTTCTCCCCACAGTCTTCTGTACACACTGAAAAACCAGATTCTTCCTGTTACCATGGCACTATTTCATCACTGGTGTCTGAGTACAGTTGTAGATACACAAGAGGAAGACACCAAATCCTAGACAGGAAGGTGAAGAAGGGACAAAAATTCAGCAACTCATCACTACACAACCACAGACAGGACCTCAGGGGAGGATTTTAACAGCTACCACTGCCACCTGGCAGAGATAACCTCACCTGAACTCACACAGGTCAGTCCTGGGCCTGTCAGTAAATGGCAGATGATACACAGTCACACTGCGGATTTATACAGGCACATGACACTGTTTTCTGGAGTGACCAGACTGACCTTCCACTTTCTGACCTTCCCCTCCAACTGTCCATTGCTTGACTGACATCCAAAGGGGTGAGGAGAGGCAATGGCACTGTGACAGTCACTCACCCATACAGCCTGGTTTACTTGGTGATGATAACTACAGCTGCAAGTATAAATATCAATTAAACTCTGACCTTAGGCAGGAGAGCAAGGGAACACTTGACAGATGTGTTTTATTGTACACCTCCACAGATCACCTACAGACTTTCAACCCAAGCTTTTTAATATTTCCATCACAGGATGCACAAATCTGTACACACAAGAACCATGGTAAGGTCTTAAGGTAAGTCGGGAAAAACTCGGCTTGCTCTCCTGGGGTATCTACGGTTGAAGTACTACAGCTGGCTCAAGGCATGTCAACAAAAGTCCCTGAAAGGCCCATTCCACTCTGCTTTTCTCCTCTAGTTGGTATGGCTGCTTTTCTGACCTTTACAGTGAGCTGTATCATGGAAGCCACCACTGAAAGCAAACCCTGCAAATAGGGAAGAAGCTGATCCTGCTCAGCACAGTGCTCAAGGGAGTCTAACAGAAACAGAGCCAAGCACACACACCACAGAGAGGGTAGGTCCTGTTAGTGGCAGCACCAGCTCAGACCTGATTAGGCTGACTGTGAAACTGCACCTCTAACTGGACAAGTGTTATTGGGCACACAAAAAAAATCTCCCAAACTGACACATTCAACACAGTGCTTCTTGGCATCCTCACAGGTCAGAAGAGTGGGATGAGGACTGCAAAAATCACACGATCTGATGTCTTCTGGGTGTCTGTCTCAAATGTTCATTTTGCTGCAAGTTTATTGTTTTATCCCTTAAAAACAAGGGTTCTGCCTTTCCACAGCCCTGCACTTTCTGCAGTCATTTACGCCTGTGTAACGTGTGAGCAGTGTGGGTGTAAACATTACTATTCTGGTTTGGTAGCATTTGCCACCCACTTTGCCTAGGTGTGAATGACTGCACAAGGTGCAAGGCAATGGTGACAGCGCTGCAGGCACTGTTTTACATAGCTCTTACACCCATAGTAATACAGTGCAGAGATGGAGAGAGAGCAGGAGGAGAGATGCATCAGGTATCTGCTGAAAAAGCAGCCTGACAAGAGGCCTCACCAAGCACAAGCAGCTCCACTGATTCTTCATTCTTGCCCTCTACATCATCTGGTGTGATAATAAGGCAGTAATAGAGGCCACTGTCTCCCCACATCAACTTCCCAATCTGCAGGTCTGCATCTGGAAGGCAAAAAAGAAAAGTCAGGCTTTCCCTCCAACACTTACAGGAAGGATGGAATGTTAAATGCACTGGGTCCATCTCTGTGTCCCAAATCCATTTCATTTCCTTATTAAGAAGAGGGGTTAGCCTTAGCCAGAATATGACAGTACTCAGGAAAAAACAACATGCTCAGGACTTCTGGCTGTAGGTGGGAAGACAGACAATGCTGCAGAGGCAGCTCACTCTGCAAGTGCCAAGAGCAGAAGGGGTCACTAATGTCTCTGTCCTTCCTGTCATCTAAGGCTGGGGTCCCAACACTATTCATGTCATGAAGAAAGGGCTTAGACAGTGTCTCCGCTACAGCACCTCAGTCATCTGCAAAGAGGTTACACAAAGGAAAACACTCCCTCTTGCTGAGGCTGATCACATGCTCTCCACACCAAGGAGTCTCCACTTCTGGCTAGGTGGTATCCCGAGTCAATCAGACACCTTGTACTTTTGAGGGACAAGGCCTCTCACACAGCCTTCCAGACAAAAATGTTTAAGGAGCCTGCCATCCCTCATCTCCACCCAACCTGACTTCACCCCATGGAAATCTCTTCCTTTCACTCTGCCCAAGGCTGTGTGGGTTTAGGTTCATGACAGGGTAAGCTGGTGAAGTCCGGGGCTGAGCAAACATGAGGTGTAGGATAATCTTGGTATTTCAGAACAAGGAAAACATCAGTGGCATTTGCAAGGAAGAAAAATCTATCCTGCAAAGACTGAATTTGTATCTCTCTTGCTGCCATCCCCCTGCTAAGGAAAATCTATATACACGGCAATACGCAGAATTCAGGAATAAAAACCTTCTACTTCATGGAAAGGAAAAAAGGATACTGTATCTGAGTTGAAGACCTACATGGAGTCAATTGAAGGGAAGTGCCAAAGGAAATTACCTTTGGGTCTAGGGCTGGTTGGCTGAATCCTAAATGTCTGACAAACAACAGCTCTCTTCCCACAGCCTTTTCTTAAGAGTCAGCTGAACAATTAGTGCCAGACTCCAGTATCCCAAATTGCTAAGGGTCCATTCCAGCCCCCACCAAGCATCACTGGGGAAGGAGACTTACCATGGACAATGCTGACATCTCTTTCCTTATAGAAGTCTCCTATGGTGATGGCAGATCCCTGCTTGGAGGCCACGACACGGACCGTCCTCCTGCTGTCCACACAGTCCAGGTAGGGATCCCAGTCCAGGTTCCTCTTGCTCATTGTTTGCAAACCAGAAGTCACCATACCCAGAGCTTCTCCCATCCGGTCCTGGCAGTAGGATTTGTACCTCCACTGTACCACAGCTGGTTGGGTGGAAGAAGTAGAGAAATGGCAGCGAAGCAAAGCGGGCTGAAACAACATGGCCACCTTCTTCTTCTCAGGCACAGTGACCTGCAACCCTTCCACCTCAGCTAGAAAACAAAAACATGAGTATCATATGCCATGGCACTGCTTGAAGAGGGAGCTACTGCATTTCATCATAGCATCATTCTCCCCACATAAATAGGTAAAACTGTCCATCCGTTCCAGGTGCTAGGGCGCAACACTCCTCAATGTACGTAAGCGCAGATGTTGGCAGCAGAAATAAGTTTGCTTTTTCATAGCTTACAGTCACAAAGAAAAACACAGCATGATGGGGCTGAAGGCTCAAATGTAGCATCCTCATGCTGTAGGAGACCTAACACAATGGTGTGATGATTCATGGCTTCTGGGGCAGGATCAAACATAAGGAAGAGGTATTTTAGGGATGGCCGTGCTCCACTTGTACAGCAGGTCAGCAAGGGGCCAGATCCTGAGTTCATGACAACCCCACTGCAGAATAAGTCACCTCCCTCCCATTTCAGCGGCATCACACCTCCTCTTTAAAAGTCAGGCAACACACAGTGCCTGGACCAGCACATTCTGCACTGGTGCCTAGTTAGTGCTGCCTGCTCTGCCAAACCCTAGAGATGCACGAAGGAGTGGATCCAAATCACAGAGCTCTTCCCAGGGCTGGCAAGTAACACTGAGAGAAATTGCTCCATGTGGGAGGTGTGGAGAAAAATGGCCCAAACACTCAAGTTTTTCACATTCCCAGGGAGGAGAGGGATCTCAATACGTAATGTTTATCTAGCAGCTGACAGGAGAGCTGTAGCCTGGACCTGATGCATTAAGGCTCCCGAGAAGATGCAGGGGACTGCTGCTACACCCTTGTGTAGCTGAGGGAGAGTCAGAATGTCAGCAGAGAGCACTTGGGAGATTGAGGCACTCCATACACCCACAGGGACGGCCAAAACTCCCCCGCATGCCCTTCATTGCTTCCCTCCTTGTGCTGCAGGCAGCAATGTCTGAGAGCACTCATCCAACACTGGAAAAAGGGAATCAGGCTCAGTATGGAAAATGTTGGTGTTACCACACACCTCGCCCAGAGCAGCACACAGGGAAAAAGAGGAATTACAAGGAAACATTCAGGACAGCAAAGCAGAAGAGAAAGTTTACACAACATCTGGAGAAGGGAATGATGGACCTGAAGAAGCTTAGTGAGGAATGAAAAGACTGAGGACAAAGAAAGGCTTCCTGATATCAAGAAGCAATAGAAGAGAAGGGAAAATGCAAGAAAGAAGAAAACAGAGTAAGGATAAAGTATCAGAGCAAATACAAGAAACAGAAGGATAAGCAGGATGACAATCATGGAAGCTTGCATTCAGCTGGAAGAAGCTGGAGAAGGTGTCTCAGCCCAGGTCAAAATAAGTACAAAGGGCTGCAGTCAGGTTGCAGGAGATTCAGAAATGATGTAGAGAGAAGAAGAAATGGAGTCAGCAAAAATAATCCACCCACTCCAGAACACAGAGATGAAAAGGAGATGGAAGTTGGCAAAAGAAAGTGAAATGACAGGAGATATCTTTAGAAGGGGGGGGGGGGG
>NW_008237447.1:1591640-1598410 GCF_000691975.1 Corvus brachyrhynchos | reverse complement strand
GGGGAGGAAGGCACAGACTAAAACACTGGAGCTTGAAGCAGACGGAGAGCAATAAATGCATCAACTGTGTAACAGCAGCAGGCATGAAGAGACAAGGTCAAGCTGGAGACAGCTGCAGACCTGAAAAGCAAAAGCAAGAGGAGATTGCATGATCAGGATTCAAAACCAAAGGAAAGCGAAGAGGCTGGAAAAGCAGTGAATATTAAATTCAACAAGTTATCACTGTCTGAACTATAAAGCACAATGAAGTCTATAAATCCCAGCTGGAGAGAAAAACACAGTATAGCTAGAACCTAGGGGAAAGCTTATTTCAGGTATGCAAGATGGTCACTGATACTAACAAAGAGTTACTGATCTAGGCAGGATTTGACCTTGGGGACTACTATGTGAAGGCTTGAAGAGCACAAGGGTGCTCTGGCATTTGCACAGCAATGCCAGATTATGCATACAATGAATGCAGGACATCAGGCACATTGTACTTGCACAGGAGGTTATCAGGTCTGCCAGAAGTGCCCAGACCCAAATCCAAACACTGAAGTGTGGCTGTTCTCCAGAGTACCACCAAGCACAGCTGAGGTCTCCCACAGGACAGGAAGGGGAATGAAGCAGCTCCTGCACAGGCAAGGAGATTATTCAGGAAGTGGCAGCTGGGATGTTTCTGCCAAGCTTCTTTTACCCAGGGACCAAACACAGGGGCCATGTGGCACTAAGGGAATGCCACCACTTGCTTCTCAAGGTGAACCAAGTGGTGACGTCTTATCCTCTCCTCTCCAGAGATTTGTGCTTTCTGGGTTGCATCTGAATGCAAGAAACATGAAGAACCCCTTGAAAAACAAATGAGTCCATGTCAGACATGTGTCTGGCAACCCTGTGCCTGACCCCTCACAGTCTGAGGCCAAAGCCAGCATGTGCATGAGCTGATCAAGTGACTCATCACGTTACCTCAGCTCCAGGGATAAAACAGTGACACACTGAATATTTAAGTCTTTCCCTTGTGAACCAAGTACGCTGCTTAGTAAACACAGTGCTCTCAGATAACCATGCACCACAGCCCTCCTTCCCTGTTAATGAGATTAATGAGTTTGGCAAGCCAGGGACTGCTTTAATAAATGATTAGCTGAGCTTTAGCAAATTCTCATCTGACTAACTTTCCCCACCCTACCCCCATGTGAACGCCTATATCAAGAAAAGAAAAGCAGCTTTTGGGAGAACGCAGGAATTATTTTCCTCCCCAAAAGCATTTTGGAGATGTGCAGAAAATTATCTGGCACCTTCTATATCCTATCTCAAGCTCTTTATTAACTTCTTAAGTATTATTTTCGGATTCTTTCCAGGAATAGCACTTAAGAGCAACACAGTGCCTCAGATTGAGAGACTGGAGCAGAGGAAACTTTAGATCTATTTAAGTCAAATTATATATAATTATATATGGCTGAACTGGGAAATTATACACCTGTTATTTCCTCTGCCAAAAAAGAATTATTGGAATTGATTCATGCAGTACGTCACTGCTATAACAGTGTCCACCAAAAAGGCCACCAGGATGCTTGACTGCCTGAAGACAAGATGGTGGCTCTACACTGATCAGTTATGTCCAAGCATGGGAATTATAGGACTTCCTCACCTTCAAGAAGAAACTGCTGACCTGAAAATGTAATGTAGCCAAGATAAGAAGAGCCTCAGACATATCAGAGGACAGAACTCTGGGTTGTTAATACATCAGAGAAAAAGGAACGAAATATGTGAAAAATTATGAGAAGCTTAGTGACAGCACCATGGTAGCTCTTTGTCTAGTTTAAGACAAATAGGACTAAAAAGAAACTGAATTGTGTTGTGCTATGTTTTGACTAATGCAGACAGAGCAAAATAAGCCCTTACTACAAAACCATCATGGAAATGCAATTCCTGCACTCTAGAGAAGGAACCTGTTCATTGTGAATGTTTCAGGTTTCACAAGAAAAAAATGTAGCTCCTGGGAGTCTCAAGACTATGTGACTATTTTGCTTTCCTCCCTTCTTGCTCTCCTAAACCCACAGAAAAAGGTCTGAAAATATTAATCAATTGCATCTTACAAACACATTTATCCTTACTCTTAGAAAATAAAAAGAACCCATGGTTTTGTGTGTCTGTACAAATATATATATACACACACACTCCCAGAGAAAGAGCTTAAAAATAATCACACTTCCGAAATATAATTGTATGGGGTTTGTCTGTTTCAATTGGCAATGTGCATTTGTCTCCTTTCTCTGATTCCTTTCCTGAACTATCCTCAGATTATGCATTCAAACTATGCAATCAACACTACACACAAGCTATCACTAATACATTTCACTGGTGATTAAAGAAAATTCCAGGAAGTGATTACAGAGGGGATATTTGTAAGGGCGGGTTTGAGCCTTGTGAGCCCGATCTTCATAACCGCCTTCCCTGAGCAAGAGAGGGAAGGCAACTGAGAGGTGCTAACTGAGGCTCTTGCTTTGCCATTGACCTCCAGAGAAGGCTATGCCTCCCTGAGGTGAAATGAATCCCAGGAAGATTTAGCTTCACTACACAGCCTCTAGGAATAGAATCACACAATGGTTTCGACTGGAGGGGACCTTAAATATCAACCAGTTGGAATAAAACTGATCTGAAGCACCAAACCCTGGAAGTAACGGCAAAGCCAAATACTGTAGTTCAGTGGAACAGGTCTTTCTCTCCTTCTGGAATGCAAGAATTGAGTCCAAGAGAAGACAGCACACATTATTCTTCAGGTCACATGGGTCTCCCTCCCTATCTGTGCATACATCTCATCTCCTTCTCTGCAATTACCTGGCTCGCGCTACTGCTTGCCTGAGGTAGTACAGCTGATTCTATGAAACTACAAAAATTGCCTCCCCCATTTTCATGTACCTTTATTGACAGGAGTGGCAGTTGTGCACATAGGAGAATGGAAATCATTGGGTCCTGAACCAGGCACCTCAGGAAAGCTACTCCTAGACTTTACCTCAGGGCTTTGGCAGAAAAGCATCTGTTCACTGGTGAGAGACAGTGCCCTTAGGGTAGCTTATACCAATTCCCAACTAAAGTAAACTGTTGGGCAAAAGGATCATTGTTTTTGGCATCTTGGATACTATGCATCATTACAAAGTGTTCTTTCCTCCACTGCTGAATACTGGCACCCAGTTCCACCTCTCAAATACTGATCAAGCCTGAATCAGGAAGTGCAAGATCTGGGCTTTGAAACCAGAAAGTCAGAGATAATAAAGAGCTGCGTAAACAGATGAATGGAGAGCCAGTGGGATCACTGAGATTGTATTGTACAGGTTCTTGCCTACTCATGTTGGACTAAATCCAATCCATGCAATTTATCAGCAAAAGCCATCACCATCAGATCGTGTGGAGTGCCTTATGGGAAATTAATAGGATGTCTTGGTCTGGTTCCTATCAGACTTGTGTTCTTAGCAACGTGACCGCTAATTGTCAACTTTTTTGGAAGGAAGAAACCAATGCCTGAACAGGTCAGCTGCAGCTGAGGTGAAAGCATGGTTGTTTTTCACAGCTCCATGGCAAACCCCAAGAATTTCAGCTCTCAAACTGCTTAACCTGGAAAGGGAAAAACCCAAAGCAGCTGCAGAAAAGCGTGGCCTTGCACACCCAGCACTCAAAGGACAGAACCTCAAAACAAAAACCCTCCATGCAGGACAGCCCAGGCTGTGCAAAGTGACTGCAGTAGACATTGGACTATTTCTTGCTCTTCACCATTCTCTGTGGTGCTCTCCCCAGGCACCCCCTGCTCCTCACTTCATTCTCTTCACCAGCTTCCCTGTGCTCCTTACACTCCCTTTCACACATTCACAAAAGTCACCCTGGGTGCTCTCAGGTGAATTAGCTCTGGCCACCAGATCGAACCCACCCTTACTACTGTCTGAAAGCTGTTACAGTTGTCAGATGCCTCCTGATTTAGACTTGGTTCAGCATCCCAGAAATCATTCCCAGAAATATCACTCATCAGAAGCCTGAGAACAAAGCAAAAGAAATGCGAAGAGTCTCTCCCAGCCTTGTAACACCAAGCTATAATACCTGTCCTTGGGATAGCATTGGGATTTCTACTCCTCACAGGCTTACTCAAGGTGACCTCACAGGAATAAAAAGTAAGAAAAACATGAGATTTCTGCCCAGTTACATTACACTTATGGTCTGTGAAGCCAGGCAAGGGAAGTCAGATGAACACTTTAAATCAAGACAAGTAAAAGAGTCCATCCATTTCCCTGCCTTCCCAAGAAGTGTGGTCAGCTGGCCAGAAACAGCAAAGCACAACTGTGCTCCAGCAGGCCCCCTCTGCCTGCCCTCCTGAACTGTGGCTGGGAAAGAACAGGTACAGCAACAGTATACAGGGACTGAGTGCTAAATTACTGGTGGAAAAGTACTTATCAGGACAAAAATATCCCATTTTAATGTGGACAGTCTTCTAATTGTAACTTTTCCAAGCTTAGTCCAAGTTGTGAGGCAGAAAAAATTTGCTCTGCTTGTTCTGTACTAAAACTGGAGTTCAGTCTCCAGTCCAGTACTTTTCTCTAGTTTTAAATGCATCAGAAATTACAGCATTAATAAGAAAACAGTAAACACGACGGGAGGATTCATTCCAGAATCAAGCTGCACTTGGTAATTTACAAGAACAGGCTTTACACAGAGACTAAGGATACTTGGCAAATGGGATCTGCTTTTTATAGAATGAGAGCACAGCCCTACACATATCTTAACCCGTGTGACCTCACAGGAAGGAATAAAGAACAACCTGCTCTTCATCCATTTGCTGTTGTTATTAAAACATGAGCTTTAGGCACGTGGGAGAGCAGGACAGGAGGGGGAGAAGCCAAACCAAATCCATTGTACCTCACACAGGATTTTTTTCAAATTGCCATAAGAACTCACAGTGTGCAAAACCAAACAAAAGATAAATGCAAGAGCCAAAAATTAAAGACAAACAAAGGACAGAGAGGAATTACCGCTGGGAGGAAAGGGACTGAAAGTGCTGATTAGAAATTTCTCAACCCACCTCGAGGAGGGAGGAGGGGAGAGAAGGGAACGAGAGCCTTCTCTTTCGTGCTCCCTTTTGTCTCCCTGCTTCCTCCCCATCTTGCACTCTGTCTCCTGGCCCCTCCACCTCCCAGCCCCCACTTCTCTTTCCCAGACCGGAGTGTACCACTCTGGCTGGATTAGGGCTCCTTACCTTGATGCAGACCTTTCATTCCTTTGCACAGCCACTGGGGAGAGGAAAATCTTGAATCCACGTTTGCTAGCCCCCCTCTTCCTTTTCTGTGCACATACACACACTCACATACCTTTGCTTATTTACTTTCTCTCGGCTGTGAAAAAGGACATCAGCACCTGATTTATGGCTGGGCAGCAGCGGCTGGAGGGGAGCAGGCGAGCACTGACTGCCTCCATCCCTCAGCACACAGCTATGGATAACCTGTTGCCTGCCGGAAGCCTGTGCCTGCCAGCTCTCCACAGCACCAGCACCACGCAGCCCTGTCTCAAAATCACAGGGCTAGAGGAAACTGGAAGGTCTTCCCACTGCAGCGGTACCTGTCTCTCTGCATTGACCCTGCATGCTCCAAGCAGCACTCGCTGCCAGGAATCGTGAACTGCCCTCGGTGGAGGGAGAAAAGTGTCAACAGCCCGGTCTTTTAGCTTGATAAAAAAGTCCTGATTAGCCTGACATGTCCAGATAAAGAAGCTCTTCAAAAAGAGGGAGGAATGTAATGTCATGTTTAGCTACACCCTGTACTCCTTTGCCGGCCTCTGGACGCTATTTATCAGCACACTACTATGGCTAGTAGGAAAGGAGGGGTAGCTGAGGGTGCGCTGGCACTCCAGACCAGCTCACTGAAGTGGGATACATTTGGAAGCAGCCAAATGGCAGGGAAGGAGGAAGGGAGAGAGGATGAGCTGGAAGCTGCTGAAGCCCCAGATGAGGCCGTGAAACCCTGGAAGGGAGCAGTAGGCAGGCACCGGTGTTGAAGATGACTCAGAGTGAAAATGCAAGGAAAGGGGTGGGTGGGTGGTGGGAGAGAGGTGTTATGACTAAAAGCCGAATTTACTGCTTGTGAATCCTAAATCTGAATAGGAAGAGGGAAGAGGCTGAGGTCTTTTTTGTGGGATACATTGGTGACAGGGGGAAATATATGCCACTTAACCCAAGTGTCTGTTTCTTCTTTCAGCCTGTAACCAGCCCGCCTGGCTAAGTCATCCTACTGCAGCTTTTCCTATAGCCTGCTGCTCCTGTGCCCGGCTGCTGCACCGGCTCACAGGAGGCAGATCTTGCCCCGGACCTGACAGGACTTTCTCTTTCTCCCCGGTTCCCGGCTGCCCCGCCGCTCACACCCTGCTGTAATCCCTACCCCCTCCTTTCCTCGCTGCCCAGCTCTCAGACCCAGCCCCTATTCAGTTTGTCCCCCTTGCCCTCTCCCCATCGCTGAGCCCTCTCTGTTCGCCTCTCCGGCTCCCCTCCCCCTGCCCTAGGGGGGAGCTTGGCTTGCCCGACCTCTTCAGGAGCCGGCGGGGCAAGCGGTGGTCGGCGAGCTGGGATGGGGGGGCAGTCCCGTCCTGCGCACACAAAGGCCTGGGCTCAACTGCACCGTCACGGGGAGGGCCCCCCTGGAATTCTGCCCCCCCTGGAAGCCGGGGCAGAGGCAGGTCAGCCCCCACCTCTCACACCTCTGTTGAGACGGCATGTGCGGTCAGGACACCGGGTAAAGGAGAAGTTCCTGCATTGTTCCCGG
>NW_008237447.1:1580611-1591005 GCF_000691975.1 Corvus brachyrhynchos | reverse complement strand
GTTTCGGTTGCCTGGTGCCTCTCCTCAGCCTAAGGACACCCCGGCACGTTCCTCTGCAACTCCTTCAGCCCCCGGCATCCCCGCTTCTTAGCGGGGTTCTTACAACTTCTCTAGTAAGCGCTTAAAAATGTCCCCGATGATCATCTGTCCTCCCCAAATTAGCCAAGTGTATACCTTGGGAAATGAGCGTAGACGGTTCCTGTTCTAAATTTCCAGCATGGGCGCTGCAACTAATTACTGGAATTTTAGATAAAGTGGGAGTATAATTTTAGGTGAGGAGGTGTTCTCTCTATTAACAATGGGCAGCCGAGTTGCGGGGTGTTAAGTTTTCGTGCCAACACCGCGAAGGGATGGGGATTTTTTTTTGTTTGTGTTTGGTTTGTTGTGTGGTTTTTTTGTGAGAAAGGGGTCACATACAGCGTGCCAACACCGCGAAGGGATGGGGATTTTTTTTGTTTGTGTTTGGTTTGTTGTGTGTTTTTTTTGTGAGAAAGGGGTCACATACAGTTAAAACCGACATTTTAGAATATGGATGTTGCTTGGAAATTAAATGGTCCTGGCCGCAGCAAACCCACGTGGATACACATTAACTGTACTTAAAACTTTTAAAGTTTCTGTGAAAACTTAATAAGTCAGTGGAATTATTCATGGACCTAGAGCTGGCTAAAAAGCATTCTAGAGCTGGCTAAAACAGCATCGTGCATTCTTTTGTGGCTCAGCACCAGAGAGAAGCACCTTGCAAAATGGCACTCCCCATTCACAGCATCCAGCACAGCTTCCCTTTGAGTGTTGTTCATCCTCAGGCACTTCTCTTAAAGGGCTTGGCTTGTGTTTGTAACCAAAGCTGGGATGGTGCAGGCATCAGTGACCCACATGAGAGATGGGAGTAGTCTCCAACTTTGTCTCGTCTGGAATCTGCCAAAAACCATAAACGATTCTGATTTTTCGAAAGCAAAGCGCTTGGTGGGTCCTGCTGCTAAAGGCAGGGGGCACAGGGATGGCGGCAGTAAATCTGTACAAGCTGTTTACATTCTAGCAGGTGGTTTCCAGTTGCTCATAATTTTGCCTTTCAGACTGAACTTCTCTACAGGCAAGATAAGCTTTTCTTAAAAAGCGTGAATGAAAAAAAAGATCAATAATTTCTGAAGGAAAAAGCAAACCAGCATGTTTGCTGTGATAAAAGATGTGTTGAAACATCTTTGGTTGTTTTCAAACAGGTGTAGTCCCTCTGTTAGTACAGTTAAAATGGAATTAAGCAAGGAGACAATCCCTAGGCAGTTAATCTGTTTTAAGTGTTTTATTTGGAGCTATTCAATGTTATTTAAAAATATTTTTCACATGGAAGTTTATTTTTATTCAGCATTGCTTTAAAAAAAAATACACACCCACCCCAATCAGTGTCCTGATGTTCCTCTGGCCTGATACATTATGAATTTAACTGTTTTGCAGTACTAGCTAACAGTTACTATTAAGAAGTAAGTCCCTGTTACACTAAATAATGGATATGTGCAGCAGCCCACAGTGATGTTCTCCTTCAGCACACTGATCTGACACCCCACAGCCTTCGTGCATACTTGCAGGTGGAAGACAAAGTAAAACTCCCTTTCGGGCCACAAATTTAGCCTCCAGCAATGTGTGGTTCCAGAAAATTCAGATGGAACTATAATACTTTACATCAGCTGAGGGCCTGCTTCACCATTGTTACCTATCTATAGGATATAATCCATGGAAGTTTGTATGGGCTGAACTAAGACTCCTAAAAGGTAAATACAAAGCTATCTTTCTCCCCCTAACCATTTTTCCTGATAAACCTCAAAATTTCAAGTGAACTCCTGGTTCCTTGCCTTTTTGTAACTTAGCTGGCCAGGATTCTGATCCAGAGTTTCCTGAGACAATGTTGATAACATCTCATCTGTTTAACACTGGGAGCAGTACAATCCCTTATGCATTACTATTGCTAGCTTCTACTGGGTTTTTTGTTGTTGTTGTTGGTTTTTTTTAATCTACTCCAGCTTTTGCAAATAAATTTGGCAAACATCACTTTTGCTAAACTTTTGACTCACGACAAAGGAAGGAAAGCTTTTCAATACAAGGAAGCACCATTGTTTCGCATGTAACGTTGGATTTACATCTGCTTTGAAATTCTCATAAACTTACTGTACGGTCCTTTCTCATTTAACAAGAGCTGTCATTTGTATATATCCACGTAAGATGGATGCCCAGGCCCTGAATAGATGTTCCAGATCTCTGTAGACCTTTGATCTCATGATTGCAACATCTGAGCTGGCTTAATAGTTAATGTTAGGATGTTGTCTTTCCTTTTAGCCCAAGACCGAAAGCTGCATGACTGCAGTTAGCCCCACTTCACCTTCAAACGGTGAGTAAATTCCTATGCAATTAGCCAGATGGCTTCAAGCCACAGCCCAGCTGGGATTCTCTGTCCCTTGAAAAACAACATACTGGTGGCCTTAAACCTTCATCTCCCTCGGTCAATTGACAACCTTGATACCAGATGAGCAAATTCCCAGTGTTTGCCCTGTGTAATTTAGTCCCGGGCGGAATCGGAGGAATACCACACTTCAGCAGTGTTTGATCTCACTGCTGATACCGCGACTCCACCTGAAGGAGTTCTCTAAGCGATGGGATCGTGAACAAATTCAGCTGAACAAGAGGGAAACAAACAAACAAACAAATTTTTACTCATGCTGTAGCAGCTGCTGGCTCTTTTCTCTCCTTGCCAAGTACTTAATTCCTCCCTCCCTCGTCTCATCTTCCAGTACCAATCTTTTGTGGTCATTTCCTCTGTTGATAAGCAGAGTCAGCTTTTTAAGTTACCACCACATGGAACGATTTATACCAGCACTTCAGTCAGAATGACCCATCTCGACAACACCCCTGAAAACCCACTCTGCTGCATGAAGATTTTCATGCCATTCAGCCCCCTGGATTTCCCTTGTAGAAATTTCCATAGAAACAGTGATTTCAACAGCTTTTCTGGGATGCCATGCTGGATTCAGCCATTAGACACTGCTCTCTTGATTTAGTACTGAGATCAGCACATCGCAGAACTTACTGGGTGACACAGCATCAGTTCATAGCGTTTAGTGAGTCTCTTCAGATAGCTACCGAGTAAAACTTTTCCTCATTTGCTGTGTTACGCTGGAATCTCTTATTAATCCTTGATAGCTTCACAGCAAGACACTGCTGAAATATGTGTACTCTCTGTATATGTTGGTTTTTTCCAAGCTGCCTGGCTACATTTGATAGCACAATAATAAGAGCTTTTATGTCCTATTAACATCAGGAGTGAGTGATGTGGATATATAAACTGCTTTTGTAGTTTTATACCCAGATGTTTGTACCAAGAAATAGAATATTTAGAATATTTAGAATATTTAATGGAGAAATTTGGCTACAATGAACCTTCAGGTCTGTAATGTAAATTCAGCATTAGGAAGAACCCAAGAGAACAGCATCCTCCTATAGTATTTACTCCTCTGTGTAAATTTCCTATGCTGCTCATGACTCTTTTTTTAGACACCAAAAATCATAGCAAGGCTTTGCTACACTTACAGAGTGAACCTGAAATTTTCATTTAAAACACTAATGGCATGTAAGCAATAATGTTTTGTGAAGTTATTATATAGGTACAAGATCACGAGTGAATCATCCCAGCTCACCATCTTTTGTGTGTCACAATAGGCAAAAATACACAATAGGACAAACCCTGCTTGCCTATCTACAGATAGCCTAGGAGACAACAAGCTGTTAAACCCTCTAAGGTTTTGGCTGTAGAGAAACTCTAAGGTTTTGGCTGTAGAGAAACTGTGGGCAGCACAAATACCTTCAGGGACTTGGAATTCACAACCTGGACTTTTGTGACTGTCCAATCCAGCTTTCTTAATAAAATAGGCCACATCACTTTGCCACACTACATCGATTAGTTTGAGCTACAGCCCATATGTTACAAAAACGAATCACAGATTACTTTGGGTTGGAAGGGAGCTCACCCTGCCCCTAATTTAATCTAATTTCACATTCTACTACTGCCAAGCCAGCAGGCAGGGCACTCTTAAGGCATTTCTGAAGAGGTAACACAGCAGGCTGTGATCAAAGCACCCTTAAGATCCTCTCTGGAAGTTCAACAGACTGTTAGCTTGCTATATTCTTATGCTAACATCAGAACCGGAGAGAGCCTCCCAGGCCCAGCTGCTAAAAGCATAAAAGCAGGAGTACTACAGCATCATCATCCCTACTTAATATTTGTTTATCCTTCCAGGGAGCATACCAGCTGCTAGTATGACATAGCATCACATAGGAAGCCTCTCTTTGGTGGATATCCTGCTCTCTCACCTACCTTATTAAGTATTCCCTCAATCTTTGTATTTTTTGCAAGTAACTGTGATGACTGTATGTTTCCTAGAAAGGTACCAACAAGTATTTAGTAGTATGCAGCCAAGAAACAACCTAAGAAAGATCTTAATAAAAAGTGTGATTACAATTCCTTATTTAAAATTACGTTTTGGGACATCTTAAGCCAATGCTTTAACCAGGGACTGGATGGTCTCTGTATCATAAATCTGTATCCTTGATTCAGTGTTGTGTGGTCAAGTCACGTGCTTCCTTTAGTAACCACACTTAGTATCTTTTTTGATGCAATTACAAACCAATGTGACAGAACTGATTTGCTGCAAACCCACGTTGATTGGCATTAATTACGTTACTTTAATTAATTATTGAAGCAAATCCTGTGTCAGTGATTCTATTCTTTTGCCTGGGGTCCCTGTCACTCTGACGGGTCTGTAATTACTCAGGTCATCCTACTTAGGGCCAGATCCAAAACAAGACTTTGGAAAATTTTTGGTACCTAACATTTAGAACTCAAATCTAAAACACCCTCATTCAGCAGCAGATTGAGACTGAAAGCGCACATGTACTGTCAAAGTTGCCTAAAGGCTTCCAGTTTTCCTTCTCTGCATGCCCAGATAGTTCTGAGCACAGAGATGTCTAACAAACACCCAAAGGCAAGGCATTTGGGGTGTCACAGCCAGGTCCTTGTTTCCTACCCTGAAAATCTGGTCTTACCAGATATTAAGGATTTCCCAGACTTTGTCCAGCATATTTGGAACAATGTGGTGGTTTCCCTGGAGCCATGGCATTAATGATAGATGAAACTGATGGCATATAGGGGATGTAGCTATAGCACACATGGACAGCTGGTTGCCATGTATCAGGTTTAGTGGTTCTGGGATGTGCTGGTCATCAGGGTTACAGCACTTGCCCAGCAAGTCCCATGCATCCCACAATTCCATGACCTGCTGCACTGCAACCCCCAACACAAATGCTACCATTTCTGGAGAGCAGACAGAAGCATTATCAGCTCTCATTTGAGTTCCCTGAGAAACCTGGAAGAAAGGTGCTGATACCTCCTGGGACGCCTGATCCAGGACATTCACAGTAGGTCCAACACTCAGCAAAACCCTGCAAAGACAGGCATGGGAACAAGGCAGGGTGATATGGCTTAGCTTTTGTGAAAAGGCCTCCTGACTCATAGGTGTTTAAAGTCACATCCTTGATCACATAGGTGAGGTGTAAGGCACCCTGCACTCCTCTTGCAGTCGTGGCACTGTTCAGAAAGAAACCCCAGATTCACTAGGTCAAAAGAGAAAGCTGGCAGCTGTAGCTGACTGATTAAATCATTCACCTGGGGAAGGGAAGCCTGCAGGCTCTCATCCCTGGGATGTTTATGTGTTACATGTGAAACAATAATAATTACTGATTTCCGCTTTGTATCACTCTCCAGAGAATTTGTAGGTTTCAAAATCTCCATAACCAGGCTGAGAAAGAAATCAGCTGTGCGATTATGTGACAAAACCTTGCCTCCAAAACACACAAAGGAGTGCTCAGAGACAATGCCACTTGGGTGGTTTGTAGCCCAATTAACACCCTGCCCTGGCTCCTCCCACACCCATCACAATAGCCCATCAATGGCCCATTTTCTCAAGTCCAAAGAGCACAGGGACAATTGGCAGATGGGAACCCTCAGATAGGAACTCCGAATAAAAGAAAACCATTCCAGGCTCTTCCCAGGGCTGTCCCAGGAAAGCCTCGGCCCCAGAGTGCAGACTGGAACCTATCAAGATAAGTCAACACCACAGTAACTTTAGGACTGAGGGGGATTGTATCCTATGGATATAGGACTCGTTAGAGGATGCAAGGGAAGAGCATTTAAGGATTGCATAGGACTCTTTGTGGGATGCTTACTGGAGGAATCAAAGGGAAAGAAAGAGAGATCTAGGTGATTTGGGAAGGAACAAGTAAGGGAAATGGATAAAGGGATAGAAAGTACCAGTTGTGTGTAAGAATTTGCTGGGTGATGTACTTATCTGTCATACACAGTGCATTCCTTTCTTCTTATTAAATTTCTTTATAACTTACAACAACTCTCTGTTTTGGGTGTGTCCATGTGTATGGGGGTCTGGTGCCAGTCTCTAGTCAAGCCATGCACTGGAGAGTCCACATGCCTGGGTGACAGTGACCAGACAGACAGGAATAACTCAAGTGCCAGCACCTGGAGTGGGACTGCAGGTAGATAGGGCCCCTACGTGTCCCTGGGGCTAGGAGCTGTAGTGAATGATGGTCTGGGTGCCAGCAGCTGGGCCAGGCACTGGGGTGGCTGGGTGCCAACAGCTGGAGAGCCCCGAGGGAGTGACCAGGATTACTGTCCCCTAGAGCAGACCGGCCGGGCAGAAGCGGTGCCAGGAGGGAGCGAGTGTGACAGCGTTAGTACCAATCCAGCTGGACCTCTTTGTGGGAAGGTGGTGTGCCCCGAGAGCCCGGGAGGGGGAAAGGATGGCTCATCTCTAATGGGAAAACCACAGGAGGAGCTGGGTTAGGCTGGGAATACACACTTGACCTCCCTTCACTTAGACCTGGGAGCAGGGAGTTGCATCAGCTGCGCCTCTCCTGGGCTGATGGATGTGGCCTGATTCCTCCAACATAAACACCAAATATTTCCCTTTGTGGGTGAGTGCTGTAGCCCCAGACCAGCAGGTAAGGGGGGAACAGCAGATGTAGCCACTGCCATGCTTTTTAGAATAACTTTGCTCATTCTTTCTGACAAAAAACTGCAAGGAAAGATTATAGCCTTGAATCCTGAATGAATGAAAATACATTACTGGCAGAAAACTTCCAGATAGTTTTTCTGTCTATATAGTACTAGGGTACCTAGACCCTATTTTGAGCCACTGGCAAACTTCATTCATTGATGGAAAAGCACAGGCTGGCAGAGGAGTTCTCTGGGCCATTAATCAAGGCCAGGTACCTAGGACTTAAAGTGTTGGCATAGTAATTAATTAAATTGAGTGCTTAAAAGAAAAAAACCCCAACAAGTAATATATAAATGCTGGCACAACACTTGTTGTTATCTGTTGGAATGGTCCCAGTGCTACAAATGTTATTTTCAAATCAGTGTAAATGGTCCAGAAAAGTCCTTCACCCACTAAGTTAAACAGCAGACAAATGAAGATTTAAAACATGAGTTTCTTCAGAGGCACTGGGCTCTCCTCAGCACCCTGGGGAAGACTATTGATCATATGATGTGCTGAAGATGATCTGTTCCCTGTTTTTTTAATCTGATCCCCACCCCACACAGGAAAATCCTCTCTCTCTCTACTGCTTATGAATTTTATTTTCCAACCACACCTCTAGCCCTAGGAGAGCTATCAGTGGAGCCTTGTGTTTTTCAAACAGTTGATACACACATTATCTGAATTTCTTTAAAAGGAAGGGCTGCTGAAGGGTGGGTCCCAAAGCTGCACGAGAGAAAAGAATATGATGTGAAGAAAAATAAAACACAAGTGCACAGATGCACTCCTAGCAACAACTCTTACAGTAATATAACAGGAAACACTTGCCTTTCTGCCTGAAAGAACTAGGCTCTGTGCAGATGTTTGTATTTACAAGATACAAGTCATTTCTTGCAGTCTCTCCTTAGAGACTTAGCATTAATGTATCTGGAACTAGACTGGAATATAAATTATTTTCCACAGCAGTTAAAGTGACCTTAAAAATGCTTACCTATTCTCATTGAGGTTACATCACGATTTTCTACATTTGTTAATGATGTGATTGACTCCTCCTGTGTGTTTAACAGCAAATTGCCTAAGTGGAACACAAACCAAAGTGTTTCACAAGATTTGAGCAAGACAGAACAGCCTCCAGAATGAGCCAGCATTTTTTAACCCTCAGAGAAACCAACCACCAGGGAGATGCCAGAGCAATCTGGTCTGACCTTACCTGACAGCAGTTCCACCACTGACAAACATAATCAGTTAAGTCAAAGATTTAAGCCTAACCACCAGCTACCTGCTTTGGAGCTAAGAAGACTTACCCAAAGATGAAAAAAGTGGCTAGATTGAGGAAAGAGGCAGATTTTTCCAGTGATTTGGAAATGCACAGATGTGTTTCATCACTGTTTGTATCCTCATGTCTAAGTTTACAGTAAATTCAAGAGGATTCTGAGATGGAGAACTGCACAGAATCTCCCAAGTCAGTGCTGCACCATTTATTTTCATTGAGACTGTCTGGATAACTCCACTGGAGATGGCTGGAGGAAGAGCAGATGGATGCTGAAGGAGATTCCCCAACAGACAGGGGAACAGTGAGGAATGTGGGAGACATCACATGCCCTAGACAAGGAAAACCAGGCCAAAAGTTAATCAGGGCCCATGCCAATATTGCCACTTCAGTAACCCTGTCTCACGTCACATGTAGGGTCCTCTGTTCCAGGCAACCAGATTTCTGCAAACTGATTAAACTTTGTTTGAAAGCCAGTTATGACTATTGACCTGCTGTGATTATAGCCCTGCTAACTTCTCTTTATTTTTTTACTATGGCCAGTGGAGATCATTTGATTTTTGAGAGAGATCAATAGAAAGCTTAAGACAGGAAGCAAGTCTGTGCCACTTATCAAAATGATGCAGATCAGATTATTTCCAGCTTTTATTTTATCTGAACTGTGGTTCCCTATGCACTTTCACTGAAGGAAGTGTCAGTTATGTCAATGAGACAGATGAAAGGAAATACCTCGACAACCACAAAAAGCAACCCAAACCCACAAAAAGTGAGTCTGAACAGCAGCCTCAGTTTTGTGTAACATGAGCTCCCGAATAATTTTATTAAGCAAGTTTGCCCTTCCAAGTGTGCACATGCCCACTCACCTCCTCCGCTTTCTGCCACACATCTCAAAACCAAACCCAGGGTTCTTACCTGAAGTTGGTCTCCACTTTTTTCCCTCACTCTGTCCTGAACCTGGTGCAAGCTCCTGTTCCCATGGGGTATTTCTAATCCTTCAGCACCCAAAGAACATTAAAAAAATAATGATTGACAAAAAAGCAGCCATGCCACACTCTCAAGAGGACCTGCTGTAAGGTTGTTGTCCAGAAAATTCAGATTCATCTACATGGTGTGCAACAAGCCAATAATGACACACTAGAGAGAGACATTAATTATTTACTTATTTTGGAGTCGCAGAAGCCTGGGTGCTTGGCAGTATTCCACAAATCAAGCACAGCCCACTGGGCTTTCCATGGCATTACCTATACACAAAAATATGTTAGTAACCTCCCAAGTATGATTGGTTAATAATTACCATACAAATTACATAATCGCACTTAATTTCTGTGCATGCTCAGGGGAAGGATCTTCACCTGGGCAGGGATCTTTCTGACCAGGAGGTGTGATATTTAATGTTATAATGAAGGCGGTTCATTTTTTTTTATATCCGGATGCATTCAAGAGGCATCTGTATCTGGCACAGGATGATGGGGCTTTGTGGCTTCGGGGTTACAGTGACAGTGCTGTATGGTTGGACTGGATCATCTTAAAGGTCTCTCCCAACCATGATGATTTTAGGATTATATAGGACACATAGACCTTGAGTCTTTTTCCAAAGTGGCAATATATACATCAACACCTTGATTTATTTCATCCATAGAGCTTGCTAGCTGCAGGATGTCCTTGACTAAGGGCACCATCTGGTTCTACTGACATACAGCATCTTGTTTTACTTAATGAACGACGGGAAATCTAGGTTGGATATTAGAAAGAAATTCCTTACTGAACAGGCTGCCCAGGGGAGTTGCCCATCCCTGGAAGTGTTCAAGGCCAGACTGGACGGAGCTCTGAGCAACCTGGTCTGGTGGAAGGTGTCCCTGGAGCTGCATCATCTTTAAGGTCCATTCCAACCCCTTAACGTCCTACGGTCTTGTGACCCTTAGAGCTTGTTGGCCGCTGTGTGTTCCGCAGACAAGTCTCCCGTGTCGCTGATGAGGAGTACGCGGAGCTCTCACACGGGAACAGGGCCTCAGCTCACCGCCTCACCGCGGGCACAG
>NW_008237447.1:1558653-1580302 GCF_000691975.1 Corvus brachyrhynchos | reverse complement strand
CGTGGGCGGCGTGGTGGCCACCCTGGCTGGCAGGAGCAGGTCCAGGGCGTCTCTTGTTCGTGGCTTGCCCTCGCTCGGAGGTCCTTCACCTTTACCTTGCTGTGTATTTGGAAGCAAGGCTTACGGCGTTGTTAGGAAAAAAGGACTGGAAGTGTTTGAGTCAGTCTTGGCAGCCATCGATAATGTCCTTTGGAAATGGTTTGTGGGACTACTAGAAGGAGGTGTTAGAAACCTTTTAATAACGGTTAATTTTCCTTCAAGTCCCTGACAGAGGAAGAAAAGACACTGTATGCAGGGAAGGCTCGTAAATGGAATAGCAAGAAACGCTCTCAGAAGACTACAGTAAAGGAGGTAAATGCTGAGAATGGAACGCCCTCTAAGGAGGAGGAGTAAATGGTCTTGGGCTACGTGTGGCCGGTTCCACAGGATGCTGTGAAAGTTCCACCTGCTCTCCACAGCCTCCAGCCTCTGGAGGTTATGGCTGCAGTAGTAGTTCGTACCCTTATGAAGATTATGCGGATAATTGTTCTGGTTTGAATTGAAGGTAAAAATATACCTCTTCAAACCAGCAGAGCTTGTTCCTGTGCGCTCTTTTACCAAGTAAAATGTACTTCTCTAACACCCTAGTTTTAACAGTATTTTGCAGTGCCTGACTTAGTTGGGTTTTTTTCATTTTAATTTATACTGTAAATTGGTGTTATTTTGTGTCATAGGTTCATGTTGCTTTTGCTTTGTGAGTGTCAATGGTTTAGGTAGTTGCTGTCTGATGGCTTGAAAGCACATCTTAGAGGCAGCTCGTTTGTTCTCGGGGAGCTGTGTGGTGAACCAGGTCAATGAAATGTTGCAGCCTATGCACAAATAGAATAATTACCCCCTGCCATTATTTTTGGGTTGGTTGGATATTGGACAGAGTAGTACTACTGTTGTGGAGGACAATACAGGAGTAGGCGGTTGAGTTAAGCTGAGTGTGTATGGTTGTGGCTGGAAATGGTGCTAAACAGATCATTTCTACTATTTGCTGCCTTGGAAAGGTGTGTGTGTCCCTTTTGTTTCTGTCTCTTTTCCTCTTCCAGCACTTCCCTGAAGCAGAGTTAGTTAAGAGTTTAAATTGTGAGGTGTCAGAAAGCTTATTTTATTTCAGTCTTTCTTGGTAGTGTAAAAACTTGTGTGTCCAAGGAAAGAGCTTGACTGAGCACATGGATAATACTGCATTTACTCCTTCATGCTCTATTACTAGATAATGACTATGAACTGTGAATTAATGGTGAGCATAAATTCCAGGACTTCGAAACACTTACATAGTGATAGAGGGAGTGGCAGAATGATTGTAGTTTGGAGTAACTAGTAAATATGGATTAGTTGAATTAGCCAATTTATAGTGGAAGGGAGGTGTTAAGCAATGTTTTCTGATTTGGGGGGTCTGCCTGTTTGGGAAAAAGCTGTTTAAAAAGTGATCACCCTTGTGTCATTTAGCAGGCTGAGGGGATGTAATTAATGAAACTCCATTTTTATCTATCGTAGAGAACTAAGTGAAATGGCAGGTAAGCCATAAATGGAGGCTTCTGTATTTCCTTCCACAAGCTGTAGCATTTTAGAAGACTGTAGTAGGGGACAGGAAAAATTGCTTTGCCAAAATAAAGATCGCTGTCCTTTCTGCTTGTCAGTGGAAATAGGGAAATGTGTATAGATGAGGTTATGTGATCTCAGTTTATTAATCCCAGCCGTGTACACAGACAACCACAGTCACTTTGTGTGGTGAAAGGTCATGTTCCCCTTTTGGAGGTGGCCAGACTTTATTTAGATGGGAATAATTCCTCATTTTGTTTTAGACGGTTCAAACTGATAACCAGTTAACTTTGGCTAAGATGGTTATCTGCAATCAGTGTACCTGGGTGTGGATGTTATTCCCAGTTTGGGTTTGAATGATCAAATTCTGCAAGCCTGCCAGGTTTCTTTTCCCGTCCTATTAAAAGCTTATTGTTCATTAATGGATTTTCAGAGCAATCCAATGACTTCCTTGGGGTTTTATCAGATTTTCATGAACTTGTTTCCTAGTCAAAGACAATTAACACATGTGCCAGGTGCTTTTTTCAAAAAACTTATGGAAAAATGTTTTAAATTCCAGTTTGAAGAGTTCCTTGCCTGTGACAAGTGGCTGAACCTAAAAAAATATTTTTTTTATATTACATTTTGTAAATTTAGCTGTAGTTTTTTAAAGTGGTAACGGGTTGACAAAGGTACTGAAGAGAAATCCTGCCTTCCTGGCCTACAGGTATACAGGCACTTTTTATATATAAACTGTCCTACCTAACCACAGGTGTTAGTGGATGTTGCGTTTTTCTCTGATATAAGGAGCTGAAGGACTTTATTTGGGGTGAGAAGACTCTTTTGTTGTTGGGTTTTTTTTTTTTTAACTTTCTCATCTTTTCCAGACATGTAATCTGCCTGATCCAGTTCCTGCCCCTCTGACCACAAAGATGCCCAGTGTTACTCCTTTGCCACATGCCTGTGCTCTGTCTTGGAAGAATGACCAGGGTATGGTGATCTTAAAGCAGTTGATCCTGGTAGATGAGAGCTTGCCCTTTGAGGATGTTCTCAGTGGTACCTCTACAAAGAATCTTTACATTTTGCTAAAAGCTGTCTGTGTCAGCTGTTCGTTTGACACTACTGGGCTACTGCTGTAAAAGGTAGAGGGAAGTCAGCACAAATACCCTTCCTCCCCAAACTCCAAGAATTCTATACTCTGTTTTTTAGCTCAATGGGAATATAGCCACTAATGGTTTCGTAACAGTTATTTCAAGATTTTTAAGGAAAAGGTAATTTGTCAAGCCCTCCATTTATGATTTGACAAGGCCTAATCCAAGTTCAGCATAAAAGAATGCTTGTACCAATTTCAAAGGGTGAAGAATTGCTAGGTATCAAAGTTCAAAATTTGTATGGTAGAGGTGCTAGGTAAAACAAGGGCCTGGCCTCACTGGGAGAATAAAAGAGGGAATACGCACTTGGTCAGTGCCTTTGTAACACCTTGACTTGCTTCCTTTATTGAAAGAATTCTCAAAAACTAAATCTTTCTTACCTGTACCCTACCTTCAAATGGATATTCTAATTAGAGTTGAGTAGTGAACACATTTGTAATCTTCTACCCAATTAATATTATGTTATTCTGAAGAATGATAAAAGGCAGTGCTTACAAGGTAAGTCAAGAAGCCAGTTCATAGAAGCTGTATCTGCTGTGTGGTTAAGTCTCAGCTCCAGCGTTTTACCTCAGTCTCTTGAACTGTTTTCATGTTGTCATGGTTATGGGGGAACAAGAAACAGTAGCTGCATAAAAAGTGAAATACTTACTAGTGCCCTCTGTGCCAGGGGTCATGCTCCCCTGTCATTGTGATGCAGATTTGATTGGGTTGATAATGCTGGCTTGAGTTGACACAATTGATCTTTCAGCTGAATGAGAGGCATAATGATAAAGGATAATTGAGATACATTTCATGATACTGCTCTTAATATTTCTCAGTTAAAGTTCTGTATGGTTCCCTGTAGCTATATCCATTTTTTCATAAGGTAGGAGAGGTGTCTTTCCTTTGACCCCACAGCTTGTGCAGTTTAAGACCCACATAAGCGAACATGGCCATTCAAGCTTAGGGCAACTGGTGTTAAATGTCCTAAAGTCTGGCATACAAAATTATTTATGTGTAAAGACAGTTACACATCTCTATTATTTAGTAGAGCAAGCAGGATTTTTTTTGGTGAGGGGCAGAAGTTTAGAGTAAGGATAAAATAGCTACGTTAAATTTCAGTGAGGACATTGTGACAGTCATGAAGAGAAGGATTAAGGTGTATTGTAAAACATTTTTCATAGTTGGATACTTTTAAAATTAGTAAATGATAAATCTGTTTCTTAATGTTTGTATTGGGTATTTTTGCTGCTTTCTTTGGGAGCTCATTTGGTGGAGGAGAAGCAATCCTTTTAATTAACTTCTCATCTTCTTGCCCCACAAGATTGCTACCAATTCATTTGAGTGTTGTAAGCTGCCAAACCGAGCTTGTGAGGCTGTTTGCAGCTACTGATTTGGTTTTCCCCTAACCTTATTTTCTGAAAGGGCAAAGAGACCTATCCTTAAAAAGAATAATAGTTCCTGTTGGATTCCAGGCCTCTTAACATCTTTTGGGTTTGGAGGTTGGCTTTTTTTTTGTAGTTGCTTTTATTTGTTGGGTTTTTTTGCCTGATCTCTACACACAGCATCATCCCTGGAAGGTGTTACCAGCACTACCAGTGTGCCTGACTTCTCCATAAGTTTGTTATCGTGTCCTCTTGGATACAGAAGAAGAGCTGTGTGTTTTGCTTGATCGTTACCCTTTTTCACCCAGTCGTAGGAGAAAGTTCACCAAAGCTTTCCCTGGATGAGGCGGAGACCTGCATGGCATCTGTAACCTCTGGTAGATTGTCTGAAGGTGGTTTTGTTCTTTTTCTTTCAGATGTGATTGCAGACATCTTCTACTTCCTGGACATTTACAGCTATGGGAAGCTGCCACCCCAGTGCGAGCAGCGCTTCCTTCCCTGTGAGATTGGGTGTGTCAAGTACTCCCTACAGGATGGAATCATGGCTGATTTCCACCACTTCATAGATCCAGGTGTGTTCCAGGAAGTGTACCTGGGGTGAGAGGGAGGATTTCTGGTGTCGCTGCTGCCCAGATTAGACTTCTGGTATTAAGACAAGTTTATTTCTTTGACTTTAAGTGGTCAGACTTCTTAAAATATCAGAGCAGTGCTGATTGTTTTTGAGCAGAATTAGTGTCAGAACTGCATGTAACTTCAAAGAGGGTAGGCTAAATTCAGGAAGACGTGCACGTGTTTGTGCTTTATATTTCATGTCAGTGACTGTTGCTCTTGGTTGGACCTAAACACACTATACAATGCACTTTGTTTTTTAAAATGCACGTAACTGAAAATAACTTCCCCAGAAATAGTTGTGGCACTTTTACAAGGCCACAAGGGAAGATGAAGCTGTTCCTTTCTGTATATGAAGCTGTGGTGTGGAGTTGAGAGTTAAGGATCTCTTGTTGTTGGTGTTGGATGATGATTGTACTTTTTCCTCTTTTTTGCAGAAGTACCACCACGTGGTTTTCGGTACCACTGCCAGACTGCTGGTGAGTATTAATGGAGAAAAGAATGGTATGCAAAGGTGTGCAGTTTTAGACTCAGCTTATCTGACCTGTAGCCAAACGTTTTTTAAGTCTTGATAATCCTTGTGTGTATCTTCAGCATGTAGTGATAATTAGTAACAGGGTAACTCAAAGATACTGCTTGATATTTAAAAGTTATGTTTAGCAGCTTGGCATATATTAACAGAATTAAAATATCTACACCATTGTTGTGTCTGGCTTGGCCTGCCTGTTTCCTTTGTGACTCTCAGTAATGTTTATAGATTCCAATTTGTTTCTATTAGGACACTTCCTCTCCTTGTGTACAGAGGGACCAAATTTGGCCTGTGTTTTCCTACGGCTCATACTTGGATAATGGCCTTCTAAAAGGGTTAAGAGTGTGAGTGTTTGCTCCCAGCCCAGACCTGCTGACAGAAGCAAGGTTTCGATTGCTTAATCACAGGCCTTGTCTGTGGAGGAGTGTGTGTGTTTGTGTGTGTATATACATATGTACATAGAAAGATAAAAAGGAGGAGGGAACTGTATCTCTTACAGAAACTGGACTTCCCATAACTTTGTGCCTTCCCCCCTCAATTAGGTGATGAAACTCATAAGATCCCCATATCTGGATTTCACCTTCCTCGTTCTTGTTATGCCGTTGTCCTACGGGAACTTCTTGAGTTTGCCCAGCCTGCCAGAGGTGCTCAGCCTCGCTTCTTCTGCAGGGTATGGTCAAGATCAAAGCTTGAAGTCCTGTTGGGTGACTAAGGAGATACTTCACCCTAAAACCTAATCAGTGTGCATATAATTGGGAAAAGACACCCTTTCCAAAGTGTCCCAGTTCCATGCAAGAAGAAATGGCCTCTAGAAGCCAACCTTTTTGTAAAGCAGAGACCTAATTTTTCTGCCTTCTTATTTTCAGCCTGCACTTCTGGTTCTAATCTACTGATGAACAGGGTCTATTGTTCTCTGACATTGTTATGACTTTAGTTAAGGGCTCCTAAGATTTGACTTAAATTGGTTGTGCTCAATAATAGTCATAAATCCTGCTTTTTTTGAAGGGATATTTTTACGTTTTCATGACTCTTCTACCCTTGAGAATAACACGTGCCTTAAATTTTTGCTCAAGTTCCATTTTCCAGGGAACAGAACAAAATCTTAGGATTCAGAGGCGTTTAAGTTTCATAACAGGTATATTATGTTTCAATTCAATTCAAAGCTAATATTAATCCTCAAAAAGGTAGGGAGGGACAAGATCTTAGGCTCCGTCCATAAATATAGAGCTCTGAACAAATATGCATGAAATTTGGTTCCTCTTCAAGATAGTTGTCAGGGAGATTACATTCAGTCCCAGAAACAATTTTGGTTTGGAGGTGACTTTCTCAGACCTACTCAGAAGTCATGCAAGTGTCAGAATTATATACTGTACTCCTTTGACGTGATGGAAATTTTCTTTCCTCCAGTCTAATGACAGATTCCGAATTAATTGGTGTCTTGGTCGAATGGCCAGCATAACAGGTAGGAAATGGATAATTTTTGTCCTTCCTTTTCCTCTCGTCCCCCAGAAATAAGGGCTGTGTAATCATGGACAGCTGTATTTGTCTGACAAACGTGTCTCAAAGTTTTCATAAAAGCTGGTGCTGATAGCTAGAACTGCTTTGCATGCTTCCTCCTCTTCCTTTCTCCTGCCGCTTTCTAGGAAGCCAGGTTTTATTAAAACCACTGGTGGAATAACTTTGAGCTTTGATGCTCTGATAAGAGGCTGGGCAGGGAACAGGGACTGACTGAGAAATGAGCCAAGCAGGACATTGACTGACTCCTGTTCTCCTGGCCTGGATTTTCACTGAACTGTAGGCATTGAGAGCCATTGGGAGCTTTTTGCTGTAGAAGACCTGATTACAGAACTGTACCAGAAGAAATACCAAAAGGAGCCATCTAAGATCTGGGTATATAGAAAACTGGATGTCTGCCTGTGGGATTTCTCCAGTAATACCAGGTGTGTTGGGTGGTTCTTTGTGTAAATGTGCCTGCTTTCAGATTCTTCTGTGTTTGTACAAAAAGTGGTGTTTGCTTGCAGTGTTGCAGGAGTATATTGGGTGATTATGCAGTTAATTTAGAAATAGACTCTAGTGTTTCCTCTGCTACTGGTTTAAGAGCCAATAATTTGATATTAAATTTCAGTAGAAAAAACATATAAATTATTCTTGGAAGTCTGCTTGGAATATGGGTTTTAAGATCCATTGGGTTCATCAGTGTCACTTTGTCTTTTTATAGTCAGGCAGTTTTCTGTTTCCATGAGTATCTTCACACTAGAGGGGAACCTTAAGGAGAATGGAAAAATCTGCTTTAAAACACACATTTGGAGAGGAAAGAGGATGTTTATGCGATGAGAAACTATTTCACATTAATGGGAAACTTGAAATGGTTCAAATGGTTTAAATTCCATTTGTCTCTTAGGGTTCTCTTTTCTCCCTGCCTCCCACCTCAGTATGAAGCAGGTTGCCTGATAAGCAAACCTTTAAACTCCTCATAAACTACTTAGGGCAAAGCTATTGAACTCTGTGAAGTTTTAAAGGTACTGCATGGTCACTGCAACAAAAAGATACCATCTTTAATATTTGTTCCTGTTCATCCGACCAGACCAACTACTCTTGTTGATTAACAATGTAGGTGCTTCTGAAATAAGCCTGAACTTAATTTCATGTAGGTGCAAGTGGCATGAGGAGAATGATATCATCTGCTGTGCTCTGGCATCCTGTAAGAAAATCAGGTGAGTATTGCTAAGGAGTTGCCTCCAGCATGATGGCTTTTATGTTGTTAGTATTGCAATGTTGAGAAAAGTGTTGATTGCATTAGAATTCACTGTTTTGCTTCAGAGGTATACTCACTAAACTCTAGGTTATCTCTGCTTTGGAAACTTCATACTGTCTGACGTGATGTAGGTAGATAAGGTTCTGTAATCTTTTTGTAGGGGAGAAAGGAAAAGTAAATAGTTGGGAAACGAGGAAATGCAGTTTATGATCTCAGTTGACAGCAGTAGTAGCACTTACAGAGACAATAATAAATAGTCTTTCACTCAAAAAACTCACCATGGACTGCCGTGCCCTGATAAAAAAAAAGTTGCTTTTCACACTTCCAAGTGCTGAATTTGATAATGTGGGGAAGCAGTTTGTTTTCATTTCATGTGTAGTTGTAGAACAGACTGGTGGTCTTGGAAGGATGCAGTGATGCTGATGTAAAGTCCTTCTGTCCTCTGGTATCTGCTCTGTGCATCTCAGGCCCTGGTTGGTTTTGTTTGCCAGTTGAAGAATTGAAAATGCTGTGCTGTTAAACATAAGCATTATAGCCCTCTTAGCCAAACTTTCCTTGTTTTCCTTTTTTTTTCTTGGTCAAGTTACTGCATCAGTAAATCTTTTGCTAGTGTGTATGGAGTCCCACTAACAGCAGCTCACCTGCCTCTGCAAGACTCTGATTGTGATCAAAGCACAAATACCAGGATTGTGAAACTGAATGCTGGACATATCCAGGTCAGATTCTTTCAGTTGACACCCTGATTTATTTCCAGTTGCCAATTTCAGGTGATCTCTTTTGTCTTTGGATGCTGTCCTTTGTGACGTATGTTGGGCAGACGGATGAACTCACAGGGTTTTGACCATAATTCATAGGTTTGATGGATTAGTGGTGTATATTTCATGTTAGCAGACACATGTACATTATTTTGAATGTTTCTTTTTTCATACAGAAAATGAAAGCTGAGAGTTCTGGGTGTGACAAGCCTTTGGGCTCTCCAAGACAGGATCAAGAGTTTGTCCCTTCTAATCGTGAGTTTGAAACATTCACATTTTTAAGAGGAAAGAGATCTTTAAACTTAACCCAGTTGTTGCTTTTTCAGATTTCTGGCCTTAGATGTTGCCTCTAAGTGGTGCACAGCTCTGCATGAGCTGTGCTTATTCTTGTGTATGGATTTCACTGAATTTCTGAAGACCCAAGCATGAAGAGCTGCCCTTTTCTTACTGGGCAGAATCTTAGGGTCAAAAAACATCTCTGCAAATTTAGTTTTTCTTACAAATGTTGCTCTCTCATTTGTGCTTTTCTGTTACATTAAGCCATTCTCATGCCCAGGTGTTTTGAGGCAGGACCATGTTTAAAATACTCTCCTTGCTCTTAAATCATTTTATGTACAGGCTGAGCTTGTCATTGTTGCAAGTGTTCTGTCACAACTCAGTTATAAAGTCTGCTCTTCTAAAGTCTCTTTGCAGACAGGATTTTTTCCCTAGAAGGCCTCTGAGCTCAGTTCTCTGGGCAGTTCATGGCTAATCTTCAGAGGAACAGAATCAGGTTTGCAAGATAAATAAGTGTAAGAATTCTGAGTTTGCAGCTTGA
Organism: Corvus brachyrhynchos; assembly: GCF_000691975.1. Lineage (NCBI taxonomy): Eukaryota > Metazoa > Chordata > Aves > Passeriformes > Corvidae > Corvus > Corvus brachyrhynchos. Next base: position 1,570,777 of record NW_008237447.1, on the reverse strand, counting down.
TTTCTTGTGCACAGATTAATGCTAAATTAAACTCTGTTCCACCTGGAAATCATGATCTTATGGTCTTGGTGTTTGTAGAGGACACGATCTGCCTGACTTCTTGTATCAGAGCTGTTGAATAGGTTCAGCTCCACAGCATATAAAGAACAATTCCATTAATCTATGCAAGCTTTAAAGGCTGATTTGATGTGCGAACTGTATTTGATTTAATAGGTGATTCTCCATGTGGTGTGAAGACCTTCCCTTGTGGAACAAGTGTTGTACAAGGAAGAGGAGTTACTCGATTGCTGAGAAGTGCGTCTGGTCTATCCAAGTCTTTCAGTAACTGAAAATTTCTTTCACATCCAGGACAGCTGTAAATCCTAATTTTCTTTGTTTCCCTAAGATAACCAGTAGTTTCTCCAGACTTCAGTTTTTCATCTTTTGTGCAAACCTTGACAGTTCAAGTTCTTGTTAGAATAATAACACTATTGACTGGAGTTAAAGAAGATAAAAAATCTTGTTCATTATCTATGTGAAGATGTATTTTGAAGGAACCTGACAGTCACATCTTTAAAAATACTTGCTGTACTAGTTGCATTTCTTAGTGAATGGAGTGCAGTTTCAAGATTGATTAATCAATATAATTGAATTAGAAGAATTCTTTAGTGACCAGTGTGACTTTAGACAACTTAGACTTTTTGTTTTATTTCCTTTTTAATAGCCTTCCCATCTCCTGCATGTGGAAGATAGAATTTCAGTGTGTAACAGTCTTGCTTCAGAAGCTGGTGCAGGGGGGGAAGCACTGAAGGTGTGAAGGGCTGCCCTAGGGGAATTAATTAAAGGTCAATAGTCCCAAAGATTTGCTGTAATATATTAGTTTTAGCCATGAAGAATTTGAGTGGTCTTTCAAGGCAAAAAAGCAGACCTTACAGAAAATGTCTGGAAAGAAATACTGTGGCAAATTTATCCATCTGTTAATGTACTTAGAGGCACAGGCTGTGTTATATACATTGGGGACAAGTACAGCATAGATTGGTTTTTTTAATTTGCATCTGTTTTCTTTTTGAGAAATGCATGTCCCTCAAACTTAGAGACTGAAGAGAAGTGTAGGTGTTACAGGGTTGGTTGGTGGGTTTGTGTTTTTTTTTTTTTTTTGGAAGGAATATCAAATTCAAACTGATACATTTCACAAGAGTTTAGTCGGGCTGGGTAGATACCAGTCATATTATTTGGGGGCACATAAAAAAGTGGGAGATGTCTGATATTTTCTAGGGAAGTTAGATATTCCTTTTTGTGGAGGTAGTGCTTGGACTAGTCCCCAAAAAGTTGTCGGTCTGAGCCTTGTGCTTAGTCCATGTGTCTCCTGAGCAAGTGATTCTCAGAACTAAGAGCTTATTTTGTTAAGCTGTTCCTAAATTTTGTACCAGCAGATGTCCAGTTTTGAAATACTATTTCCATAGCAACTAACTGTGTGAAGATTTCATTCCATGTAGGTACTGAAACTCAGGATGAGGTGGTTCATTCCCTTGAATAAGGAAAAACTCAACAAAACAAATGCAAGCAAAACGCAAAATGCAGCCAAAATAAGAGGTTTATTTGAGCGTGCTGATCGGTGTGTCAGAAAAGGCCATCGCTGGTTTAGTTGGAAGCCTGTTACAGTTGCTGTAAGGCCAGTTGAGCCCTTTCTTCTAGTATTTTGGGATCACTGAGGCATTTCTATTCTTACCTAACTGTTCACCTCTATCACTGAATTTCTTCAATTGATTCTGTATTTCCTTCCTTTGGGGCTGCTGTTCTACCTGCTAATTTTAATTTCCACAGAATAAGGGACAATAAACCTCTAAGTCTGAAATTTACCAATGAAGCACCCGGGAATGTTGTAACAGACCGTCTTTTCCGCATTTGTATAGAGTTGTGCAAGTTCCTTAACTGACAGCCATTGCTGCATTGATATTTCATGACATACAGAACTGTTGTCTTTGAATTATTTTTCAAAGTGCAGTGTTGCAATAAAAGTTTGTTTCAGTTATTATGTAGGAGAGAATTCATTAAAAATTATTATTAAAATACTTAGTGTTAAATACACAAACCTAAGAACATTTGTTACTAAACCTTATTGCATATCAAGACTGAGACAAAGAATCTGAGCAGAAGTGGGAAAATGCCGTTAGGATTCGGTGGCATATCTGTACCTTATCACCTGTAAATTAAAATAGCACATAAACTGTAGATGATCTAATTATATGCTGCAGGCAGTGGGCTGTTAACTGGGGCAGTAACTGTCTTACTGTAACAGCCAGCAACTCTAGTTGGGTTTTTTTGTAGTGAAAATAATAAGATCTATGTGGTTAGAATGAGTACACCAACTTAAAGTAACCCATTTCATACTGGTATTCTGCACTTAATTGAGGGGGAACCCTAACAGCTGTTGAAGGATGGTAGAAAATTCTTGCATTTTGGAGGTCTGTGTCCCTGGCTGTTTGGCAGTTTGATTTCTGGAAAAATAAATTCTGAAAAACAAGCACAATAAAGTAATGCTTCTCTCCCTTAAGGAAAGGAAAGTAAAGATGAGGGATTGCAAGCCTAGCCCACTTCCTAAGTGCAGGGACTAGTACTGGCAAGGCACGAAGTGTGTCAAAATCAGGACAAAATTCTCCCCACTTGCATGACAAAATTCTCAAGGGGACACAAAACCAAGGCAGGGCAGAATGGCTCTTGAGCAGAGTTTGATTGGTGCAGCCTGGGAGCTTTAAACATGTACCTCCGACAGGGTAAAAGTAATGGTGACAACGCTCTGCGTGTGGGCGTTTGGTACCACATGTGTCGAACTGGCTAAAGAGTTGTTTTTGTAAAGGAGACTTTTGATAGGTTCTATCAGACCTGGCTTCCTGCCCTGCTGTTGGTGTAGCTGGTTCACTCCCATGAAAGCAAAGGGTTAAAGTCATCCTGGTTTAACACACACATTGCATAGGTGTTTGTGCCCTTGTTATAACAATAGTAGACAAATGGTTGAATTGTGTATTGCTACTCTAGAGGTTTTGGCCAGAACGGTTGTCTGAGGGTCACGAAAACAATGACTGTAGTGACAGCTTTGCTGATCTAGTCTTCATCAGGATAGTGACCTGTAACCATTCCTTTTACACTCTATTTGAAGTATGTAACTGATACTGAAAAATAAAACATGTTAGCATAGATAATAGCAGTTGCTGTTACTTCTAATTTAATTGTTATTACTCACTGCTGGCTTGTCCACCTTCTCCTTTCAATAAACTGCAGGAATGAGGGATGTGGCAGAAGTTCCTGTTGAACACTGTCTCTGCTCCAGCATTCTCTTACATGCACACATCTATACTGTAGATACAACAGAACCTGGTTTTGACATCTTTAAGTTGAATTTTGTTTTGGAAGGCTGGTCTTATCAGTAAAGATTGAGGTGAAGGTGGCTTTAGCTGTGCCCTCTATGACCAGCTGCCCATTCCCACTCAGATGCACCCACAAAAATCTTTCTTTGTGCCCTCCATGTGCTTCACCAGATGCAGCTTTGAGTAGGCTTTAGCTTTCCTATTCTTACCTAACCTTTTCCTATTCTTTCCCATACCTGCACACACACAGCACCTCTGTGTTTCTCCCCAGTCAGTTCTCCCTGCTGCTGTCTCCTGCATGTTTCCTTTTCATGGGTGAGTTTTGTCAGGAGCTCCTTTGGTTAACCTCTGCTTGTTCTGCTGTTTATCTTGGAGGAGGTAATACTTGAAAAATCAACAGTCTTGCCTGGCCCTCTTTCCATCACCATGTGCCACAGGAGTCTTCCAGGCAGATCTCTGAAGAAGGCCAGACTGCTCTCCTGAGGTCCAGGGCTGTGGTGCTGCTTTTTTGCTGTTTTCCTCCCTCTTTGGACGCCAGACTTCACTATCTCATGGTGACTGAAGCTAAATTTGCCCCCTAGCCTTCACATCTCTGACCAGTTATTTCTTACCCATAAGGATGAGATCCAGCAGGGAGCACCTCTGCTCCTTGGCTCCTCGGTCACTTCCGTCAAGTGTCAGGCTCCTCACAGGTGTGAAGAAGGCCTTGAGAGCTTCATCCTGGCAGGACTGCCTGTAGCAGACATGCCCTGCAATGTCACCCACACTGGCCTGCCCTCTGTGTCCAACCCAAGAGCTCCCAACTGGCTCATGGTGTGTTCCCAGGTGGAGCTCTGCATTCCAGCTGCTCTCTCACATGGAGAGCAGCTTTCCCTCCTTACCTCCCAGGTGTGAGAAAAGAAGCTGGACAGTGAGTGATGTGTGGGAAGGGAAGCCACGTTATCTCTTGACTCCTGATGCCTGTGCTAGTTCTGGGATCTGCATTATAACTGTGATGTTATCAGAGGGTGTTTGCTGTGTCTAAGGTAAGATAAATCTTTGTTGCATCCTTGGCAATGTGTTACTCATCCAAATCCTAAAAGATAGAAACAAGGCGGTGATTTGGTGGGGATTTTTTGTGTGGAGGGTCTGTCAGGTGTCAGGCATTGGACTGTGCTGTTGGGGTGCCTGTCAGGCTGGAGGAAGCAGTGCTGTGATCCTGGATCAAACAGAAACAGCTGATGCTCATTCCCTGGGGTGTGTCCTGTGCCAGCTGCCTTGAGTGAGGTCCATGCTGAGTCATTCCCAACTACGAAACTTGCTGCCATTTCAGTGATTCTGGGTCTTGAGCAGTCACAGTCAAGTAGTGGTGTGCTGAAGGTCAGATTCTTCTGAATAAGTGCTTGTTTTGGGTGAATGAAAAACTCTATTCTAGGAAACCCTGTCTCACATTTCTTGTAAAATAGTTGTATTTTTCTTTTCCTGATACCTGTAAAAAAACCTGCATATTTATCACAGAGGAATTGTGCTTTTGGACTTGTTAGTTGAATTAAAAAGTGCTAACCCTTTCTGCTAGCAAGGATCTTGAACTTTGCCCAAAAGTGAAGTGACTCAAGTATGTGTGTGAAACTGGGTTTATTTTCTGGTTGATAGAAGTAGCTGCAGCTGACTGCAGAGGCTTTAACAACATATTCCATTTGGCAGAGTAAATGTACTGTAGTGGAGCAGGAGAAAAACAAGTTTGTTATCTAGTTTCTGCCCTCCTGATGACTTCTGCAGGATTATCATCCCTCACTGTCACCCTAGAACGGCCAGCCAATAAATTTTATTGCAATGATTTAGTAAAATGAAGAAATTGGCAAACACTTCTATTAATCTAACCCTGTATTATCTCTGTTCCCTCACTTTTCCATGGTTCTGTCTTAGAGACTCCCATAAACTTTTCTAAATGCCATTTTCAAATAATTCCCTTCAATCCCTAGTGAACAGGTGAAATGCAACAGAAGTTACAAATTCCCTTACGTTGAGCTGTAATAAATTTAGTAGTAGCTCCAGCACATCCGGAATTAATCTTGGAGGTTTGATCGTTGTACTGTGAACTTCATCAGCCAGAACACTGCCTCGGTGTCTTTCCTGGAACAGATGATGCAAATAAACAGAAAAAGAGTGCAGTTGCTCTAGCAACAAGGATGGTGAGATAATTAACTCTTGTCTTTCTGACAAGCTGTGAATTGTGCACTGTACTGAGTCTTGAAGTGGGCTGTGGGAGCACCAGCTTTTGTGTGTAATATTGGAAATCCTTCCCAATATCCTGAGAAGAGTGGAGAAGACGGTGAGAGCAGATCTGGGGGGTTGTGTGGGAGATGGGAAAGGGTGGAATCCTTGAGGGCAACTGTGTAGGGTAGAGTTCATTAAGGTTGGCTGTTCATTAAGGACGGTGTCTCCCAAACAACAAGAGCAGTCCAGGAATGCAGGGAGATTGATTGGGAAGACTCTCTTGCCTTTACAGGGATCTTGTGGCTGTATTCTAGTCCTAGTGCAGTGTAAGGGAGGTTGAAGCAGGTTTGGGCTCCAAAGAATCCATAAACACTGGCCGGGACTGTAGGGATGTTGTTTGGAAAACTAAAGCTCATCTGGAGTTGATGCTTACAAGAGATCAGGGTCAAAATGAAGAGCTTTTATGACTTTGTTAGCAGTAAAAGAGTGAACAAAAGAACAGGGTCCCGGTGCTGAATGGGGTGAGTGACTTAGTAATGTGACTGGGGGTAGTGCAGGGAAGGCTGGGGTGCTCAGTACCTTCTCTGTTTCAGTCGTTTCCAAGAGGGGCTCTTAAATCTGTACTCAGGAAGGGTTCAGGGAGGAGAACAGCAGCAGGAGTTCCAGACCCATGCCAAGTCCCTAGAGCCAGATGGGCTGCATCCCAGGATGCTGAGGAAGCTGACTGACACCTTTTCAAGGCCGTTCTCTCACCTTTGGAAGGTCACAGAGAGCACAGGAAATCCACAGCGATGGGAGGCAAATACTGCACCCATCTGTCAAAAGGGTGATCTAGGAAATTCTGGGCTTCTCAGTTCCACTGCACTCCTTGGAAAAGTCATGGAGCAAGCCCTCTTGAAATGTGTTTTTGGGTACATGAAGGAGAAGTGGGGGACTGGAAAGAGTCAGCATGGATTTGCCAATGCTAAATCACGCCTGACCAGCCTGTTTGCTTTCTGTGATAAGTTTGCGAATAGAGAAAGTTGAACCATAACTAAACAGAAGTTTACTGTTTGCTATGTAAAGGGGATAAAGTAGGAATTTACTTTTCTGCCTGGTCATACATTTTGTCCCTCCTTCCTCCCTTTTGAGGGAAGTGGTTATTGAAGTTGGGTATACATAAACTCCTTGGAATTAGTTAAGTATCACTAGCTTAATTTATCTTCCCTCCAAATACATTATTGCTGGTTTTAGTTTTGCATAAGGTTGTGCCTATACCACAGGAGTTATTCCTGCTTCAAAAGACACACAAGACAGGCAAGTAATGAATTCAGTCGCAGGAAAACCCTGGAATAAGGTATGAGTTGGAATGTGTGTATTTGTGTATTTCTGGCTGATGGGGTTGAACAAATTCGTTGAGGAAAAACACATAAAGCATTCTGATAAATGCACTACTTCCAAGGTATTTTTAAAAAGGTAACAAGTGATAAGCAGCACTGAATTATCCCAGCCATATCTCCATGTATCACTTAGTTTATTTCTCAGTGTAGAACTAAGCTTAGCATTGCAAAACTTCAAGTAGTTCTGTTTTAAAGGTCGTTGAGTTGAACTCTCTTGCTTTTCCTCTGCTAGTTCTTATGGAATCTGCTCACAGAGAATTGGAGGTTTGGGGGTCATTATATAAACTCTTCTCTATTTTGTGGCTGGTTTCTTCAGACAACTTAGTGTAGGTCTGCTAATCTGCATTTTCCTTCATGCCTAAAATGACCACTGTGCAAGTGTTACCTGAAGACTTCAGCTGACAAACAGCAATTAAGCCTCACGTATCCTAAAAGTGAAGAGTGTGGGACATGTAGCACAGTATTACAATGGTTTAGTGGCCACAGACAGTTTCTGGCTATATTCTGGTGTTATTCTGGTGATAATTTTCAAGTCCTTTTGCTGGACTTTCCAGTTAAGATCTTTGAGAATCCACAGAGTTATCCATCCCTCAGCAGAAGCCCTCTTCAGCCACAGGGTTTTAGTGGAGGAAATGGGTTGTGCTGACTAATGTCTGTAACATTTATAAAAGAAATAGCTTTTGTTTCACAGTAGAAATGTGTTACAGTGGTAATTAGATAATTCACACTATACTTGCTTGTTACAATGAGAATAGAATGCATACCAGCTCTGCTTCTGAGCTATGCACTTCATTTTTATCTGCCTTCAGCTTCTCTGTGCAATGTTCTTTTTTAGCCATCCATTTTTGCAGTGTTTTGTCACACATCATGAGAAAAGGTCCTCAGGATGTCTTGCCTTTCAGGCTGTCCATTGCCAGAGAGATTTAGATTTGTGTGTTCTTTGTAAAGAACTCCTGTTGTTGGTCTTTGCAGTTGTTATTGCACTACAAATGAGTAATTGTATTTTAAGTATTATGTAAAACAAAGGCAGCCAGAAAGCAAGCCAGAATTACAGTTCTGGTAGGGTGATTTTCATAGTTTGAAATCTAGAAAATGCTGGTCATGTGTAGGAGGATTGCTGGTTCTCCTTTGAAGTTAAATTTTAGATTTTTATTACAGTAACTATTTGGGGCTAAAGGGTATGTGGGAGGCATTGCTGTAAGTTTCTGAAACTCCCAAAGTTGAAGATGCAATAAGGAGTTTTGAAAGGATAAATATTTTACTGCAAAGAAGGCAACCAACCCTAAACCAGCTGTTACTTAGCTTTAATGCCCATCCTTGGGGATGGACAGTCCATTCTCTTCCAAAGATACCAGTGGCAGGAGTTCTCTCCACATTTGCACACATCTTGCACATAGAGTGCTTCTGATTAAATTGCTACAGTTTTGAATAAAAATGGATTTTTCCTTCTTCCTTCCCCTTCCCCCTGCCTTTTTCTTTTAAAGAGGTACTTGTCATGTACATGCTCTCACACTGTCATTTTTTCAGAAGCAGCAGGAGCAAGGGACTCTTTCTGACATGCCCATGCAACAATCAGGAGGAAAGAATAATGTAATGAAAATTAAGAACTCTGGGAGCTAGAACTCAGAATTCAGGAGTCTGACAATAAATAGGTACTAGACTGTTTCTAGTTCTAATCAGCTCCCCATCTAAGTTCTTACCTTTTCTGTGACTTCAGTATGCACTGTTGCCCCAAACAGGAGACTCACTGGTCATCTATTAATATTTTCCATATGTTTATTTCTGTGTGCATGTATAATATATACAAAGAACCCATTTAATAAAATGCCTTTAAAAATCGTCTTGCTTCAACTTCCATGAAAAAAGTTTCTGTGTTGGACCGCGGTGAAAGCTGTGACATTTGCATGACACAGTGAACAAAATCACCCTTCCTTGATCAGTCGCAGTTGGTGACCTTGAAACCTTTTGTGGATCTGGGGATACATCAGCAACTCTATTCCTCTGTTCTCCAAATAGACCTGACTGGTTTCTTTTTTCAGAAAGTGGGAAGTCTGGAAGACTGGTTATTTTTGGATGACTGGGTGCAGCAGTGCTCCACGTGCATTTTTCTGCTATGAGAGTGTGCGGTAGTGCTCACTGTACACCAAGCACTTCTTTCCAGGGAAGCAAGAATGCTTTCTCACAGAACTTGAAGGCAGAGCCTTTGGCTTTCATTTTATAATTCAACTTCTTGCAGTAAGAAAGGGGTTGATTTCTTTTCTACAGTGATGTCTGTGCCTCAGCAGATCCTGGAGATGGCAGTGGCTTCTTTATTCACACGTTCTCCACGTCCTCCTCTGTGCTCTCATGCCTCTCATGCCTCGTTGGCGTCTGCCTGGAGGGTTCACTTCTGTCTTCTTGCACCCTGAAACATTGTTCAGGAGTGGAGATATTAATCAAAACCAGCCAGAAACCTCACTGAAGAGATTTTGTGTTAGAATAGTTTTGCACTGCTCTAAGCTGATCTGGAGCTGTACCAAACTGAAGTCCACAAATTCAGTCTTGCTGGTGATGCAAGATGTATATGAGCTGCTTGGTTTTTTCATAGCATGTGTGATCCAAGGTTTGAATACTTTGGTTCTACCCAGAGACACAAAGGTGTCTGGGGCTCCTGGGCATGTCCCATGAGGAGAGATGGGAGTTACTGGGGTAGGCACTGAAAGGAGAAAGCAGTGCATGCTTTCCCAAATTTCTGTTTTCTCCCCTGCTTTCCACTCCATCTGTTGATGCTGGAGGGAAAAGGAGAGCCCTTCACCTGTTCCACTCACTCCTATAGGGAGAGGTACTCACGTCATCTCGTAGTCAGTGTCTTTGCTTGACCGGCAGCAGCAGCAGTAGGCAATGATCCCAATCACCACAATGGCAGCAACAACTCCCCCAATGATGCCAGCATACAGAGCTATGTTCATGGATGCTGCATGGAAGGGAGGAATTAGCAGGGAAGATGATGTCAAATAGGCTCAGCACAATCACTGGACTTCAAATCCCCACACCAGATCCAGACTGAGTAGAAGCCACATTTATTTGACTACAGCACCTGGAAATAATTCTGTACTAGGTAGTACAGGAGCAGTTAATTAGCTACTTAACAGGGAGGAGCCCCAGCATCTGAACAACTGCTCTTCTTTATAAAGTTTAGTTTCAGGCATTGCAAACTCAGTGCTGTCTGACTCTGTAGAGCTTTTCTGTCATTTTTGAACTAACCCAATGAGTTGGTGAGTGTTCTACTAGCATGTAAACCAGTGGAGAGGGTCTCTCTTAAAGGTGTGCAGAAAGCAGATACCAACATTCCCCTCCATTAAAGCTTTGACTCTGAGCTAAGATACTCTGTCTGGTACTCCTCTTCCCCCAGGCAGCCCCATCTCTTACGTGGCACAACGCTGACTGTCACGTTGCAAAATTCTGTTCCCACAATGTTTGTTGAAGTGCAGATGTAAAAGCCAGAGGTGTCTGCTGAGATGTTCGTCAAAGTTATTTGCTGCCCTGTTGTGAAACACAAATCAGGCCCAAAAAAAAGAATTAAAGCAGGGAAGGAAGCAGCAACAGCAGCCCTCCAGTTCCAGCCCAGGGTGGTTGGAGTGATGAGAGGTTATTAAAGCTGATGGATTGCTCTGTCTTGCTTGGGAGCTGCCATGCTCATCCCTAGGTTTTAGTGTGATTTGTGGGAGGATAAACAGAAGTGTGCTGTTTTGATTACAGGGAACATGTGGTATTTGAACATTCCTTTTAGAAAGAAAATTGTAGGTGGAGGGTAAAGAAGTGTCTGTGCTTGAGAAAGTTGGTTTTTTTTTTTTTGGCATTGGATTTTGAGAAATGTCAGATGCCCAAACCAGCCCCTGGCTCTGAGAACTGATGAATTTACTTGTTAAACAAGAGAAAGCTCTTCAATCCTGCAGCTCTTATGATTTCAGATATGAATTATTTAGCAGTGGGGGGGAAAGTTTTCTAGTCTCGGAGAGGCCACAGAGGCTGTGTAAATAAATGATGGAAAAGAACTGCAGAGACATGATTACAGTGATGCTGCTGCTTTCTGTCCAACCTCACACAGCTCCGAACCACAGGCTGAAGCTTAGCTCTGTCTGCTCAGGCAGTCAGTTTGTTTGGTACATCTCCAGCTGATGTTGGTTATGTGTAGTCCATGCTTTTTGCTTGTGAGAAAGGTCCAGATCCCTGCTCTGAAAGCAAAAGCCTGAAAACTTTCAGTGACTTTCCTATTTTCCCTGTGATCTCACTTTTTTATGTTTAGTATTTGCTGGCACCTAGTGCCAGATAATAGAAGAGCATGCAAACTGAGAAGTGACAGACCATGGGCTTGATTTTTTTTTTTAATTTTCATTTTCTTTTAGTCTCTGTATACTCCTTGTACTTGCTTGTCTCCCTCCTTTGTTTTTGGTGTGTGTGTGTGTGATGTTTGTAGCTCTCAAAGTCTCAGTCTAGAAGTGGAATTTGAATCCTCCTATCAAATCAAAAGTAATTGAGTGGGTCAAATAGGGAAAAATGTGGGTCAGGTACTGTCAGCACTGGAGTGTCTCCTGAGGGGGTTCTGCACACTTTGCAGCAGTGGGACTTGCTCAGCACAGAAGGAAATTGCCCGTAGTGATAGGAGGGCATCCAGCCAGCCTGGGGCACCAGGGGACAGTTGTCACATTGCTTTCATCAGAGCACCCATGGCCAAGTAGAAATGAGGTGGGAATGGGCCAGCAGAGACTCCTGTCCCCGGGAAGGACAGGGTGACAGCAGAAGCTGCTGCTGTGACCCGTCCCGATGTGCTCAGGGCTGTGTGTGATGCGCTGGCACCACTTAGTGGCCAATGAAATGAGTGAAGTTCCTGCCCGCGGTGATGCTTCGTCCTTTGCATATTTTATGCAAGAATCGACTCGTGAGTGTGGAATATCCTGTAGAGTCTCACCATCTTTAGTTTACTTCCCTTAAACCAGGAAGGGTAGGTACAGCCACTCAGTCTTCCTGAAGCTGGACAGGCCAGGAAAAAACAAAGTTGTTTAATGGAATAAATCTGAGTCCTCTGTCACTGCTACACTTAAAACAGTATTAAACCCTGATTTCTGTATAAACAGTTCTGTCAAGGTCCTGTTGTGGGAATTCAGGTCCTTTTTCCTTCCAGATTCTGACTTAAAATGAAAGCAAATAAAATATTAGGGCCTGTGT
>NW_008237447.1:1542411-1558632 GCF_000691975.1 Corvus brachyrhynchos | reverse complement strand
TGAGGAGTCATCTCTGGCAGGAAAGTAGCTTCGAGAGCCAACTTTTGTTTCCTTCACTTTAGAAAGAGATCTGCACGTTGTCAAGCAAGCTGGGATGTAAAGACACTTAGGAAACTCGATGTTGTTTCTCATGTTATGCCCCCTTTACTCCCAGCAATTGAGAAATAACTACTTTTGGCCGCTTCCAGAGCGATCCAGCTTTGTCACCAGGGGAGAGCTGAAGTTAAAATCTTTCTGACCATTCTTACTTCAGCTAAGAGTCCTTTCCCCCCTGCTAAGTTAGTTACTCCTGAGCATGTCTTGTATCAAAAGGACAACTTTTCAGAAACCTGTTCAGAGAGCATCCTAGAAAAAACCTTAATAGTGTTTTTGTACTTGCATTTTAAAATCTTTCCAGCCCTCATATGCAGAGACCTCAATGACTTGATGTCTTTGAATTTCCCGTACCTTCTGCATTTGGCAGCACACGGGGCTCATTTTGTACATTGAAGCCTTTCCAGGTGTATTTGGGCTCTGGGGAGCCCTCATGAGAAACGCAGGTTAGGTTGATTGTCTGTCCATATTGTGGTGTCCCCAGAATCTTGCATTCAGGTTTGGATGGTGCAACTGAAGGAAGAAAAAAGGAAGTAATTGTATTAATCAGGATCAGTTTCTGTTTCAGCCCATCTGCATGTGTGGTTTTTATTCTTGCAAACAGAAGCTGGTCTTGCACCTGCCATTTTCTTCTTAAAGGAACTTAAAGCGAATTTGTATCTAATTTATTTCTCCCTTTTTGGCACTGGAAAGCCTAGAAGAAATTGCAAGATACTTTTTGGGATATGTCTAATAGTGCTAGATAACCCATCCTTTGATAACTAGGATATGACAGGCCACAGGGGGGATGAGGAAAGCCCTGTAATGATGCCTGGATTATTAGGAAAGTGAGCTGTACAGCCCTAAAGGCTGTTTTCTACAGCCAGCTGTCTGAGGGAGTTGCGCGCTCTACGCCTCCCAGCATCCTTCCATAGGAGTAGGAAAAGACCAAAGGTGGAATTGGGGATGACAACTTTTTTTTCCTATTAGAAAATCGGTTGCTTAAACCAATGTGGACATTAGAGGGAGGGCAGTTGTGTCTAACAGGGGCGTGGCTTTGCCTCTGTCCCCTCACCGAGGACGAAGAGATTCAGGAGCGCGGACTGGCGGGGCGGGTCGTTCCGGAGGCGAACGCTGCAGGCGTAGGTCCCGTTGTCCTCCATGGTCACGGCGCTGATGGTGATGCTGATGTCCCCGCTGTCGACATTGCCACTGAACTGGATGCGGTGCTCGTAGCCCTCCCCGTACTGCACGAGCCCATCAAAATACCTCGTCACGGCATCCTCCTGGCAGAGAGGGAGGGAACAGGATCAGTCTCGGTTTCTTGTGTGAGTCTACAGTGTAACTCGATGAATCAGCCCACTCTTAAAGAGCAGCTTGGAAAAGAGGACCTTAAACTGCACCAGGTTGAGAAAAAGCCAAGAAAAACATAGAAATTCAAAAGGATCACTGTTTCTATTTGGAATCCCCTTCTCACACCTTATCTAAAACCAGAGACAACTGATTTCTTTTGCTGGGGCTTATTCACCTTTCCTCTCCATGAGGAGAGGACAACATGAGACTTGGCTGAGACCCATGTCAGTCAAATTGCCCTATGATTACACAAACTCTCCCAGCCAGGACCTCCAGAGAAGAAACCCTTGGCAGTTCCTGCAAGGAGACCTCCAAAGGCTGCTTCCCCTCTCACTAATTCCCAAGAAGTCAAGGAGAGCTTTAGCAGTTTCTAAACCTTCAAATACTCCAAGTGGACGTAGGAGACCTCAAGAATCTCTCCATGTGCTGTTACCATCAACTTAGAACTTTTTATATAGTATCAAAGATATGTGTATTAGACATATGCATTTTTATATGTGCAAATATTTTTAGAAATTATCTGAGTGTTTCATGTATTTTAATAGATGTAAACCCCACAGTACAGTGGGGTATCCTCAGTAAACAGCTGTAAGACCAAGAGAGAGGAAGAAGAAGGATGGGTGCTTCCCTAGTGTTGTGCAATAGGATTGGGATAAATTGCATCTAGAATCAGCATTTCCATTTGCACAGTTCTGGGATTTAAAAAAGTCTGGAAGAAATCTCTTTCTTCCAACATCCATTCCCACCCACAGTCCAGCTTCCATCTCCTACGCCCCTCTTGGATGCCCTCTCATCTGTTTCTTTATGCAGCTCAATTTACCTTGCTATTGATTTTCTTCCAGACAACCAGGTCTCCTCTGTCAGTGACTGTGTTTGTTTTAAAATTACAGCGCAGGGTAACGTTGCTTCCTCTTGCCACCTGGATTTGCTTGTCAGGTGCTTCCACAATGAGGGCATGAGCAGACACCAGAACTACGAAGAGAATAAATGCTGCATTCAGCCAAAATAACAACATCTGGGTCCCATGATAGTCTCTTTGGCTCCCTTACACGCCACAGTAACCCCCCATTCCCTGTCATCCAGGACATTCCCCTCTGAGCAAGAGGTGCTGTGTGCTGGGGCTGATTGGCTCTGGGAAGTGTCTGCACAGGATGGCTTAGAGCTAAACTCTACTCTCTCTTCTTTGCTTCTCTCTTTTTCACCTACACATATATTGCCATGGAGTTTAGAAAGATGCTTTCTTTTTTCCTGAGCACTCCTTCAGCATGACTGACACCCTTTGACAGCTCAGAATGTACAGAGGGAGACAGATAAACAGATACTACAAGTGCATCAGCAGTCTTAAGGATTCAGGCTAAACTAACAAACTGGTATTGTCAAATTTCAAGGATCAGGAAAACTGTCAAATGACTTGCCTCAATCCAAATCCACAGAAAAGTGACGTTTTGTGCTAGGGAATCAAAACCTGTTCATGTTTTTCATCCCCGAAAACAGAAAAACCTAGAAAAGCAAAGAGTGATTGAAAGAAACAAGGGAAGAATAGCTATTAGTTTAAAAAAAAAAAAATGAGTAAGGTAGTAGTAGTCACCTTTCTCCAAGAACTCCAGCTCCTGCCTCTGGAGCACAGGAATAGCTGAGAGTTGAATAAAACAGAAATCTCTTTGTGTCCTGGGGAAGCACGCAGGGCGCAGGGCAGGTGTTTCTTTTACACTGAATTCTCTCTGACTTGCTCTTAATTCATCATGTCTGAGAACTGCCTGGTGGGCAGGTCTTTGTTATTCTCAGAATTGAACTGGACATTTATGTCTGTCCTGCCATAGGTGACCTTCATGCCTGTAGGAATCCGTGGTTAAAAATACCTGCTTTCTCCTAACAGTTTGTGTGGGTTCTGTGCTTGGGTTTGTTTGTTTGAGGTTTTGGTTTTGTTTCTTTTTTTTTTTAACGGCACCAAACTGAATCATTTGGGAAAACTGTAAATGGCAAGAAAGGAAGTGCTGCTCAGAGGTGCTCCCATGGCAAAGAGGAATGTGGTGCAGTAAGGAGGAAAGAGGAGGAGGGCTTCCCCCATGAGGGGCATGCTGCATGTGGTGGTGAAGGTTTGCTTCTGAAAGCTGAGTCACTGTTCCCTGGAGAGGATTCATCTGAAAAGTTGCCACCTGGCATACTTTGGGTCCTCATTCTGCCATATCTTTGTCCAGGTTAGATCTATAAGGAAGTGCAGCTTATAAGGGAGAGAGCAAAGGGTTTCTATACTCCACCTTGAGTTGCAGTGGTTGTGAATACCCACATTTTTAGACAGGAAAAGCCCACAGCCACATGCCCTAGGTCAGAAGTCAAATTGCCCTATGATTACACAAACTCTCCCAGCCAGGACCTCCAGAGAAGAAACCCTTGGCAGTTCCTGCAAGGAGACCTCCAAAGGCTGCTTCCCCTCTCACTAATTCCCAAGAAGTCAAGGAGAGCTTTAGCAGTTTCTAAACCTTCAAATACTCCAAGTGGACGTAGGAGACCTCAAGAATCTCTCCATGTGCTGTTACCATCAACTTAGAACTTTTTATATAGTATCAAAGATATGTGTATTAGACATATGCATTTTTATATGTGCAAATATTTTTAGAAATTATCTGAGTGTTTCATGTATTTTAATAGATGTAAACCCCACAGTACAGTGGGGTATCCTCAGTAAACAGCTGTAAGACCAAGAGAGAGGAAGAAGAAGGATGGGTGCTTCCCTAGTGTTGTGCAATAGGATTGGGATAAATTGCATCTAGAATCAGCATTTCCATTTGCACAGTTCTGGGATTTAAAAAAGTCTGGAAGAAATCTCTTTCTTCCAACATCCATTCCCACCCACAGTCCAGCTTCCATCTCCTACGCCCCTCTTGGATGCCCTCTCATCTGTTTCTTTATGCAGCTCAATTTACCTTGCTATTGATTTTCTTCCAGACAACCAGGTCTCCTCTGTCAGTGACTGTGTTTGTTTTAAAATTACAGCGCAGGGTAACGTTGCTTCCTCTTGCCACCTGGATTTGCTTGTCAGGTGCTTCCACAATGAGGGTATGAGCAGACACCAGAACTACGAAGAGAATAAATGCTGCATTCAGCCAAAATAACAACATCTGGGTCCCATGATAGTCTCTTTGGCTCCCTTACACGCCACAGTAACCCCCCATTCCCTGTCATCCAGGACATTCCCCTCTGAGCAAGAGGTGCTGTGTGCTGGGGCTGATTGGCTCTGGGAAGTGTCTGCACAGGATGGCTTAGAGCTAAACTCTACTCTCTCTTCTTTGCTTCTCTCTTTTTCACCTACACATATATTGCCATGGAGTTTAGAAAGATGCTTTCTTTTTTCCTGAGCACTCCTTCAGCATGACTGACACCCTTTGACAGCTCAGAATGTACAGAGGGAGACAGATAAACAGATACTACAAGTGCATCAGCAGTCTTAAGGATTCAGGCTAAACTAACAAACTGGTATTGTCAAATTTCAAGGATCAGGAAAACTGTCAAATGACTTGCCTCAATCCAAATCCACAGAAAAGTGACGTTTTGTGCTAGGGAATCAAAACCTGTTCATGTTTTTCATCCCCGAAAACAGAAAAACCTAGAAAAGCAAAGAGTGATTGAAAGAAACAAGGGAAGAATAGCTATTAGTTTAAAAAAAAAAAAATGAGTAAGGTAGTAGTAGTCACCTTTCTCCAGGAACTCCAGCTCCTGCCTCTGGAGCACAGGAATAGCTGAGAGTTGAATAAAACAGAAATCTCTTTGTGTCCTGGGGAAGCACGCAGGGCGCAGGGCAGGTGTTTCTTTTACACTGAATTCTCTCTGACTTGCTCTTAATTCATCATGTCTGAGAACTGCCTGGTGGGCAGGTCTTTGTTATTCTCAGAATTGAACTGGACATTTATGTCTGTCCTGCCATAGGTGACCTTCATGCCTGTAGGAATCCGTGGTTAAAAATACCTGCTTTCTCCTAACAGTTTGTGTGGGTTCTGTGCTTGGGTTTGTTTGTTTGAGGTTTTGGTTTTGTTTCTTTTTTTTTTTAACGGCACCAAACTGAATCATTTGGGAAAACTGTAAATGGCAAGAAAGGAAGTGCTGCTCAGAGGTGCTCCCATGGCAAAGAGGAATGTGGTGCAGTAAGGAGGAAAGAGGAGGAGGGCTTCCCCCATGAGGGGCATGCTGCATGTGGTGGTGAAGGTTTGCTTCTGAAAGCTGAGTCACTGTTCCCTGGAGAGGATTCATCTGAAAAGTTGCCACCTGGCATACTTTGGGTCCTCATTCTGCCATATCTTTGTCCAGGTTAGATCTATAAGGAAGTGCAGCTTATAAGGGAGAGAGCAAAGGGTTTCTAGACTCCACCTTGAGTTGCAAAGTGGTTGTGAATACCCACATTTTTAGACAGGAAAAGCCCACAGCCACATGCCCTAGGTCAGAAAGTGAACGCCATTGTCAAGTTGAGCACTGCCAGATCCTTGGCTCTCTGTGAACAAGGGTCCCTTAGAAAATAACAGTGCTGGGACCCAAAAGGTTGTGTTGTCACTGCACTGAGAACCTAGGGTGGCAATTCAGGTAATTACACAGGGTGCCATGGGAGCTGGCACAGGGATCTGCTTTTAGCCTGAGTTCCCATCTTTCTGCGTGCCCTGCCTCACAACCGAGTTGTTCTGTGGGCTCCCACAGTTCATTAGCGAGGTGTGTTTTCACCTCTTCCTCTGTGACATGGCAGGGGTGGCTTCTGTTCACTCGGGGATTATTTCATTTACAACTGCTGACAGTTATGAGAAGGAAACCAGGGCAAAGTATTTCTAACATGCTTTTATTGCAGCCACTCCCAGATCTTTCCCTGCTCTGGAGCACCCAGGGCAAGGCCCATGTTTGCATAGCCCCGGGGCTCTTTCTGACTGCTACTTTCATATGCTCTCCATGTGAGAGACACTTGTGAAAGCTTTCTCCTTGCTTGTTGTGACTGGATCGAGATGCTTTCCTGCATTTAGGTGAAAAGCACCACTGTCTGTATTAGGAGATGGAGCAAAACCCATTTCCTGATCTTTTTGTCACTCAGAAACTGGTTCCGCTGGGCTGGGGTTCACTGACAGGTCATTAACACAGCCCTGAGGCAGAGAAGAGACTGCCCAACCCTAAGACTTCTTTTCCATCTTCCAACTGAATGAGTCAAATCCTACAATAAATGAGATCTTTCTTTTCTTCCAGACTTGGTGCGGAGTTGGGGAGCAGCTGAACCCAACACTGCATGCGGGAGGCACAGCCTGTAACGCACTTACTCATCTGTTGCTGTCACCCTCATGTCCCACTGCTTCTGGTGCTCTTCCGTTTGTCACCCACATCTCTTTCTGCATCCCAGAAAGAGCTTCCCTCTCTCGGGGAAGCAGTGCAGTTTCATTCTGGCATGTCAGTGACTCAGGCTGATTTCCTCCTTCCCACTTCTCACCACGTTTCACTTCATAGTCAGCATGGCTAAAAATTGTGGTTTATTCTGCAAAGGTTGGAGGTTTTTTTCTGAAGGAAAACAGAATCTGTTCAAAATATGGCTGAAGGGAGGAGAAGCCAATTCTGAAAGTACTCCAGAAAAGGAGGGAGGACAAATAGCCTACATACTACTAGAGAGACAGTGTCACCTAGATTTAAGCCCTAGAATTACTTTTTTGTGTGTCATCACTTTGTATGTTTATAACATCTTAAGAAATTGAGAAAGGTTTTATCTCCCTCTGCTTAACTTAGAGATTTGTACTTGTACAAAGGAAGAAGAAAATCAAAGTGATGTTTCTACTTTCACATTCCTTACTGAGTGTTAACAGACTGAAGGGCAATTAATACAATTAGAGGAATATTTTGTTTGCTGAAATAAATAGAGATTCTGATCAAGCAAAAAAAAAGAATTTCATTTTACATACTTATTTATCTTTGAAAAGTTCCCCATACTTAATTTGCATAGCATGAAAGGTGAGAATAATGAAAAAGGGAAGTGAATACCAATGGCATGGCACAAATCACATAATGATCATCAAACCATGACCCAAGTCACATTTGTTCCATATGGATCCCATCCACTTTTTCTGATGACTTTAAACTTTGTGAATTTCCTTTTTGTGGGTCTTATTGTTGAAGTGAGGTTTTCGGGATTTTTAGTTTTAAAACCCCAAGCAATTTGCATGTACAAAGCTTGGTCTGAAGCCTGGAATAAGGCATAGAAACATTGATATGACAAGATGAGACAGGATAAAAAGCAGTGGAACTGAGAATTCCAGAGGAGGAAGTTCCTTCTTCAGAGATAAATACTGTATTCACAGAAGCCAATAAAACTGTTTATGAAAAATATTTTCCAGCTTCATGAAGAACAGCATTTTTCCCCCACTCCTAACATATCTTGCAGCTTTAGGAGATGCCTGTGTGTCTGGACATTCAGCACAGAGATGGTACACACACTTGTCTGGCCATAAACACAAAGGAACCTTCACTAAACAAAAAAGAGACACACAAAGTGCACTGGAGTCCTTGTACTTTGTAGTGCTGTTGTGTTGTTTCCTTCCACCCAACCCCTGAGGACATAACCAAATTAGTACTCACTTGCACTGAAAACAAACAGCCCAAGTCCTTTCCTTGCCGTCCCCCTCATGTCTCCTCTGTTTCACCTCAAGGTGCTCTTCCTTGTAACCTCCAGGAGGCTGGGTAGGTAATTGACTTTCGCTGAAGGGCTGCTTTGCAGTGGCATCACAGGTTCACTTCCTCAGTCTCTTTTAAAGTGCTTCTGCCCCAGCCTGCCACTCCCCTCCCAGCCAGAATGACAAGCCACATCACCAGTGGGCTTTGACATCACTTGCTGCTCTCAGTAAACTTGTGGACTCCTTCCCCAGATGTGAACTTTCCCCCACAATTAAACAGCCTTTCCCCGTTTCTCCCAACGTGCAGGTGCATAAAGCAAGGGAAGGGTGTGGTGGGACTGGGAGTGGCGTGTGCAGTGCAGCTGAAGTCATGCAAGTGATGACAGGCAACCAGGGGAGGATAAACCTCATTTTTTCTCAAATATTTATTAAGGAACAGGTTTAAAAAGGTATTAAAGTATTTCACAATGCAGGCAGCAGCCCACATGCAGGCTTTAAGGAACTGAGGGGCCTAACTCCATTTACTTTAAATAAGAATATGTAGTTTATGGGAATTTGATGACTAATGGGTTATCTAAATATAAGTGAGATGCATGTCAGCCAGATTCTTACTCTCTTATGCCCACTGTTCCACTGCCCAGTGTGGCTTGCACAACAGCCACAGGTACCAAAGGCACTTCTCCCTCTCTGCTGCAAAAGGCTGTGGGATAACCCAGCCCACGGCTTGCAGCACTCTGGCGACGTGTCTGTCGAGGCATGGGCACTGCAAGGCCAACACTGCTCACACATTCTGGATGTGGAAGGCATAAATAACTGCTGCTATAATTGACTGAAGAGTAAAAGGGGGACTGATGGCAGCTGAGGCAAACATCTGACATTACATTTAACTGAGGGCAGTGTGTCATCTCAACTCTTCACTGCCACTGGGCAGCAAGGGATGTCTCCATCTGGGATAGTCATCTATGCTCTATTTCTAGCCATTTGAGGGACAGAGTCACTTCTAGGCAGTGAGTGATCATTTTAGGCATCTTAGATGGGGACATCATGTTCTTAGACATCATTTTCAGCTGAAATTAGTCATATAATGCAGTACATTATTGATGAACTTTGTTGTTGTTTTTGAAGGAGAATTCCTCAAAAGTGGTTGTCTACACCAGATATTTGTGTTTAGTCCAGTAAAGTAGATCTGTATCTTGCTCTTGTGCTGACCTCAGACTTGTGTGGTAGACCTGCCAAAAGCCACACTGAAGATTTGCCTTTTGGTCAATATGGCAGTTGTTCAAAATATCTCCAAGACAATGAAACTTAGGAGTGACTGGAAATCCAATTCCTCTGATAGAAAGGACCATCTATCTATACTTCTGTGCTTGATGCATAACCTCAGTTATCTTCCAACTGTTAGCAAAGACCAAAGTAAAGCACATAAGAGTACAAAAACTTGTTTCTTCAGGAATCTTCCAAATGAGGACAGCCAGTAGAAAAATTCATCCTGTTGTGTTTCGTCTTTGACAGGCTGGAGGAGATGACAAGGACCCTGCAAAGAGAGGGAGAGACATCTTCCAAAAACAGCTTGTTAACTAACCTCAAAATGTTAACTACAAATTACTTAAGACAAGTAAATAATTGGAGCAAGGCCAGTAGTCTCCCTTCTTGTCTTTGGAGCCCATAAAGATGAGGTTCCTCACAAAGATGAGTTTCTTAAATGTCTATCTCCTTTAAAGACTTTAAGACCCTTGTGACTTGATCCCATATCCTCCAGGAAGAGACATGCAGGATCTTTACTCCAGCCTCCACTTTCAATTTTGCTCCCATTTAATGTTTTGGGGCTGATGAACAGAGGTAGTGACGGAAATGCTATCACTGTACACCATCTGCCCACACTTCCCGTGTTAATTCTCAGTTCTTCACGTAACAGCTTCACATAACCAAAGGAAGTTGGTTACAGTCTCTGCACTTTACTAACTTGGTCAGCTTGCTGTTATCCTCCTGTCAGGATCATTTTTACAACCTCTCTTTCCTCTCTTCTTCCCAGTAACTTCAAAACCCACTTGACTGATTTCAGTTAAATATGATGGACATATGGTAATCTTAAAGATGGGAACTTCTATCAGTCTCATAAAAATCAGCAATCCCAATCAGTTGGAATAAGAGAGAAATCTAAATTAATGGTACCTCTTAGGTGTTAATAAAATTAATTAATTAGTGATAATTAATAGGCATTAATTTTCTTCCATTCCAAGAATCTGTGGTTTCACAACCGATGCAACCATGATGGGTCTCACCTTTTGTGCAGCCAGGGAGACAGGGAAATACGGTAGAGTGAGTAGTTACAGGGACTGCCTCATCTCATGTTGGTGTGGAAGTGATTGACTGATGGGGAGACTTTTACCCTGCCTCTGTCAGCCACTCTGTTGCATCACAAGTAAATACATTTGCACTGGGATGGATTATATTCTGTTTTGGAGACTTGGCTAAAACTGGTTTCCTAGGTATCGTGGAGAGCATATGCCTCAACATCTGATACTTACATAAATCTGATATTAAGATGCTTGTTTTACATACTCTGTATTTATTGCTTTTGTTAGTTGTTTAAGCCTAGATTGGAAAAGGTATTTAGGCACTTTTATCCTGTCACTTTTCCCTGAGTGTTCTCATTGGGGTTCTCAGGAGCAGACTCCTTTAATGTGGGCAATTTTAAGAGATTTTGTCTTTGTTTCTGGGTTGATTTTCTTTCCCTGTCTAGCATGAGCTGCCAAAACTCACAAGCAGTGGCACCACAGCTAAAAGAGCTGCCATACGTACAGGCAAGACTGCCAAAGCTTTCCATATCAGGTTCTTCATCCCTCACCTGTGGGCAATGCAAAGCCTTGAAGTCTTATGGCTGCAGCTCTGGGGAAATCTTTTTGCTCATATATGGGATTTTTAGGGGATATTATTATGTTATTTAAATGAAACTGCCATTGACATGAAAAGCTTTAATATGAAAGCAGGGTGACTTCATCGTGTTGCCAAAAATATGCTCTCTGATAAGGCTTGCCTGTGAAAGCCAATGAGGAATATGCATAGGTAGCATATAGCTATATAGCTATATAAAGCTTTGCAACTCCTGCCTGTTAAGAGAAAGAGGAATCTTACAAGATCCCACCTTTCCCTCCTAAGAGGACAGAACCTGGCCGTGTTCAGTTCAGGTTCATCTGTGAAGGAATACATTAACCACCAGTGACAGATGCCCAACCATTCACAGCTCTTTTTGCTATGTTTGCACGTGCAAACGGTCATTAGCAAAGATTCCTGTCATCTTTGCCTATGCTCTGTATGGTCACCTTAATCCCAAAACCCAACAACCTGTGGCCAGCAGTGAGGAGGAGCTGCCAGGCTGCCTGCTTTGAGTGTTCTCCACAAGTCTGCAGCCTACAGGATCCTCTCGGCATCTCTACATCTTGAAGGGTTGCGGTGGGCATGGCAGGGCCTTCACCATCCTCTGCTGCAGTCGTATCCTAAAGATTCACAAACAGGATTTTCAGAAGCAGTTCAGTGACTTAAAAGCATCTGTTTTTATTGGGCGCCAGTGGTATATGTGCTCCCACAGCATCTAGGTCCTTTGAAAGCTCTGTTCTCCAATTTAAGGCAGTCTATAAGCAAACATCTTTAGATCGCTTCTCGCCACAATTAGCAGTAATTAACAAGAACACATGTGTCACTGCCTTGCAGAAGCAGCTAGAAATTGTATTGCCCAGAGGAGGCATCTGCAGGATCAATACAATTCATCCTCTTTTTGTGCATGAAACTGTTAGGGTCTCTTCAAGCCAGTGATCAGCCATCCCTTTCTCCCCTTGCTGTGACACCCATGATTCAATATACCACCTTCTCTTTTCCCTCCCTGCTCACCCCTGTGCCTGCATTAACACAAGTCTGGGCTGTGAGCACGTCAAGATTTGAGTGGCTGTGTCACAGCTCTTCCCTGCCATGATGTGGCATCCCTACAGACACAGCTCCCACCGCTGTGTGGGGATGCAGCATTCAAGCAAGGAGGGGATGTGGAGGCCCTGCCCAGCATGATGCAGCACCAAAGGTATCTGTGGTATGAGATAGGTGAGCTTGTTTGTTAGCAAAGGGAATCAACAGTGGGATGTTTCTGCATGACTCACAAGTGGAGCCCCCAGTACAGATAAACAGCGCTCAGACTTTCATCTGGTTCTGTCCCGGGCCAACCTGGCCCATGAGCTTTGCTGGGGGGGGTCAAGAGATGGGAGCTAGAGGCTTCCTTTTTGAAAAAAATGTCAGAGAAGACAGAGTGTGGCTCAGCCCTAGCTCTTAAATCAGCTGATCATACAACCATAGCACTACAGAATCATTTGGGTCTGAAGGGACCTTTAAAGATCATCCAGCTGAACCTCCCTACCACAAGCAGGAACATTTTTCACCAGACCAGGTTTCTCAAAACCCTACCCAACCTGGCCTTGGACACTTGAATGATGGGGCATCCACAACTTGTCTGGGCAATCTGTTCCAGTGCCTCACTATCCTCATAAACAATTTCTTCCTTTTATTTAATCTAAATCTACCCTCTTAGTTTAAATTCATTGCCCTTTGTCCCATCACTAGAGGCCCTGGTAAAATGTCTCTCTCCTTCTTTCTTGTAAGATCCCCTTTAATTACTGAGAGGCTGCAATAAGATCTCCCTAGAACCTTCTCCAGGATGAACAGACCCAACTCTCAGCCTTTCTTCACAGAAATGTTCCAGCCTTCTGAGTGATTTTTGGCCCTCCTCTGGGCCCACTCCAAGAGGTCCGTGTTTTGTGCTAGGGGCTCCAGAGCTGAATGCCATACTCCAGGTCGGGTTTCACAGGAGCAGAGTAGAGTGGGACAATCACCTCCCCTGACCTGCTGGTCACACTTCTGATGCAGCCCAGCATATGGTTGGCTTTATGGGCTGCAAGTGCAGCTGGGTCACATCGAATTGTTCATCCACTAGTACTCCCAAGTCCCTCTCCTCCAGGCTGCTCTGAACCCATTCTTCCCTAGCCTGTACTGATATTGAGGACTGCCTCAACCCAGATGTAGGACCTTGCACTTGGCTTTGTTGAATTTTGTGAGGTTCACATGGGCCCACTCCTCCTTTTATATGGCATCCCTGGCCCTACTGAATCCAGGGCACCACTCAGCCTGATGTCCTTCGCAGAATTTCCGAAGGTGACTCAGTCTCACTGTCTGTGTCGTTATTAAAGATATTGAACAGTACTGGTTCCAGTACAGGACCCTGAGGGACACCACTTGTTGATGATCCCCATTTGGGTGCTGAGCCATTGACTGTAACTGGATCCCATCCAGCCACTTCTTTATCCATCAAATAGTCCATCAATCAAGTCCATCTCTCTCCAAATTAGAGGTAAGAATGCTGTGTAGGACCATGCCAAAGTCAATACAGAAGTCCAGGTAGCTGACAGGTAGCTTACTCTCTGTTAGGTTGGAGTGGTTCATCCTGCACTGCATTTCCCAAGGATATCAGAGGTCATACCTGCATTTCAGTTTGTGCCTGGTGGGATCCCCATTACCTGGAGGCTCTCTGAAGGCAGAGGTCCGGCCTCACTGGCTTTGGACTCTTTCCTGTAACTGAGAAACGAGGATCCAGCCCACAGCAGGGAAGGAGTTAAGTGCTTGACCAGCTGCTGTCTGTGAGGCTCTGAATTCCTTTCCCGTGCAATCCAGCAGCCAGTGTCAGGACAGCTATATTTAGAAAGCTGATAAAGGTTTGGTGCCAACAGTTGTCCTGCCCCTCGATGAAGAAGCTGTGGAGAGAGCGAGAGGGGAGCAGCTGATTGCTTTCCTCCGGTACCATTCCTTGCTGTCTTCAGTGGACTCCTTTGCCGTGCCTCCAGCAGAGACCCCCAGTGGAGCCATCCAGGCACAGGGGGTAAGTTCCTTTTCCTTGCTGCCCTGTCTCCCTGCTCACTGCCCCGTGAGTGACCACGAAGCCATGATCCTCCAGCCTGAGCCCAGCTGCTGTGCCCGTGGGAGCTGCCACTGGCTCTTGTGGTACTGAGGCAAGAGTCCCTCTGCCTGGGCCAGGGGAAGTGTTGGCTGCTGTGTTTCCATGCTCCTAACTGAGCTACGGTGCCCTCGCTCTCCCGCACCCAGGGTGAGAACAGCAGCCTCCACACAAAAGATTACAAGGACAAAGTCCCAAGCCTTCAAGCTCCTTTGGCCTTACGCTTTAGGAGCATTTCATTTTAGGGAGGCGAGGTCTCATGTTTCTTGCCCCTGACCCTCCTTCCAGCCCGGCTTGGGCTGTGTAGGCTCCTTCCAGCCACCATGCGCGGTCAGGGGAGTATAGAGTTTCTGCCCCGCCAGGCCTTCCTTCCTGGCCTTCCTGCACCCTTACTCACAGGCAAAAGAGCATTGGCGCTTGCTGGGTAGCAGCCAGGGAGCTGCATGAGGCCTTGGGAATGGCAGGTGCCCTGGTAGGGGAGCCAGTGTAGCTCTTGTGGAAAGGTCTCCTCGCAGGAACAAAGTGTGGGAGCCTTTCTGCTGTACCCCTCTGCTACTTATGCCCCACGGCCGGGGAATGGCCTCCCATGCAGAGCTGTGTAATGGCTCTCCCTCCTGCCCTGCTCCCCTTGTAGCGGATCCCCTGGCAGCCGCCATGGCCAGCGGCAGAGATTCGGACAGCGAGCCGGCAGTGCCCGAGGAGGAGGAGGAGGAGGAGGCGGGCCCGGACGTGAAGGCCGTGCAGGCCCATTACCTGCGCAGCCCTTCGCCCAGCCGGTGAGTCCACAGGCACTGCCACAGCCTCCTGGCAGCACGTGGGGAGTGCTGCCCTTCCCTGCTTTCCCTTCCTTCCTCTGCATGCTGGCACTTGGGCCAAGCTGAGCCCGGGGATTCCCTGCCCTCCTAAGGTGGGGTCAGTGTGCCAGCACCGAGAGAGCCTGCAGAGACAGGACTCCTGCACTAATTAATCCACCCCACTGGGAAAGTGCATAGTGGGGATAAACTGCAGGAAGGATTACTGTGGGCTGGTGTTGTCCCTCTTCCCTGTCTCACCCTCTCATACACCTATGCTGGAACTTCTGATCTAATTTCAACTCTCCCCAAATTCATCTTCATCTTTATGTCCATTATAAGGACTTGTGGATTTTTTAATGTTGATATTAGGCTTTTCCAGCCCCAGAAAGGCCAAGGGTCTTGGGATTTGGGTTTGATTCAGAACCAACTTTAGCTACAGGCTTCAGGCACTGAACAGGAGACTGCGACAGCACAAGCAGAAATTGAGTTACCTCAAGCAAAACAGCATGATTAGATGTGTTTTCTCCTAATACAAGGAAAAATACACCCCTTTGTTCCCTTTTCCTAAAGCAAATGCTCTGCAGGGCTTTCTGTATCCTTTGAGATGCTTTAGCTGAAAGCAAGGAGTAGGGATTGAGTTTGAAAAGAACCTGCCCCAGTGGCCCTCAACAAGTAGGAGGTTATGAAATGTTTCCTGCTAACTGTGGGACACTGCAGAAAAATTAAGATGGAGCACTTACTTCATTTAACCACATGTATTTCAAAATTGTTTAGGAAGATCACTGAGCACACATAAAGTAAAATCATGTGTTGTAAAATGATGTATTCAGCTCTCTCTTACTGCTCATCAGTCACTCAAAATGAACAGAAGCATCTCTCCAGTTTATTTGCCTTGCCTTGTCTCGCCTTGCCTTGCTTTGCCTTGCCTTCCTTTTCCTTCCCTTCCCTGTTCCTTTTTTTCCTCCCTTTCCCCTTGTCAATGACTAAATACAGTGATGAAAATGGCAAGATCCTTCCCAGCCAGAAGGGGGTTGTTGAAGGACCCAGGCCTGGGCAGTTCTGTGTTTCACGGATGCTCAGGGCAGCTACAGGTAAAATGTGTTGAGGCTGTGGTGGCAGATTATTACCTACTGTTACCTTTTTATTGAGCTTGGAGGCAACCTTTACAGCAAAAGGAATTGAAGGCAGGGTGTAACTGCAAATTTGTGTCAGCTCCTGTAAATGAGACGGAAACTCCCCTTGCTCATCTCGTAAACTCCTTTGAAGAACTAGAAAAGGATTACTTTCCGTCACGGTTGACAAGTGCTGGAACTCAACTAAATGACCTGGATGAGCCCGTTAAGTGGTTCCCGATGACTGTGCCCCCTGCTTTGATTCTGGAGCCTGAAAG
>NW_008237447.1:1508412-1542378 GCF_000691975.1 Corvus brachyrhynchos | reverse complement strand
GGTTCAGCTCTCCAGACATTGCTGTACCCTGACTGCATATTAATCACCCTCCCTCTCTTGCTTTAATTGAACAAAAACAGTGTATTGCAAGTCTGCAAGCCTGCACTGCCAGAGAGCCTCTGTGATGGCAGCAAACTTGTCCTAGTGATTTGTACCATCTCTTTGGAAGGAGGTTTAGAGGATGTAGGTCAGGGAAAAAGCTCTGTAAAATACTTTGTTAAGATGGTCTAACTGAGAGACTGAATTTTCTTGGACTGTATAGGCGAATCCAGATGCAAATACATTTGTTTTTGAGATTGTGGCCGCTTTTTTCTTAACAAAAATTTACTACACTATGTCAAATAACTCCCTTCAAAGCTGTTTGTGGGTGTCACAGTGGTTTCTGACCCACAGTTACACAACACTGAGCAAGTGGAGAGACTGACTACAGGTTCATGTTCTGAAGTGCCCAATGTACAAAGTACTGAGGGAGAGATTCACGGGCTTCAATCTCAGTGCTTGCACTGCAGCTTGTGGTAACTTAAAGGATGCTTGTGGGCAATTAACTGGCAGAAAGACAACCCAACAGTTTTCTAGTGTAATCTGTTTTGAATTACTCAATAAATTCTAGTTAGGACCATATTTTATGTCTGTCTAAGTGAGAGTTACTTGTGAGACTGTTTCTTGTGATCCATCCCTCTCCCAGTTTCAAACCAGATACTGATCTTCTCTACCCATAAACTCCTCCACCAGGCAATTGATTTGCACTCAGAGCCCCCTGCAGCTTCTCCCCGTGAGACCTGTCTGCATCCTGCAAACACTGGATGCAAAGGCATCTTTGAAGCCTGTAGTGCCATGCTGGCGAGCAGGGTGGGAATGAGGGGTGGGAGAAGAGCTGGGACTTCCCTTCTACAATCAAAGGATGCTCACTGCTCCAGTTCCCTGCTGTTCCCCTCTGGAATGGGTGAAGAGGGCTAAAGTCCTGGGGATGGGATCCCAGTGGAGGGCATTTGCCTAACACGCAGTGTGGTTGGTTGGCAGGTATTCGGTGGTATCAGACACTGATACAGAGAGCATCTTCATGGAGCCAATCCATCTGTCATCTGCTGTGGCTGCCAAACAAATCATCAAGGAAGGTAAGAGAACTATGTAAGTTATAGAGACCTGACTTACACTTGTTTTGCCTTTCTCATCTACAGATCCTAAATGATAAAAAAGCCCTTAAGAGAAAATTCCACCTGAAGTAGAGAAATAACAACTTACAGAAAGGTTTGGTGACTTCCTTTGAAGTTGTGCAATGAATCTGTGGCAGAATTGTGTACTGCAGGGGTAAATACAATTTGAGTGCTGATTGCTCGCTGCAACAAACTAAATTAGAGTAGAATGGAATAGAACAGAATGGAGTGTTTCAGTTTAAAGGATATACATGATCATCTAAGTCCAACTATCAGGGCTGACCAAAAGTTAAAGCATATTATTAAGGCGCTGTCCACCACCTCTTAAACACTGTCAGGGATGGGGAATCAACCACCTCTCTAGGAAGCCTGTTCCCATGTTTGACCACCCTCTCAGAGAAGAAATGCTTCCCAGTGTCCAGTCTGAATCTCCCCAGGTCAGCTTTGAACCATTCCCACATGTCTGATCACTGGATACCAGGAAGAAGAGCTCAGCAGCTCCCTCTCCACTTTTCCTCTTCAGGAAGGTGTAGGCAGCAGCTGCATTCTTCTGGGCCTGGAAAAAGGGTGCCCTTAACTCCCAGGCCTTTGGCCAGAGTGGGACTGAGAGGACAGCGTGCCCTTCTCATTGCTAATTGCTACCCTGAGGCAGTTGCTAGGTGAGCATGTACATGCCCACATTGCAGACAGAACGGGGTGATGTTTCTGAGGAAAAAAGCCACAAGGCTTGTCCCAGGCACAAGTAATGACAGCTCATATATTTGCATTGTTTTTATGTGCTTTTACTTACAATGTCAGTTTATTCCAGAGCTGAAGACAAAGGACATCAGGGTAGACTCAGTGTGTCCCAGGATGTTGGAGTCTGCGCAGCAGCTGATGGTGGAAGACCTGTACAACCGAGTTAAGGAAAAGATTGATGACACCAGCTTGTTTAACACGCCGTGTGTGATGGACTTGCAGAGGGCACTTGTGAAGGACAGGCTGGAGACCCCCAGGGATGCTGTGGATGAAGTCTGGCCTAATGTCTTCATAGCAGAAAAGTGAGTGTCGGCTTTTGTCATCAAGTTGAGTGAGATTCCCACTAAAGGGTCAAATGGAACCACTGAAGGCATAACATGTATTACATGCATCTAATACCTTTCATCCCTAGAGAGCCCTAAAGTGTTTTTCAGACTGTGCTCACAGAAATCTCTATGCACTGGAAAGTAAATACTTCTGGAATAGAATCAGCAGCTCTCCTATGCTATTTAGATGCTTCAATAGTTTAGGAGAGGAAAAGACAAATAAGCCCAAATTCCACTGTTCTGGTTGGAATCTGGGCCTAAAATTGGAACTAAAGTTATTGTTACGTAAAAGGGAGTTAAAAAGGTAATGCCATAGCAAATGTCAAGTAAACATGATTAGGTCTTTTGTACCATGGTACAACTGTCTGAGACACCTGGGTAAGTGACCAGACAGAATTACAAGAGGATACAGAGTAAAGCATCAATTATGGAGTGATAAAAATTGATAAATAAGTACACAGCCTGAACCTAGGATGGCAGTACGAGTTTCAAATCAAGCTGGAACGGAAACAGAACATACAGCTCTACAGGTGAATACAGGCTTCTTGTTTTCCTTTTTCGGTGAGTATTGGAAAGAAATACCTGCGGAACTCTCTCAAAGGACATTAAGGTCTGAGTGGTACCTCATGCTGAATGAGTAACACGGGCTGGGAGTTGTGTAGACCTTGTAGCATGCAGCTTCTTTCCCACCCAGAATAGGAGCACTGATATCTAACGTGTTTTTTTCCCTTTCTGCAGAAGCGTTGCAGTGAACAAAAGCCGTTTGAAGAGACTGGGGATCACCCATGTCCTGAATGCAGCTCATGGTACAGGTGTCTACACAGGACCAAGTTTCTACAATGGTCTCAATATCCAGTACCTGGGCATTGAAGTGGATGATTTTCCAGATATGGATATCTCCAAACACTTCCGCCCAGCTGCAGAGTTCCTTGACGAAGCCCTGCTGACTTACAGAGGTAAGAGGAGAAGATTGCAGTGGTTCCAGCTTGGGAATTAACAGGGGGAAGCCTTACTCTGATAAACAGCTGCTGCCACATTTGTAATGGGGTAGAAGGCAGAGCCGTTGCTCTCTGCATGTGGTTACAGTGAACACTTCTTGCCTATTTCTGCCAGGCCTCATTCAAAACAGGAGGGAGCAAACTGGTAAGAGGAGGCAGCCCCAGCAGCCCCACGGCTTCAGGTTCAAAGTGGCTGCGAGTCAGCTCCTGCAGCTGCTTTGAAAGACCACGACTATGGCAAAGAGTAGAAGCCCTGCTGCTGTCAGATTTGCTGGACTTAATTCCATGGCAACTGTTATTCTGTGGACCTCCAGTGCACACTGGTCATTTTGTTGCAAATTCAGTGGACAGTTAAAAATATCTTTTTGCAGTTCAGTATTGAAAGAAGCACCAGGATCTGTGATATCACTGATATTCTTCATATAAATTGTCAATTAACCTAATTTCTGTAGAGAGACAACAGATCACCTTCTAGTAGAAGTGACAGTAAGAAGAGTGTAAAGTTTTGTTCGTATACAAGGAGCGTTGAGCCAGTTTTAATAGCTCAACAATGCAAGGAGGATGCACCAAGGCAGAGGAGCCTTAGAAGAAGTGAGATGAAGGAGAGCTTCCCCTCTTGGTGAGCTGTTAGATTGGCTTTGCTGGCTGGTAAAACACTTGGAAGGCAACCAAGACTTTTGATGCTAAGAAAGGTATAAAAGAGATTTCAGGATTGTAGGAAGAGGTTCGTTAGGTAAACTCTTGTGGTAACGTATCAGCAGTCAGAACGGTGGTGCTTAAATTGGCTTCATTAAGTTTCAGTGCAAACAGATTGATTAAACTGGAGTTTATCACACATTTAGAGACAGTAATTTCAGTTGTTTGCAAGCTAGCAAAGCCTCATTTACATTCTCTTTGTATTTACAAGCTTTTCTTTAGCTGTAATTTGCTATACAAGTAGCTTAAACCCCAAATAATTTTTCTGTGCCAAAGCTTGGTTTTCTGCAAGAGGTAGTCAATGCCATAAAATAAAGCAGATCCTGAGTTTTGATTCTTGCTCATATAGTCACTGGTGCAGGACAGTGGGTCCCAGTAGTTTGAAGCAGCTGGATCAGTTTGTCAGAGTCAAAATCAGCTCTTTTCTGATAGTTGCTTGGTTCTACTCTTGTAAGATGTAATAGGACTTTGACCTCCAGCCAGGCTACAATGTAATTGTTTGAAGGTACCTTGCAAAATTGATCTTGATTCTGGCAAAAATACAATTAAATTAATATAAAATTGTTATTTAAGTCCTATAATGTGCCTTATAGAAAAAATAAGTTACTTGCTTATCCTCCCAGTACCTTCCTGGAGGCTAATGCTAATACCTCTCTTTTTACATATTGAGAAACAAGCATGGGAAGCTTAAATGTCTGACCCCATGTCAGCCAGCAAGTCAAGAATGTCTCACTTGCCTTTCTAATACCTATTGTAAGCTTTTTGACTATTTGGGTAAGTGAAGTGTATAGGTGAAAATACAAATACTATTTAGATTGTTTGGAAATGTGCCCACCCCTGGTTTTTGAAATGAATGTGCTTTTTATTCATATGTATCTCGATTTTTATTAAGGTAAAGCTATCAAATATTTAATATTGGTTTCAGTCACTGAAACATATAATCTGTGTAGTTTTTAACACTACTCAAAGAATGCTTTTGTGCTACATACCAGAGCATCCTGTCTGTTATTGGAAATAGCTGATTCCTTCCATACTCGCTATCTGTAGGGAGAATCCTTGTCAGCAGTGAGATGGGGATCAGCCGCTCAGCTGTGCTGGTGGCTGCCTACCTGATGATCTACCACCACATGACCATCCTGGAGGCTCTGATGACCCTGAGGAAGAAACGTGCCATCTACCCCAACGACGGCTTCCTGAAGCAGCTGCGGGAGCTCAATGAGCAGCTGTTGGAGGAGCGAGAGCTGGAGCGTTCTGGAGATGAGGAAGTGACTCCAAGCCAAAGTCCTCTTGCCTATGAAGGGACTTCTTCGCAGCTGGCTGGAGCTGGGGACTCAGGGAGCATCAAGGGAGCCAAAGCCCACTCCATCACAGTAGAAGAAGAGGACACCAGCAGCATGCTGGGTAGTTTTATGAGCTCTTCATCAGTGGAAAAAACTAGCTGGGTTTCCAAACACTCCACCCTGATCACTGAGGAGGAAGAGGAACAGTTGTATGAGGAATGGAGGAGGAAACAAGGCCTGTCTACAAAGGAAACAGGAGTTCGCCATGAAAGAAGATCTCCAAAGCATCTGGATCAGGAAGAGGAACAATCTGATGAGGATGTGGAACGGAGGATCCATGACTGGCAGTGTAGAAATGAAAAATACCAAATGGAGGGTACAGCCGGGGAGGAGGATGGTGAATACGGCATGGGAGGAAGACCTTACTCATCAGGTGAATTCAGTGATGCTGAGAGCGTGAGCAGTTTTGAGATCCGAACCCTAAAAAAACAGCTGGAAACCAGTGGCTTTAGCAGGATGAGGAGGAGCCGCACAGGCTCTATGTCTTCTGAGAGCACTTGGGACATGTGGAATCAGAGGCTTCTGGAGATTGAGAAAGAAGCTGCTCAGAGGTATCATTCTAGGAATAAAACTTGTGGGGAGAGACAATCCCCAGAAACGGGAAGAAAGGAGAGGGATGTGGATGAGGAGAGTGTGTTTTCAGACTCCTCCTGTAGCTCCTTCTACAATTTCTGCCAAAAGAACAAGGACAAGTTGACTCCTCTAGAAAGGTGGAAGGTCAAGAGGATCCAGTTTGGCTTTCACAAGAAGGATTTAGAACCATCGTCTGCACCATCTCCAGCAGAAGATGGCAGCCAGGCAGGTCAGGAAGAAACAGAAGGGAAGAGTTTGTCAGATATTGATCTGACTGCTTACCAGGCTTGGAAAATGAAGCGGCAGAAGAAGGTGGGCAGTGAAAGCAGCAAGGAGGAATTTGTGGAATTTGCCAAAACTGAGGATTCTGCTTCAGCTAAAAAGAAGCAGAGGCGTATAGAGCTCCTTGAACGTTCAAAGAAAATTTTAGAAGAAAGCCAGTCCATGTGCAGCTGGGAGACAGAGAGTACAATGAGTGGGAGTATTCCCCTGTCAGCTTTTTGGCCTTCAGCACCTTCTGCAAGTGGTGCCGACGATGCAGCTTCTGCCCTGAGCATGCAAACAAATCATTCATCTTTATCACAGGCCAGGAGTTGTACAGGAGCAATGCAGCCACAGATGCCAAATATACCCCTTCCCAATCTCCCAGTTGGCCCAGGTGACACAATATCCATGGCAAGCATTCAGAACTGGATCGCTAACGTGGTCAGTGAAACCATTGCTCAAAAGCAAAATGAGATCCTGATGCTGTCCCGTCCATCGTCTGCCATGGCCTCCCTGTCAGGAGACCTTGGCAGGCGTGCAGATGATGACAAGGTTTCTCTTCTCAGTGCTCAGAGTGGCTCATCCCTTGCTGCCTCTCAGCTCCACCAGCAGGATCTGCGCAGGGCTGAGTCTCAGTCTGTGCTGTCTTGCAACACGTCCGTGAGTGCAAGGACAGAAGGGGCTACTTCAAACATGAAGACAACCCAGACAAGCAAGCCACTCTACAGCCTCTTTGCTGATGATGTTGACCTAAAGAAACTCAGGAGGAAGGAGAAGGAGATGCAAATGGAAATGAGAGAAAAAATGGCAGACTATCAAATTGAAAAGGTGATCAGAGACAATAAACGCAGCACTTTATTTAAAAAAAAGGTGACCAAAGCAGAGGAAAATGAAATAGAAGATGACATAGAGAATACAACAAACAGTCGCAGGCACCCCTTGCAAGCAGATTTTGACAGAACTGATGCAGTTTTTGATCTGTCCAGTCAACCTGCACCCTCAGGTGCACCAAAGTCAGAGACAGATACTGATATTACCAAGTGGCTCAATGGCCTGAAAGCAGAAAGAGAACCACCACCATATTATGATCAGACTGAAAAAGCTAGAGAGAAGTATAGCAGATCATCCAAAGTTAGACAGATGGATTCTGAGACATCCAGTTACAGATTCTGCAGATCCCAAAGAAAAGAGCTAGATAGCTGTTCTTCCTACGAGTCAACAGGAGATTCACTGAGAACCATGTCAAGATTTTCCTCTGCTTCTGCAAAAGAGGACAAAAAGATGTACAAGTTCACAAGGTCCAGGGTCAGTGAGACAAGTTCCAGAGGAAACAGCCCAGAGCTGCATGTTTTCAGCCGGTCACCTGAACCACCCTTTGACTCTGAATCCCCTGAACCATCTACACAGAGCCGAGTTAGAGCTCATCATGTGGAGGCATGTGAAGAGGAGGCCAGGTCAGACGTGTCAGAATATGGAGCAAAGAGAAAGTTCACCCAGAGCTTTTCAAAGTCTGAAGAGGATGGAAAGAAGGAGGCAAAAGTGGAGCAAAGTGAAGAAAGGTTTGCATCCAGGCAGGTCTCTCAGTACAGGCGAAGCATGCGTAAAGAAGAGGAGGAAGAGATGGATGATGATGCCATTATTGCTGCTTGGAGAAGCCGACTAGAAGAAACTACAGCAAAGCTCCAGCGGAGAAGGGAAGAGTGACCAAGATCAGACTACAGGAACACAAACAGAGCCACAGAGTCCCTGAATCACTCACTCATCATTATATTTTTGATAATCCTTTGTGGTTTGTAGGGCATTTCCTGCAGGTAGTTCTCTTCTTAATCAAAAGCGATGAAGGGAAGAGGTCAAGTTCTGCAAGTGTTTGTGGTTTGTCAGAAAGAAGATGCTGGTATTAAATGATCAATGTAGGTAGGAGCACAATGTTAGAAGCCATTAGGAGCCAGACGATGTTTCAGCAGCAAAAGCAGGTAACGGTGGCACCTCAAGTCAAAAGACCAATCACATCCCATTTTGGTTATTTCAATTTCCTAGTGTCATTAAAGACTGGACATATTTTTTCTAGGATCTTTTTGATCATAAATGGAAGAAGCCAACAGCCTTTTCTAGGAACTTAAAGAATGTTTTTCTCTTAATCAGTTTTACTTTATACAACTGAGAAGATATTACCAGGTAGGCTCCATTTTCTGAACCTTACAAATGTCTACAGAAATAAGACAGTTCAGGGGAATACATGTTCTGTTTTACTTCACTAAGTAACAGAAGAAAAGTGGAATACTAGGAAAAAGAAGACGTCTCCTTTTTAGAAGTTCAGTGCAGTAATGAATGTACTCCTGTGGTACCATTGTTTTCTATTAGATGGAGTTATCTCTGCTCCAGTATGGTTGGTTCCTGCTAATAACTTCTGGTCAACAAAGGAAAAATGCAGTAATATTAACAGCCATCTAAAAACCATTTTTTGATGTAGTTAAAGAGATAGAGTTAGGATTAGTGTTAGTTTAGGCTGGGTTTCTGAGTATTGACTTCACTTTGGTTCATGTATGCAGCTCAGCTAAATCTGGGCTTTTGTGTTTATAGTCAGATTAATTTTCAACATGATTGCCTTGAAAGAAAAGAGCATTATACACAAACTTGACCTCATAATAAAATTGTTTAATTAGACCATGGGTGTAAGGCACCATGCACCTAAGAAGAAATTGTGTGTCTGTGAAGGTGGCACCCGGAAGGTTACTTTTGGAGGTGGTGGTGGGTTCAAATGGCACCTTACAGTTAAAGTGTTGTTTGTATCCTGAGCTACAGAGGAAGAAGCCCAGCGTCCATGTTAACTGAGTACTCCAGGTTAAGAGCCTCTGGTCTTTCCATGCCCTGCAGAGCCTTGTGAGCTCGTGTGACATAACCCACCAGCTTCACTTGTGAAGCCACAGCGTCACTTGTGTGTCTTCACACACCACAGCACCCAGCTCTCACCAGTCAACATCCTCCACCTGTCTCTTATAAGCACATAGGGCAGTTTCTACTGACTTTGACTCTGGAATTATCAGTTCCCTCTTCTGTACAGACTGTATTTTGAACCAACAAAGCCCTCTGGCAGAGCTGAATATAAAATGACAATGGAGGGATGATGTAGTAGCGCTCTCTCGCAGGAAGTTTGTCTTTTTCTTGTAATCTCTTCTCCCTCCCACTGTGATGCTTAGAGCTCACCATTACCATTATGCTAGTACCTCTCCCTATTTTAATTGTGTAATATAGACAGCAAGCTCCACAGGGCAAGGGCCTGCTCTTTGTCCCTGTCTGTATGGCGCTACACACATCAGCAGTGCTATCTAAATAATGGTTACTGATAACAAAATGCAGCTGGCAATTTTCCTAAACTTAGAATCATTTCTCTCAACTATAACTCACTGATTAGACATTATCCCTGCTTCTCTGAAGATAAAGATGATTCTTTCTGACAGCCAGGACTGGGGTAAATGATAGCTACTTATTGTCAGGTGAATGGAGGCTCAAAATCAGGTGATTGAACAGTAACAGAGGTAGAAAAAATAAGAGAAATAACTTACTTGTGTGAGTTGTTTTGAGGTTTGGGGTGTTTTTAAGTAAACGCAGATTACATTTCTGAAATACATAAGGAACATGGTCATGTTAATGTTTCAGGCATGCAGAGGATGCTCTAAGGTTTATAATGCTCTTCTACTATAAAATAATATATAATACAATGCATCCCTTGTTTCTGCATATTTCTGTGAGTTGTTATTTTTTAAAGTAGTGAAATTCCAGGCCTTGAGCCACATTCTGAGAATTTATATTGCATTTCTGCAGTGTGTGTTAGGATAGGCATTTTCCTCTTTCTTCCTCCCTGGTGAAGTTGCTCTGTGGAAAACAGCTCTGCATAGACATATTAGGAGCTTGCTTTAATTTCACCCTAGAAAAGGTCTTAAGTTTTGATGGATCAAAGTGGAAGTGTGCAATACCTTCTGGCACTGAATTTACTTTTTTATCAAAGGCTGATTCCCTCAGAAAAATCCCTCTGCTGCTTCCTGTGCCTGGATGTTCCCAGCAGACAAGCCTGTCCTCTGCAGTACTGTAGGGGGCATCTCGCGCTGTAAAAGACGAGCAGTAGATGATGTAGTAATTGGTTTCATTTTGCACTGTACAGCACAGCCTTTGTTTGGGCAGCATTTTGATTTAAACACTAATCTAGGTCTGCTGCACAAATAAATTATTCAAGACCGAGGGGCAGAATATGGTTCTGTAACAAGTCTGAGCCAGACCATCCTGATAGCGAGTTTTGACCCTTGTGAGAAAGGGTTAAGTGGGTTCTGCTGACTCATTGAGGTAGGTGGCTTATTAGTTCACTTGTGTAAAAGGGAGATAAAAATGGTTTGCTGGGGAGAGGCCATCTAAGATGCTGGCTGAGCAGCCATGAGGGAGAAGCCTTAGAAATAGCTGAGCTTTATTTTCTTATTGCTTATATCCTTGTTAATAAAGCCAAACCCCCAAAGCAATAAGGGGGTGGGGATCATTTTGGACTCCATGCAGTATATGGCCAGTGCTTGAAAGCAAGATGGGAAGGGCTCCAGCTCACAGGTATAAATTACATGAAACAGTGACATAAAGACCTTGCATGGTGAAAATATTAAAGCATTCAGTCATAAGACCAATAACCAGGAGAGACAGAAATGGAGGGGTTGAAGGCAGGCTAGAAAGTCAGGTTTTAAGATGAGAATTTAGAAGGAGATAAGGAATTGCTGAAAGGGGAGAGGTCTGCACAGATTGTTTCAGGTGACCAGAGCTGCAGAGTGAATGGTTTTTCAGCAATGACACCAGTCTGACACTAGATTAAAAGAGTAAATAAGTACC
Organism: Corvus brachyrhynchos; assembly: GCF_000691975.1. Classification (NCBI taxonomy): domain Eukaryota; kingdom Metazoa; phylum Chordata; class Aves; order Passeriformes; family Corvidae; genus Corvus; species Corvus brachyrhynchos. The sequence continues at coordinate 1,531,426 of NW_008237447.1, read as the reverse complement.
CAAATTTATCTAGGAAGGATTTTTCAGCAAAGATGCGCTGGGACTGATATTTTTTCTCCCTCTCAGTTTGCTGCTGTAGGCAAGAGGGGTTTTTTGGCATTGTATAGTGGAAGGTGAAAGTGCAAGGAGCATCCATACGGTCAGTTAAGAATATAAACACAAGAACATCAGAAAGGCTGTATGGGGTCAGAGCAAAGGTCCATCTGGCTCAATATCCTGTCTCTGATAGAGAACAACAGCGAATACCTAGGGAAGAATATATACAGTGATAAAAGTGTTATTTCCCCAGCACGATCTTGCAGCTTCTAATAATTTGCAACTCAAGGACTTCCTAAGCCAGGTGTGATATTTTTGTATTTAATAGCCCTTAATAGATTTTCCTTCTATGGAACTGCCTAGTAATTTTTGAGTTATAACCACTATAGCCTTGTACCCACTAGCCTCTGTGATCTCTTGTAGCAAGAAGTCCCACAAGTTACTGTACACAAAATGCTAAGCCATCTTCTTTCTGCCTGTTCTGAGCCCTTTGCCCACTAGCCTTTAATTGCCAACATAGTATCTGTTTAGTATCTACATGTCCCATGAGATTTTACCCCCTCTTCTGTCATTCTGTCTCATCCTTAGCTCTCTGGTTTTCAGCCTGAGTTACTAACTCCTCATATAGGGGCTGCTCCATGTCTCTTCATTATCCTGGCCATTCTTCTCTGAACCCTTTCTAGTTCTGCTTTGTCATGTTTGAGATGAGGGACCAAATCCTCACACAGTATCCAGGGTGCAGGTGTGGCAGGGATTTATCCTACGGCATATTGACCTTTTTTTTCTCTTTTCTGTTCCTTCCCTATTGACCCCTAACAGTCTGCATGTTTCTTTGGCTGTTGCTGAGCACTAGAGTGATGTTGTCATAGAACTACTTATAATATACACCAAATCTTGTTGTTGGGTGGCAATGGTCAGCTCTGAGTTCATTGTTTTGTTAAGTTTTCTTATTTGTAATGTTTTACATTTATTAGCCTTGAATTTCACCTGCCATCTTAGTTCTAAGTCTCTCAGTCAGAGTAGGTCCTTCTGTGTTTTTCCACAGCTGTCCTCTCATTTCTGCTACTCTGTTTCCTTAATGTCCTTTGAAGAAGGTAGAAACTCAGAGGATGTGGGTAGCAAAGAAGTTAAGGAGGGATAGATGAGAGAGAAACCCATTTGATGTTGGTCTGCTTGAAGTAAGAAATAAGAAAGTCATGAAAGCCAGAGAGCTAGGAGATAAATGTTCAAAAGGAGATCTGAAGACAATAGGCAAATTAAGAAGGGGACCTGCAGTGGTCAGAGACAGGAAGATATGTATGTAAGCCAAAGAGGCTGGTGCAAAACATTAATTTGTTTAGATGTATAAAAATCTGGGGAAAGGTTATGAGGCAACCTCTGTGGGAAGAAAGGAGAGTTACAGAAGTTACACATCTGTGAGAAATGTGAAGGGGACTGCGAGAAATGGAAAGAGCGAGAGACATTAGTGGGACACCAAAGATAAAATGACATTGGTGCTGGACTGGGAATTCAGTGTGGTACAAGCAAGTTTGAAGGAAGCAGAAATGTGCCAGAAATACGTTATTCCTACTGTAAGAGCTGCATTTTGCATCGTAATACTGATAGGTGCGGGGCCATGGCCCATTTCCCCCAGCTAGGAATTTCAGGACAATGTGATTTATTGCGTGCGGCACTAGCTTAGACTGGATAATTTTAAAAGGAGTTTAGCACCATTTCCTTCCTTTACAGCTCCTTGAAAAATGCTTACACATTAGCTGTGGTGGAGAGCTAGGTGAATTATGAGACAAAAAGTTTTATTTGGGGAGGTTATGTTGCATTGCCTGCCTTTCCTTAAAAGGTGTAGCTGGAATACATTCAATATAGACATTATAATGTGAAAACATGATATCCATGACCTTCCTAAATTTATAGACAATCCAACAAAGATACTGAAAGCATGTGATTAATATAGTCTAGGGCTTGGAAACAGACACTGCATACTCATGTAATCCAGCAAAATCTCTTTGAGAGCTACCTGCCTATTCTCTGGAATTTCACTTGTCATTTAGAAAAATGAAAGTGGGTCAAATCTCTGGCTGTTCTAATTGTGAAGAAAACTTCCAGAATGGGAAGTATGTGTAACAAATAAACTGTTCTCTAGAGAGGTGAGAGCACAGGTCTAAATGGTGTGTGAATTGCCCCAGTCATTTCATCAAGGTTCTAACTTATTTGCCCAGAAGTAATAATTTAAATGTCAATAATATTTGTCACCCTGTGCTTCGTGTAATAAATTGAGAAAGGTTCACAGTGCATGTATTTAGGTTGTGTATTGCCAATACCAGCATAATCTGCCCGAATGAATACCCTGTCAGTTTGGTTGGTTTTGTTGTTTTCTGGTATTGTTTTTTTTTTTGCTAGGGCTGCCTTTTGTTCTTTGGTACATTTCAACATATTCAGGAGCTGATTTCATGTTGTTTCTATCTATCCTTCTGTCACAACCACTCAGTAGCTTCTGAGCTTGGTGTTTTCCTGTGACTGTTGTTCCTCTGCCACAGGGTACACATGCACACAAACACACACAGAGAAAACATTATTTGTGACTTATAAAAGCAGGCAACAATATGAATTCAGTTCTTCCCAGGACTATCCAAGTGTGGCAATGTGAAAACTGTCTTAGAGAGAAGGAGAAGGGACATCCTGTCTGTGCTTTGAACCTTCCCCTCTGGATTGCATTTCATTTTTATTTGCATGTATCTTTAAAATAGACAATTTTAATCCTTACACAAGAGCGCAACTGCTTCCACATCTGATTCATACCTGCAGGTAAACTGGTTTACTTTTAGTTAAGAGATGTGTGCCCTGGAAGACACAAATGTGTGTAATAGAAAACTAGCTTCATTGTTAACAATGAAGAGAACAGTGTCTCTACATAATCAATCAATCAATCAATCAATCACTTTTTTTCTTCCAGTGCACCCTTCATGCCAACATGCCTGAATGCTTTATGGTCATTAAATTAAATCAAAGAATACACCACAGAATGGACAAGGCCAGATCAATAAATCTTAAAACCTGATTCAAACTTACCAAGGACTCTGCACAAGTAGCCATGACAGGAAGGATGACTCCAGTCAGAAGGGCATGTGTGTGGGCATAAAACTGAAACAAGACTTAGGTGATACTAATTAGAAGACAGAAACGTTTAAAGGAACTGGTAATTTTTATAGCATCACCCAACTGCCAACAGCATCGACCTGCAGCTTAATATCTTAATCTTTGGATTTCTGAGCAATATAAGAAAACAACCATGGTGGCAAGAACTTTTTACAACTGGTCAGAAAGCTGTACAGTTCAGGGCACCTCTTGCCACGAACATGGCTAATTTTAAAGATTTGCCTATTTGTGATCTTCCATTTGATTATTGCAGGGCACCATATTAAAGAAAGATGCAATAAACACCAGCTGGCAATAACCATAGGATGACTGCTCTGTCTTCCTGGACCATCCCAGCAATTTGATCTTTGCAATGACTCCTTGCAGAACTCAGATTCAGTCAGAAGTCGTCCACTAGTTGGGCAGAACATTTCTCCCTCCTTACTTGAGAGGAGAGCTTTATGAAACTTTTTATGAACCTGCCAATTAATGGGGCGCTTTGTACCTTTTGCTCATAGAAATATCCCAGTAGCTGTCATAACCTATGAAGATTCATTCCCAAAGCGCATAAAATGACCACAGGCCTAACTACATTCAAAACTAAAAGCAAACCCCAGTTCTTCAACTTAAACTTCCCTCCCTCAATAATTTCAAGGCATGTGCTCCTCAGTCTGCGAATTGGATCAAAAGTATTGCCTAGAGGCAAAGGGTCAGAGGAGATTCCACTTATGAAAAACAGGAGGCCCTCAAAGGGTGCAACCTCAGTTGCTGAACAGACACCACAAATAGGATGGATAAAAGCCCACATGAGACTGGTATGTGAGCAAGCAGAAGCTGACAGTTGCCCCTCAGGAATATAGTATAAAGCTTTCAGTTCTGCAGGAGATGTGATCTGAAAGTCTGCTTCCTGGAAGCAATCGCACCTGAACTGTTGCATGGTGCTGCAGTTGCATAATTTAATAGTTGTCATGTTTCAACCCAAGGCGAGTGTTCTTGGTGGTAGTGTACCTAAAAAATTTGGATGTCATTAGGGATAAAAGGGTCTATGCAAGAAGAGGTCAGATATTATCCTCATGACTGGCAGAAGAGGTCCATATTAAAACAAAGAAGGTGTTTGATTTTCTTTTGAACGTGGGCAGATGATTCAGACCCACGTGCCCTTCATATGCTCTGTCTCTCCCCTTCCTATCTCCTTTCTTTTGAAACAGATTTAAGTCCATCTACTTTTATATTTTCAAACAAAACCCATAAAAGGGCCATAAATATCATGACTCGCTAAAATGAAAGCTGTTTTCTTCTTCTCCCAGGAGACTCCTGCCTGAGAGACAGAAAGAGTTCACCTCTTTGAAAATTTCCTCCTCTGTTGAAGTAAAGCTGGTATCTAAAAGCAGCCTTCAAGGCTTTGTTCTTATCATCTTGACCTGGCTTTGTACTGGCTTCTCTGTATTGCATGTGGAAGTGTGAAGGACGGGGCTAGAGGAAGGAGTTTTGGCTATCACTGGCAGAGCAAGGGTCATGCTTGGAAAGGGATTTCATTGTGGTTTCAGAAAATGTTATAAACTCAGCGCACTGGCAGAAAGAATGAAGAAACTCATTCTCCTCCTGGATCAGACCAGTGATCCACCCCTTGTGTCTCTGATGTTGGCCAGAACCAGATTCACCTCAGAAGGTATAAAGAAAGTTTAAGTGGGCAATTATGGAATAACCTGCCCTGAGTAAAATTTTCTCCCCTTCTGGCCCAAAGCCCTCCTTCATCTCTCCTCCTTGGTTAGAGTTCAACTCTATGCCCTGAAGCATGACGGCTTCTCTCCCTTCCAAACCGCTTTTCATCCTGGCCTGTCTCATGTAACTGCATATGACAGTGATGGGATGTATAGGTCTTGTCCATTGAGAGTCTGTGACAGATCATAGCCTTATTGGAAAGAGAGGCAGAGAGGCTGAAGAGAAGGCGAGGGAGGAGAGCATAAACTCAGAAGAAATATCCATCAGGAAGATGGAAAGAAGAGTGAGTGCCTGGGAAACTAATTGCTGCCTGCTGATCTGGGCTGTGGAGATAGCTTGCAAGTGAGCATTTTTGCTTTTCAGAGATTTCAGCCTGGAGCACACTAGGAAAGTCAACTCTTGGTTGAAACTACTGTTCATCAATATTTCCCCTTATATATATATATATTTTTTTTTAAGCAGTGGAAGTACGGCAGCAGTCCTGAGAAAACGATTCCATTATAGTCTAAGGGAGCTTTTTCTTGCACTGAAGTTCACTACTCATTTCTGAGAAGATATTGGCATAATTTGGGGCTCCTAGACATTGAACACCAATGAAAATCAGGCTATTTTTCTGCTACCTAAAAATGATGTAGGAATCCAAAGTCAGATATTCCTGCCTAGGTCCTTATCCCTATCTTACAGAGATGCCTGCTCATACTCCCAAGTCGAGCACAGCCCAGCTTCTGTGGATTTGTTTGGCCATCGCATAGGGCATCAACATTTATGTGACACAGTGCCAGATGCCCCAAGGTGAGGATTAGAATTGTCCAGCACATGAAGGCTCTTGGCTTTTTAGACATTGTCAACATTATCGTGGGTGATAGCACTCTACCACAGAAAGCATTAACAATGTTCCAGGGAATGCTTAAACGTACTTTCTAGAGGGACACTTTCCAACTGTATGCGGGTTGAATGACAGCTTTTGTTTATTTGTCCAGGAGTTCAACAATTCCTAGGCAGAGGGAAAGAAGAGCTAGGTGTTGGATCATATCCAAGTCTCAGTAATGATTAATTTCACTCCCACAATATCCACAGTTTCCCATATTCCTTTCCCTCAAAAGCGTGGCAAAGGGATCTGAAGTTTTCCAAGTGATAGGCTTTAAAACCCACCTGATCTCCTGGATACCACGCTGAGGTATCATTCATACTGGGAACAGCTGCAGTGAGCAGCTCAGTGGCAGTGTTCAAGGCTCTGTAATCTCCTGTTAGTTGCCACTTGCCATTAGATTTTTTTACTGGCCGTAAAGGAGAATTGTAGGGGAAATGAGACGTGACAATAATTCCCTGTTCTTCCAGCTCCTTTATCAATTCAGTAACAGGACAAATAGCACCAGAAGGTAATGTGAATTGTGGAATATTAACTGCCTTACTATGGGGTAAAGGAGCAGCTGTTTGCAGCAGATTAGCAGTCAGAGATTCATCTGTGGGAGATAAACTCTGGGGCAGAAAGGGTGATGTCCCTATTTCTCATTTCCCCCAAGACTGACCCTTCATTACATTCATGCCCAGTATATTAAGGGCACCCAAAAGTAAGGTCAGGTGTATTGTCTGTCCTTTAGACAGAATCAGCTTTGCCCTGACCAGAGGGTGGTTGGTGGGTTTCCCATTATGGCCTGCAATAGAAACTTGACTGCTTGTGAAGCAGAGACTGCCCTTTGTAAGTGTCCTCACCTACTGTGGATATCCGGGTTGCTGTGTCAGTGAGGAATGCTGTAAGGTAGGGATGGATCATTAACTGCAACCATCATCTTGGGACTGGGATCCTCAGCAATGGCAGTAGCACCCACTGTAGCTTCCAGAATTTTCACAGTCTAGGTTTAGTGCTGGTAGGTTTGGGCATATCCCTGAGCTCACAGCACTTGCATGCTCTGGCTCTCTGGTTACTAGCCTTTTGAACCATATGGTGTCACCCAGTCTCCAAACACCGATCCCAGAGGGTCATGAGAAGTAAATTAGGAAAACTTGTCCATTGCCACAAAAGGAGAGTTGGCATTTCAGAGACAGCTCCTTCTCTAAACGCATTTTCCATCATCTTTTATGCTCAGTAGTAACTGACCAAGTTTCTCAATGTCCCCTTTTGTCCGTCACACGGAGCCAGGTTGGCTCTTTTACATTTACTCTAGCTGAGGATCTGCCTTGGTTTTTATCCTCTGGGATGTATAGCGGTAAATCTGCCAGTAAATCTACACTGAAGGACCTCTTGGAGAGTAATACCATTTAAGCTTGTCTTAATGGCCAACACTAAAGATTTCCACACCCCCTCCGCTTCCGTTAGACACGTATCAGAAGTGGGCAGGCTCCCAAGTCACCTCCCAAGGATGCAGTTCTGCTGGAAGGAGATGTCCAGCCCCTGGGGCAAGGGTTGCTGGTCCTTCTAATTCAGCTAAAATCACTATTTGCACCATAGCTAGATGAAGGCCTTTTAGTTCTTCCTGGCCAGCTGTCCTGCCTACCTGGCTCTGCTTCAATCCAGTGCTGCTGCTCCCAGCACACATCAGGCCTTAGCATGAGCTGGGTTGGCCAAACCAGGAGCTGGAATCATAGAAAGGCCAGGGTCTTAAGCAAACAAACAAACAAAAACAAAAGGGGTTATTGTTGTTCTTTTTTATCAGGAAATGTAGTGACAGGAAGTGGAGTAGCCATTTTAAACTGAAAAAGGGTATATTTATATTAACTATTGGAAAAAAATTCCTTACTGTGAGGGTGGTGAGGCTCTGGCACAGGTTGCCCCGAGAAGTTGTGAATGCCCCATTCCTGGAAGTGTTCAAGGTCAGGGGGATGGGACTGGATGCAGCTCTGAGCAACCTGGTCTAGTGGAATGTGCCCCTGCCCATGGCAGGGGGGCTGGAACAAGAGGATCTTTATGGTCCCTTCCAACCCCAAACATTCTATGCTTCTATGACAACTCTTTTCTCCTAATCCAGTTACACAGTGCCAGTGCCTGGTATGTATAGGGTGATAAGAACATTATTTCACTGAACTAACCTTATACATGTGTCCACAGCTTGGTCTGATGATGCCTACACTCGGTAAAATAATCCCTTATTTCTGTGGCAAATCTCTCTTCTGTCCACAATTAAGTACCCTTTATAATTCCATTTTTTGGCCATGTTTACAACAACATAGCTATTGCAAGTGTACAGAAAATGTAAATAACTTGCCTAATATTTTTCCTAGCCACCTTTCTCCTTGTCTCTCCTTCAGTTATGAATGCCTTGGAGAAGAGATCATTCTTGCTTAATGCCTGAAAATGCCTTAGCTTCTAGGGGGAGCTACAGTAAATAAAAAAAAATTATGCTGGATTCTATTTTCACTAAAAGAAAAAAGCCATGTTATAACCCTGATTTGGTGTGATTATACTGTAAATAGGCCATAAACAGTCAAAGGGAAAATAACCCACAATATTCACACCTTTGAAAGACTGTGAGGTGGTAATCGCTATTCTTCCCTGCTGCTCAAAATATTTTCCAAGTGTCCTCGAAACTGCATTGGCAGCAGAATGTGGCCCAGTTCAAGGGCTTTAATGCTACTGCTAAGTAGAAATGATTTTTGTCCTCGAAATTTTCAGTGAAATAGTCTGTATTTTGCAAAAAAAAAAAAGAAAAAATCATAGCTATTCACTGCAAAAGCACTAAGAAAAAAGGCAGAGACCATCAGAAATCTTTCTGACAAGACAGTTCCATGTTTTAAAAAAAATTGTCCAATTAAGGAGAAAGTACAAATGTTGAATTTCAAAAATAGGCATGTTCTATCTGAAGAAGCCAGAGAATTTCAGTGTTGCTTGCTGAAGTTAATAGGGAACATAACGTCCACTTTATACATGGGAAGCAGGAACAGAGATTTGCCTTCAGCTCATTTTTTCACTTTTCCCCAAGAACTGTTGCCAGTTCCATGCCACAACTGGCAGAGAACTGGCTTGATGGTGGTATAGCTTACCTTTAAGACCACAACCCTTCTTTACAAGCAGCATGGCTACCTCTGCCTGTCACAACGCTACAGAAGAGCTCTGCCAGAGAATCGTTCCAAAACCTTGCAGGGAGATGCTGTGCTTTTCCTGCCCTTTCTGGTGAGAATCTTTTAAATCTTATATCCATGCCCATACTCAACACCTTCAAATATTTCCCCTTTATGACTTATTATTTCTCAGCATCCTTTTGGTCTGATAGCTAGCTAAGGATGTAGTTATTTACTGCCACTACATTAATATCCTGAGGTCTTAACTAGCACCAGGACCTCACAGCAGTGTGTACAGCATGCAGCACAATTCTAGATGTCCTCACCCTAAAAGACTTGCAAGTTAAATGGACGAAACAGATCCAGGCTGGGAGAAAGAGATTGCATCTGTCAGTGTATTTGAGACCCAGAAACTGAGCCCAGTGTTGTACATGGATACTGCAGCAGCAGTCTGCAGGAAATTTCAAAAGATAGGGCTAAATTCATCTTGCTAGCAAAGTCGTTCTCCATGAGCAATCACTCACGTCTCTGTGGCACAATTAAATCACTAATTAAATCACAGTTAATCACTCACCTCTCTGTGGCACTCACCTCTCTGTGGCACACTCACTGGCCTCCAGAGAGCACCAGCACAACTTTTCTAAAGTGGTGATTAAGGCCTTTCTTGTGAGGGGCAGACATATGTTTCAGGCCTTTTTCCAGAGTGTGTGATATGAAAGAGTTAAGCATTCATCAGTGCAGGCTTTTCCCCTCCCAAGTCATGGCTCCTGGCTGCTACTTTGCAAAGCAGCACTGCTGTGCCTTTTTGGCCCAAAGAATACTTAAATAACCATTTCAAAAGGAAATAGTTGATTTGGGACTCTTTAACAGAATAATCAACAGCCTGGACCCAGATTCAGGTTCTCTCAGTGAGTTAAAATGCTGTCTTCTGAGATGGCCTGAACACTGAGCTACTGAGTTGAAAAAGGCCACTCTCTGCCTTTTGTCACCTTTTGCTTATGGGCTATGTCTTGTCTGTGGATAAGGTTGGTGTAAGAACCGAAGGTAACTTCAGGCCTGTGAATTTCAGGGAGAAATTCCTCACTGCATTTTCATGTTTATCCATCATAACCCAGTGTAATTGCAGACTGTCCCTAAAATATGCTGCACTGAATTTTACAGTGCTTCAATCATCTTTTGGATCTGGGTCACACCAATGGTACAGGTGGTTTCAAATATAAATAAAAGCCATCACATGGATGGGACATACATTCCTGGCAAAACTGGCAGCTTTACCTCTGTTTTTCTGTTTTGAGAAATAATTCAGAAACAATCAGATTGGTTCTGGCTCTGTGTGGCAGATTGCACTTGAGCATGCAGCAGCCTCCTAGCCAGCAGAAAGCTGGGCTAAATCACCTACTGGAAGTACAAGCCTATGTTAGCATTTAACACTTCCTTAGCATTTAACAGTGAAACTCAGCAAAACGACAGCTTTTATTTTTGCTTTGTCCTAGGCTCAAAGGCTCCCAAGGCTCAAAAGATTGCAAATGCCTCTGGAGTATCAAAGCTTCAAATCCAATGTAGCCTGGCTATTATTCCCTTCAGCCGTGAGCATGGGCAGGTACAGAGATGGGATGAATGCTCCCCATCTAGATAATTTAAAACCTGTGTTTAGCATTAATTCTGTCACTTTTTAACCTGACTGTCAGTTTGGAAAGCAGGCAGCTGACAACACAGGGCAACGCAATGCCCTGTGCTTCTGCTGGACTTGCACATGGTAAGAGACCATCGTGTGTGCTTGCTGGAATGGGAGGGGTTTAGGTGAGGTTAGCTAATGGGCAGAAGAACCTGCTCTGAGGGAGAGGTCTTGCCAAGATTTATGTAGACAGTGACACGATCAGAAAGATACTGCATGTGGCACATTACAGTGGACACACTAAGTCTTCCTAGTCCCTTATTCTACCATATGGAGTGAGTTACACACTGTGAAAATCATGTTCCTTGCATGAAAGAGCAGAATAAAATACTGTTTGGCTTAAATCTATTCCTGCTTGTGAATGTAAATTAAATCTGCTCTCCTTCAAATTTCTTTGGTTCTGCTGCTTTTATCTTTGTGAAAATTTTCTTTAGTGACTCCTCTGTTGTTGTCAGCCTGGCCCTTACAGGTGAAAATCATGAACTTTCTGAAGTTACAAGCTCTAGAAATATGTCCTTGGCTAGAGGCAACATGGAGTTACAGAACCCCAACCAGAGTGCACTGGTACACTGGATTTTCCTGCCCTCCTCTGAGCAATTATTTTAGGGGAAGTTCTCTAGGCCAGAAAAACTATATTCATAGCATCCACTATTTAAGCCTTTCACTTGGATTCTTTCCTTGCAGCAAGAACTGACATACTGTCAAAAGTTGACAGCACTGTGCCAGTTTATTGCACCAGAAGACCTGGCCTTTCCTTTCCTCCCATCTCCTGAGCTTGGCTGCTCCCACTATACGAACCTTTTCTCACTCCTGCCCCTAATAAAATCTCCATGCTTCACATGCTCCCTCAGCCTTCCTTTGATTCGTGCTCCCAGAATCTTCCTCGCTGCTGACGTCGGGAGCATGCACAGCTCTGTAATTTCCCGACAGCCCTTTTCAAACACTGCCTTTTAATCAGGTGCTGTGTTTTACCCGCACTTCCTTCTCTCACTGAATGCCTTTGAAGCGAGGCTGCCAACACCGGTGGGGTTCCTTCTCCGCTGCCCTTTTTTGTTGTTTCCATACAGAATTCTAGGACAGAATTTCATAGCTTTTTAGATGCTCTGACTATTTTTTAAAATTTCTTTTTTTTCTGTGTTGTGATCCTAATTTCCTTCAGGATTTCTTCTTCCTCTCCTGGGAAATTTGTCTCTATTTCTGGCATCTGTCCTTCCTAACCCTTCCCACGTTTCTTCCCTTCTAAAGACAGGGGAAAAGAATCCATTTAATATTTTTCTGTAGTAACGTCTATCTCATCTGTCAATAAATTACCCTTTGCCATCTCTGGGAGACCCCTTTGTCTCCCTTCACTGACCTTATTCTGTACCTTGCCTGGTTTTTTTTTAAGGGAGGATGCAATATCCCTGGGCTGTCATTCCATGAAGAACAGCTGTCATTCCTCCCATAGTGTATGCGTATGTGTTTGAGGAGGGAGGGGAAAAGGAGGGGGGAATTAGGGGAGGACGGGGTTCTGCTGTTGGGAAATATGATGGTCCTATTCAGAGTGGTAAATGTTTTTTCATTCACGATATTCAGCTGCAATTGTCTTTCTTTTTAGTGGTTTTAGACATTCATTTTCTTATTAATCTAACACTCATCTATCTGACATCTAACTGCAAGAATATTTATTAAACATATTTTTTAACTCATTATGTATGCATTTTATAAATGTCTAATTTCTGCACAGTCTCTGCAACTGTGAATGCTATCTCACTGTCAGAGCTGCAGTCTAATACTACAGAGGTGGATTCAGAAAAAACATGACTTTTCCATATATTTTCAGTGTTACAAACTGAAATGCTCACTGAGAGGGTTAAAGAGCATGCTATCGTCCTGCATGTAACTAGCTAGCTGTGCAGACCTGCACAAGGAAGAGAGAGATCCGTGAATCCAGCAATTCCTGCCCTGTTCTTACTCCTCCTTGTGCTTTTCGAAGCACTGCAGACTCCCAGATAAGTCATCACGGAGCATTCCCTGTGCTTCTCATGGTCCAAGGGCTTTGTGTGTAGCACAGGTACAAGTTCCTTTCTTCCTGCCTCTGCTCCCACACACAATCTAACCATAAATTAGTACAGTTTAAAAAAGCAAATATTAGTTTTGATCAAATTCTACCAATGTATTTTAAGAGACAAAGTTACTAAAAGAAATCCACCGAAGATGCTCTCACCTTCTGGCAACTACACTTCTGAATGCATTTATTCTCACAATATGGGCGTGAAATAAGGAAATGCAGTTATGATTGTGATAAACAGAATTTCCCAATCAAAATTTATAAAGAAATAACATTTATTATGCGACTGAAATATCGGTCTCAAAGGCCACGATCGAGAAAAGCAGCTCCAACCAGACCTCCCCAAGTTCACGACTGCTGCTTTGGCTGGTCCCTTCTTATACAGTTTTTGGGCAGAGTCCGAATTAACTCTATTCTTCTCATAATTTTAGCATATTCATGAAGTTTTCTTGTCCTGGAGTTGGGCTGCACAAAGCCTTTCCTGGGTCTGATGAATTGTCCATCCTGGGTGGTGAGTGGGCCATTCCCAGAACAGTTACTTTTAGTTCCTGGAATGTCCGATTCCTTATCAGATACGATGTAGATATCAGAAGGTGGTGATCAAGTCGTCATGGTGCAAATGTCCCGGTGATAAGATCCAACCCCACCTAGGTGTAATCCTCACTTATTGATTAGATCTGTGAGAGAACTTCTTTTAGTGTTGTGAAATTTTTCTCTCAGCCAGGCTGGTGAAGGGATTTTGAAACTCTGTCTCTACATGGTCTGATTATATTCCAGTTTTATACATAATAGCACGAATTACATACTTTATTTATAACATGATCTATGGTATGCATAGAAACACACCAAAGTGACCTCAAGGTACAAGACACAGCACATGCTGGGGCCCTTATTCTCCAAGTACCCGAGTCAAAAACCTGGTGGAACACACAGTGAGTCTTGTTCGATCCAGCCTTGGGGTTTCCTTTGTTTGGAAACCGGCAATACGCGCCGTGTTTGTGTCACAGGCCAGGTCCAGACATGGCCTCTGGACCTGTGAGCTCAGAGGCGTCCCAGAGGCCTGGATATTAGCAACACTAGAGAGAGACTGAAGAACTTCAGACAAAGTAAAAAAACGATGTCTAGATACAACATACATACCAAGCTCCTCACTTCCTTGTCCAGTGCTAGCAGGACATCAGCAGAACATCTTTTCTCTTGAAAGCACTATAGTACTTGTTTTACAAGTGCTTTGTGATTGATGTCCACTCTGGCCCTTTTTCTCTCATCTGATGGCTCTGGCAGTCCCTGCTTGATTTAGCCATTCCAGCTGAAAAGGTAACCCATCTCCACAGCTAGAAGTAATAAATTCTTTAGCCACCACAGCAAAATACATTGATATGATCTTGAATTAAATCACTCATGTCTGCAGTTCTCAGTCCAGGATATCACAATAAACTGGTATCAGCTGAAATCAGATTTACATTAGTTAATGTATCAGGCTACGAGCTGAAACAGTTTGCACTGGCCACACCACTCATTCAGCCACCTCTTCTTTGGGATAACTACCTCCAGCACCTTAGTAATGCAGCCAGCTGAACAGTGGTATCTTAAACTTCTCCAGGGGGAACCACTGGGACTTGGGAACCAGAGCCTTTATTTCCCTAGAAACAATCTGTGCCTTCAGGGACTTAGGCTCTATCTGCATATGGAAATCGGGTTTTTAAATGTATCCTACTGGTAATACCAACCCTGCTCCAGCACCAGGAAGAAGGCGTGGAGTCTACTGAAGAATGGCTCTTGGCAACAGCCATCTTCAGGACTATCCCATGTTAATTATTCAGGTCTTTTGTAAAAAGACACCTGTGGCAATTGGCAGAGTATCTGCACAAACATTAGCAGCCTTGAGGCTGAGAAACTGTTAAATAGCCTTAGTAATAGAATATTAAAACCCTGATGATGAGGGAGTGTGGGTGGAATAATTGTCTGCTCAGAAAGAGGCGCCTTTTTCTCATTCTATGCCTGTCGTTGAATCCTTATCTCCTGGATAAATAAAAACAAACCTCCCCAGTTATTGTTCTCGTTCACCTTTTGACTCTTGATTAGATTTACTGCAGATATATCCCTTTGGCAATGAAAATGGAATCAACACATTTCTGATGCACTGCAGTGGAATTCTCAGCCCCTGCTCCACCTTCAGACCGCCAAGGTTCTCGTTTTCTGAATGGCTGTTAATTACCTGTCCTTCTAGCGCATGGATGAGATATAACTTTCGGAGAGATCACTTGCCCTGATCAACAGACTGTTCTGTTTCACTTGGAATCTTTATCTTATTTTTAATCCTCAGCACTTGGAGCCAAACCTGATACCTTTCTGAAGAGAGAAACTCACGGTGATAGAAGCTGCCTTGCTCGAGCTGCTTCTCCTTTCTATATTTTTCAGTGTTTTCCCAGATGAGGCCCCAGGATTATTGCAAACGAGTCCCAGGAAGAAATGCTGCTCAATTAGGCGAAAAGAAACTCGAAGGAAAAAAGGAGTAGAGCCAGCAAATTGCTTGAGATAACAATCTCCCCCCACCCGTGTGTCTCTGTAACTAAGAGGATTAGCTGAACTTTCTGTGTCACACCAAAACTGACAATAAGCAACAGTGACTTCCCCCCGCTGGCACTTGTACCTTCACATGTTTCATTTTCTTGCCCACACTACTGCCTTGCCCCTTGCTGATTGTATGACAAACTTGGGGATGAACATGATGGCTCTTTCCTTTCCTTTAAGATTTATGACTCAAAGCCAAATAAAACCCAACTCAAGTTATTACATGCTCTGTTTCCTCCTAACAACAACTCACTTTTAACAGTGTAAGCTAAGCAAGGAAACATGGAAATATGGTCTCCCTGATCTCACCTGATCTATCTGCTGTTAGAGATGCAAACAGCAGCCTCGGGTCTGCCAACACGGGAGCAGGCATAAAGATATCCCTTGGGAGCAGGACCAAACGTCTGGAATATATAAAGCAGAAGTCCCATCAAAATTCAAAGTAACTGAGGTTCCGTGTAGATACAGCACTGCCAGCAAGAGCTGGATGTTTATTTCAAGTTAAGATTTATTATTCTGTGGTAGGAGGGCTACCCAGGGTACTCTTGCAGTGAAAGGAAATGAACTTTGTTAAAGGACTCTGTTGCCAGTTTACGAAATCAGCCCCATGTTCCTCTGACAGTAGTGTACACATGATGAAAAGAATATGGCTTGTGGCTGAAGATGATCAAACATCAAATAATTCCAGCTCCTAGAGTAAACTAAATCCTTTTGCTGACCTGTGTAGAACATCACTCTAAACCTGGTGAACAACTCCCTTCCATGAGCTTGCCAGAGAATTTGTACAGAGAGAGGAAGTTTGTTCTTGTTTGAGACAAGGCAAAGGAGGAGCATTCTCCAACCCACACATGCTCCCTCCCTTCTCTTCCCTGAGTTTCCACAGACGACCACAGCAGAAACTGGTGGAAGCATAAAAGGTAAATGTCTCTGATACCTGAAGGGCTGCACACAGGCACACTGACCAAGTAAGTACCTGTGTCACAGTGAAGAAGGAACCTGAAAGCAAGAAGGAAGCAGGAGAAGTAGAAATGTTTTCACATTGATGTGAAGCAGATGCCAACACACAAAAAGGGAATGTTGTGATAAAACAAACTGGGATGTGGGACTCAGCTGATCACCATCAGAGTAAGGATTGAGGGGGAATGCTGACACAGCAAAATCTGCAGGAAGTATTAGGGTTGGGTGATAAAATGCATGGGACTTGCCAGTTCTTGTAAAGCATTTTACTGAACTAGGCATCTGTGCTGTGTGCCCTCTCATTGCTACACAACTGCCTGGACCTAAATTAAATCACTATGGCACTTCTGCCATGTTAAACGGTGCGAGCAGGTACTCTCAGGCCACATAAATTCAGTGAAGTAGTGTTTTGGGTGTCCCTGCACAGCTTTATTTGTGATCAAAGGGTATGGTGTTGTGGGGGAGAAATACTTCCAGACAGATTTAGACTTTTACTCCAAAAATCTGTTCAGACTGAGGTATTGTAAAAACTGCCCAGTGTATTGCCATGGGGCAAGACTGCCTTGTCACTCTGTAGCAACCCCTGTCTCGCCTATATGGAGCAGCAGTTTTAGTTCAAAGGGATCCAGGTCCATTCTCTTTCCCCATTTACATGAAATGGGACTAGAGTGGAGCGTGGCAGCCTATTAACAGTGCCCCACAGCACTGCAAGAGTTCTGCCTAGAGAGTGAAGGACACCGTGTCCAATTGAAATTACAGAGGAATTTGGGGTAGGCAGAATGTAATTACACAATTGGAATTTAAACTGTGAAATTAAAAGGAAATATTCAAGGATGAAGGGGCAGAGAGAATCCCTAATCTCCAGCCAGGCTAGGCTGTGTGACAGAAAAGTCCCTTTCTGAAGAGGGAATAAGCAAAGAGCTGTCCTGGAAGAAAGGGAGGTAGAGAATAAAGACAATGTTTTCAAAAGCACCCTAACTCCAGCTGTGTGTTTGTTTCAGAGGCTATGTCTATTCTACAGAAAACCTTGCGGTTGCTAAAAGGCATCAGATGTGTCCCTCTTGGCCCCCTCTTCAGTGAGGTCAGAAAGAATTTGGTTCCTCATGTAAGCAGCACCAAAGCATTCCCAAGGTCTACAGCAGGAAGCGTGCTGTACAACTGGTCAAAAAAAGGAGTTCAGCCCCGGTTTTCATATAGGTACAAACCAGAATGTGCCCTTCTACCCGAGTTTGCCACACAGCTAGCACTCTTGCTTTAGTATCTGAGCTTTTCCCAAGTTTTAGTTAATAATCATCCTAACAAAAAATAGCTATTTTTAAGGGTTTTCCTGTAGTAAGAGGAGGAAGAGAAAACCACTGAAAGCAGATCTGTGACAGTTTTGAGTGGCAACTTGAATCAGGCAATTTCAAATCCCACTCCTTAGAGATCTGAATCAAGTTGTAGGACCTCATTGTTGTCCCTCTCAGAGCAGAGAGGCAGGTAAAGATGGAGCCAGCCTTGTGGATCTCTGGGAGAGGAACAATAACTGCTGAACAGGGTCCTTCAATCAAGGCACAACAGAGAGAACTGGGGGCTCATCTTTCTGGGCTGCCCAGCTACACATGCAACCAAAGACAAGTTCCTTAATTTCTCTGCTTTAGTTTAATATTGCTAAAAAAGCACAGCAATAATTCCCTAAATCTTCAAAGCTGGTGACTTGTAAGATGTGACTGGTTAAAATTGGAGGGTTCAGAAGCTGCATTGATGACAACTATTGAAATGCATACAAAAAACTGAGCTAGAGCTAAAGTATGTGCAGCCAAAGCAGCAGAGAGTGAGAAACAGATTGAACAACCCACCTGAAAAGATAAGTGTCCTTTTAGTAATTACGTCTCCCTTTTCTGAGGATGTGTGAAGGTTCTGAATTACAGGAGGTTTTTTTAAATATGAAAATGAAAAATATGCTTCTTTTTGTCCGTGCTCCATTTCATATCTCCAAAAAAGCAGTTAGCTGTACGTGGGAGGGGCAGAGTATTATGAGATGGTACAACTTTCCTGCTATAATTTTATTATCTTTAGGATTCAGAGGAGTGGCGACAACTCTCAGAAATAAGAGATTCAGGGTCATCCTTTCTCCAATCCAGAGACAACAGAATAAGGTCAGAACCAAAGGCAGAAAGCAATCTGGTCAAAGGCAGCCAGAGGAGTGTGCAGGGGAAAAAAACAGCCAATATATGCAGTGGACAGTCTCCATTTCTCTTCTGCCGTTCGTGCTCAGCACTCACAAGGTGCGTAGGAAGGAGATCGAAGAGAGGGAAAAGCATAACCCTGGAAAGAGACAGTACTAGTGGGTCCCAAGCCTTGGGGACAAGGGTGGGCTCTTTTCCATGCTTGGAAACAGGAGGAGGGTGGGGAGCAATGCAGGAGAGAAAGGAAAAACAGCTTTGTGGTTAAAGTACTGAACTGCACAGCCTCAGAGCACCTAGGTGCAAGTCTGTGTCCCACTAATGTCAGCTGTGACACTGGAGGGACTATGCACAGTCTTTCCATTGCTTTTCTTCACTTCTCAATCAAGAAGGTACTAATCCTATTTTTCCCTCGTTCTTTCCCTCCCAGCTCTCTAAATTGCAAGCTTTTTGAGACACAGTGTCTTTTGATATCGATAGCATGTTCAAAAAATAATGCTGTACCAGGGAGGCTGCCTGTTGCTCTATCAGGCTGAGTATGATGATGAGAAATAGGAAAGAGACAGAAACACACACGATCCCTTTTCCTGGTCTTAAAATCAAGAGTCAAACACGGTTAGAAGGGGAAAAGGGATTTTACCTTGGTATTTATTTTACGGATCCTTAGGTGCACACGTCCTGGTCGAATGCACTGAAATGCACACCGCAATGCACACCCCCAAAAGATCTGGTATAACATTATAGGTGTTACTAATTAGCATAGCTATCAAAGATTCCCCAATGAGAGGCTCGAATGAGTCCCCCTCCCCAAGGAAGCTTCCCCTGGATGATTCTATCTCAGTTTACAGAATGTGTTCTGGAGAGGACCTTGGGGTCTGGGGCACACTGATCCCTAACTACGAAGCTTCTAAAATGTTTAGTCTCCTAGCTGAACAAACAAGTCCAAGAATGTAGGCAAAAAGCACTAAGAATACAGAAGTTGTAAAAAGGTATAACAGGGGTATAAAAGAAAAGGCAAAAAATCTTCATGGCATCACACAGATAAGTTTAATTAAATGTGAGACAATCTGCGCAGTCTCCAAGTGAAAGGAATACAGAGGTTTGGGGGAGGTATGTGTGAAACATCAGGGGCAAAGAATGACTGTTTTGAGGAAGAAGCCTCTAAGTATCTGGAAGACCAAAGGGAAAGCAGAAACAAACGCGACTCTAGTAACAGGCCCTCCTGGAGGAGAGAAATCTGATGTGAAGAAAACAGGATAGAGAGAAGGGGGACATCGCGTGAGAAAAGCAGCATCTGGGATTCACATCTGAGTGGCACAGTGGAATTGGAGCAGAGCAGATAAGTTTGCTCTTAATTTCCCTATACACTAGAGCTGTTTTGTGAAAAGGATAATTTTCTTCCCAGTGTGCTTTTTGCTTAAATACTGTGATTTATGTTTCTTTTGCTCCCTGCCTTCTCACCTCATGTTTCTTTTGTCCTCTGTCTGCCTACCTTAAAAAAAAATTGTCTGTGAAACACCACTGAATTAATTCTAGCAGGAGATAGAAAATTCAGAAGGTCACATAGCAATCATAGAAAATTTGGGGTTATGGGCACCAGTCAAGCAGGCCAAGGAGGGCTAGGAATTAAATAGCAATTAAGAGGTACCTGATTCAACATCAAAACAATGGACACAGATACGGTGCAGAACTTTTAAAGATCCTCAAATACTAATTTTTCCCTTTACATGTGGTGTTGATTTTGAACACTCTATTGTTTTTCACTGCCAGAAAATCTTTTTAAAGCAAAATCCCTGTGAGAAGCGATTCTCTGTGGCTGACGAGTCCAGCCAGAGAATGCAATCACAAGGTCCTGCTTGCTGCTCGCTGTTCGCTGTTTTGGGCTCTGTTTCAGCACACTCTTCGCCATCAGTTTGAGCCTGGTCTCACTGACTGCAGCTGAACAACCAACTTTCTTACTTATGTCTTTTTGTAAAATGAATCCAGAGTGCTCAGCTCCTCGTAGGACTAAGCTTTGTATCATCTTTGTGTCCAATTATCTCAAATTTCAAGTATTTTCAGCAAGTTGTTCATGAGTAAGATACCAATCAGGCACTATGCAGCACTCACAATTGAAAGAGAGGTAAAATTTATCTGATAAATTATTCATCACTAATGATTTGGCCAGCTTTCCTGGATATATAGCCACAGGGATGTATGACACCTTGGGGAAGGCATCAGATAGAGATGCATTCAAAGAAAACTAGAGGAGAGGATGCAGACATAGATCTAGACTAATCTTTACAGGGAGAGGGAGAGCACCTATGCGGCCTGACTGAATTAAGTCCTCTTTATAGGTGGTCAATTAGAAAACACAGAGCAGATTAATAACTACCAGAAAACAACGACAAAAAGAAAAAAAAAAAAACAAAGCAAAAAACCAAACCACTAGCAACTACTTGTTTTCAGACATGTTTTCTGTGGCAGCTGTGGTTTCCAGCTAAGTGTGCAGAAGCTGAGCGAGAGCAAAGGCTAAATCAGGTGTGGTAATGGGAGCAAATTCTCCCCGGCAAGAAGCTGCTGGTATCAGGGAAGAGGTTACTGGGAAGTGGCATGCTGGACTGAGAAGAGTCTTTGGGTGAGATAGGGAGATACTGGAGAGAATATTCAGCGTAGGCAGGATTAGAGCTGTGCAGAGTCTTAATCTAGGCAGCCCTTTCTCTACACCTTTATCTGTCCTGGTGCAGCCCCTGTGTGCTGCAGTGCTGGTATAACCTGGCCATAAAACTGGATTAACTGGCCCGCGAGGATCATGGCTGAACTGAAGAGGAGCACGACAATATGCCTTTGTTTACATGTTCGCCCCTGCGAGAGCAACACAGATCTTCAGGAGACAAAGTGCTTAATTGCTGGTTTAGAGTGTCAGCAGATGAATGTGCATGAGTAGAACTGGTGTTAGGGGAAGGTTTTTGCTCTTTCACACTGCAGTCCATTTCTGCTAGTGTTTTCTGCAGTAACAAGAGGTTATTTTATAGGATGGCAAGAAAAAAAATCCCATTACCAGAGGAACTTATTTTTAAATAAAAATGACAAAATTACCTTTCTGATTCACCCCTTGGAGATACACCCTGCTGTCTCCCTTCTTCAGCCTTTCCTTTTTGGCTCTTTCCTACCAATGAAAAAAATCAAGTGGCTGTCTCTGATACGACTCCTAATTTCTTCAGCAACAGCATGCAAGAACAGATCCATGACAGTTCCTCTTACTCCACAATGTTTTGCACCCCAGAAGAAAATCCGGCTTGGACTCTGACCCATCTGAGTTAATGACTCTCGGAAAACGTTACGACTGTGTCCTTAATGAATGCCATTCTATACCAGCCTCCTTTCTTTTTCTGGAAGTACATTACAAAGCTCAGGGATAACGTGTATGTATGCATTATTAAGAATGTGAGTAAGTTTTATTTCTACTCTGCCAAATCTGTCAAGAATTAACAAAGTTTTGCCACTCTGGCTGATTGCTCGTCCTGATTTGGAAGCTTTGAATCTAAAGCTGATTTTATTTGTTGGTCCCTCTGGTTTCATATTTACTCCCCTTTAACGAGGGAGGCATGAAACCCGACTCCCCTTCCAGAACAATTTGATGTGAGAAGTGTAAGAGGATAAAACATTTGAGAAAAGCACCCCAGGAGCATTGGGTTGCCCAGGAAGAGGGAATGTTGGGGTGGGGTTTTTAGAACAGAGGAGGATTGCTTCCGTGCAATCGCTCTTTTCTGGAGGAAAGCCAGAGCCTCGCTCAGGCACCCTCCTCCACGAGAACCACAGTTTCTGCGATTCCATTTCCCTGGACCCAATTCCTCTTTATTCATAGGGGCTTAGTTCTGCCTGGGGCTCGGGCAGTACCTGGGTGCAGGTGCAGTCCAGATGGGTATTTCCACACCACCACTCAGACACAGCACTTTTGGAGCGCTTGTCCACCGAGAGGCTCCTGTCGGGCACCTGTCCCCCACAGATGTTTCAAGCTTTACCCCCCAATAATGTCCCTACCTGTCCACTATCGATTACCTCACTTTACCTCAAAATCTTCCTTCTCTCCCCTACAGATGACCTCAGATTTTACCCCCAAATACGAATTTTATCCGTGATAATTACCTAGATGTTACCAGCATAAAAATCCAATGGCTACATTTACCTTAACCCCAAATTGTTCACTCTGGCCCTAAAGATTCCATCAGATTTTTCCTGCAAAATACTTCTTCTTCCTTACAAATTTTTACCCCCAAAATTTTCCCTGTCACTACTGATTACCTCATTTTTACCTCAATATGTCCATGCTCTTCCCTAGAGATTATTGCCAAGTTTTAGCCCCAAGATTTTCCCTTCCCATCCACCACTGACAGACAACTTTGGTTTTACCTCAGTATGTTAATTCTCTTCCTTACAGATTAACTCAGATTTTACCCCGAATTTTTTCTCTTCCTGTCCACTCCCGGTTACCTTGATTTTACCTCAAAATTTTCATTCTCTCCCCTCAAGTTTTACCCCCAAAATGTTTCCTTTCTGCCCACTACTGATAACCTTGTTTTTACCCCAACACGTCCATTCTCTCCCTTACAGATTACCTCAGCTTTTACCCCCAAAACATTCAGTTTGTCCCCTGTAGATTACCTAGATTTTACAACCACAAAAACCCCACGCCTAAGGCGAGGACCTTTGGGGGACGGGGAGGGG
>NW_008237447.1:1499641-1507291 GCF_000691975.1 Corvus brachyrhynchos | reverse complement strand
CACCCCCGAGGGCTGGGTCCGCACCCCCCGAGGGTCGGATCTGCCCCGGCGGTGTTTGCCCCGCTCCCCCTTTGCCCCAGGGCTCCGGCGGAGCCCCCAGGGCACGGCGGTGCCGGTCCCGTCCCTCTCCCCCGCGCTCTCCCTCTCTTCCCTCTCTCTCCTTCTCATTTGAATAATGTCTAATTCGGGGAGGTTTATATTATTGAAATGGCCGCCCGGCTTTCCCCGCCTCTCATGTTTAGTAATTCAGACCTTTAATAACAGCCACTCAGAGCCCAACGCCGTGTTTATATTTTACATTCGCCCCATGTGCTTTTGTGGTTCAATATGATTCTTCTTTCTCGCTCTCTCGCTTTTTTTTTAAAATCTTCTTGGCAAACCCACAGGGCCCCGAGATCAAACCCAGGCTGTGTGAGGAGAGGAGGGGGAGAGCCAGGCCCCGGCTCCTCTGGCAAGCGCCTAGGCCTCACTCTGCTGCTTGATTTATTTACTAATAACCAAAATGACCCCCCCATCTCCACTCCACCCCTGCCAGCAAAAACAAAACCCTCCTGGGGCTTGAGCAGCATCAGATCTGCTCATAGATTCTCAAACACTCATGTCTTTTAAATAAGGAGCTTATTTTTAATTTATAGCAACTCAAGACTGTAAAGCTGTTCCTTTCATATCTGCTTTTCAGAGGCTTGGGCATTTTTGGTCCCTTTGTCCTTGATTCTTTTCCTTAAAGGAGAGTTGCTTCTAATTTACGTTTCCTGGCACTGAGAGAGCTATAGAAGACACACTCAAAATCTGAACAGCTTTCCTCCTCCCTCTGAACACAAACAGAATTGAATACATTGAAGATAATCTTATTCACCTTCTTTTTGCTTAATGTGGATGAGGTTTAAGAGTGCAGTGTGTCAGATGCTTTTGTCACTGCTTGTATCTTTGACTGTTCTGGGTTGAGGTTTTTTTTTTTTTTTCCCTTTCATTTAGATTTGGCTTTCAAGACAGAAGATACCACTAGGCAGTACAGGGTCTAGAAAAGAAGATAAGTTTTCTATGATTGTGTCATAAGAACGCCAAGTGAAAATTGAAATTAATCCTCTTAAATTGTCTGGAGCAATTCAGTTTTAAGCCAGATATTAGTCTACTTAGAAATAAAACAAATGGGCTACTTGATTAGGGGGAGGCAGTAATTTAAAATAGAAAATATTTATGCAGGGATTGGTTTCAAATAAAACTGTGTAGGTTTTCATTAGTGACCATTGTTTTCACCCTGTGGAGAAAAAGGACCAAGCAGCAGGGTACTTCAGAGTATCAGTGCCAGATTAGCATGTAAACATCTTTGAAACACTACTAGGAAGAGAGTTCACGTGCAAGTGCAGATGGCATATTTCGTCGTTTGGTTCTAAATTTAATTTGTCACAAAATACTGCACTGCAGCTAATGAAAAGCATTTTGATTTAAAAAATAACGACTCAGATTATTTATCCTTTTTTCTTCACCCTCGGCAAAGACAGGCCTTGAATACTAGAAGGAAAAAAAAGAAAAAAAGCTGTAGAAGCTGTAATGAGACTGTTCAGGTGACTGACTGTTTCGCAGACCAACAGCACAAGGCTGGCTGGACAAAAAGCAGTAATATGATTTCATGCCTTAAATAGCATATGTTTTTGCACTCGCTTCACAAGATGTGGTCAAGCTGATGATGTCATTGGCCAGAGGACAAGGTGCAGTTAATTTGATTTATTGACCTGGGGTGAGGTGTAGCACTGAAACCTTCTCATAGGGAAACCATTTATCTGAGGACAATTTCCTTTATAGCAGCAATTTAACCACTGCTGAGACTGTAGATATTTTATCCAGCATGATAAAAATGTACATTGCATCTTGCAAGCAAAATTTCTTTGTCGCTGGCGTTTTAGTAATTTTTATAGAATGGAATACTGGACAGTGGCCTTGTGCAGTTTTACAGCTGAGCTGGGTTTTATAATGCTGAATTCAGGTATTTACATGCCAAAATACAGATGTATTTCTCTCAAACATGTATCTGTGTGCCTGGGTTGCAGCTTAAAATTTTACTGGAGTCTGCTGGTGGTAGAAATGTGTCTTCACCAGTGAAGGCCATAGGCAACATCTTAGCGTAATGCACCTTTTCCCAAACCTTCGCATCACCTTCACTTGTCAGAAGGTGCCCAGACTATTGTGTGGGTATTACTGCTCAGTCTTTAGTGTTTTTCTGAGTCTTAGACTTTTGTGTTAGTTTGTCATAGGTAGGTTTCAGATTTTAAGCTGCTCCTTGGACCATCTTTGTGTGTGTTGGGTCAGAGAGTAAAAGAAACTTTCTTCTTCTCTATGGTCTACCTGGCTATAATGAGAGTGGAGGGTTGTGCTACTATTACAGTGCTTCCTAATTTTTATCAGGAGATTATACTCTGTTTTGGCTGTCTTTTCAGCTTTTAATTTATTAGAGACAGAAGGAAGTGTCCTCCTGTGAAGTAGTTCCACTACCTGATTACATCTCTTCAATTATTAAGGTGATGCTGCATTTTTATCTTTTCTTTTTTTCAAAACTGGCCAAAACTAAGAAGTCTGACAGCTGGTTGGAAAACAGGCCAAGTTATGCCAGTAGCCATGCTGCTGCATGTGGAGCAGAATTGGGAAGGTGTGTGTCAGGATGGTTTTTAAAACTAGAGGAGCTAGAGCTTCCCGGAAGGAAGGGGGGAAAACCTAAGCTTCCCACTCTGTCATTTAAAAAGGAAAAAAAAAATCTCAGGTTTGCTGTCACTATCAATTTCTCCAAGATTAGCCTGCAGCCGTAACTCAAGCAGTAAATGTTAATACTGGCTCCCTGATGCTGGATGTGGATACCTTGTGACTGCTTGTCTTGGCGTGCGAGGGTGGTGATGTCTGGAGGTGCCTCGCTTGACGGGATCGGTGAGGTTGCCTTCACCTTGGCCTGTCTGTTAAGGCCAAGGAAGCACCAGCATACCTCTGTGTTGGGAGTCCCTTGTGTGTGAAGAAGTGCTGTTCCTACTTTGGCTTGATCATAATAATTTATTGCCCAGAAAAATGAGGTTCGGAATACCATTGTCACTGAAATAATAGTTGTCAGATTTCAAGTGCTAAATTCCACATTTAGATTAGAGTAGCACACTTTTGCTGTTTTCTTTATATCCAGATGTGTGAGGATGCAAAGAGTTCTGGGGTAAATGCTTTGCTCATGCTGTCCAGGGTGTTTTGGTTGGGTTATTTTGTCATCCCGTTTCTTTCTTTCTAATAGGGTGCAAGTTCCTCCTAGACAGCTCTCCTGGTTCTCTGGCAAATTTGCAGTAGTTTTTTGTAGCATGCACTGAGTTTTCATTTGTTTTCCTTAAATTTTTACTCCCATGGAGTTCAAGATTTCAAAACAGGTTGCAGCGTCATTTTCTATTCCTCTTAAACTCTTGCTGCCCTCAGGACAATAACCTTGATACTTCTGTTTTATACAGCTGACAATTAGGCAGCCTCTGCTCCTTGCACTTACAGCTTTATTATTTTTATCTTGAGAGAATCAGTGACAGTCCTGGCAAGTGACTGTCTTTCTTGACATACATATTTTGAGTCTTGATGAGAAAGCTGTTGTCAAAAGGTGGTGTTGAACAAAATTAAGTATGACTTGAGCGTCCCAAATGTGATGTGCTTAAGCTGGAATGTGAATGAAAGAGTATCTCGAGTTGCTGGATAGACTTATAGTGCTGGCTGTTCACTACTGCAGAGATTTGCTTCTGTGTTAACAAAGCCCCCCCTTTTCCAAATGTGCTTCATTGTTACACAGAGCAAGTTAAGTGTGGGAATTGTTGGGCTAAGTGTAGGAGATGAATTTAAGGGAAGATACTGGTCTTGGTTAGGGTGTATTAAATAATTGCTGGCATTTCACGTGAAACGATTTGACAATGCTAATCTGAGGGAAAAAGAATCCATAGATGTATTTTCTTTTCTGTAGCTCTTTGCATTAAATTTCTTGAATTGTGTGAATAGGCCCTCATGCTGCTTCGTGTGCTCTTATTTTTCTCTATAGAAAAGGAAATAATTACTTAAGATCTCAGTATTATTCCTTTCCCTAGTTTCATATTTCACAACTATCTAGGAAATACCCATATTTGTTAACTGTATTATATATGTGAGCTTTATAGTGCATTAGAAAGTCTTTGCAAAAGGAGTTTCTTATAGACTGCTGCTGACTAATTGAATTAGTTCAGGGTTAATAACACAGTTGAGTGATGAAGTGTTGGTTTCGTGTAGAGGATTTACTGGGTTCCAGTGCTGAGTTTGTCACCAATTTTGCTTGCTTTGTTGTTATGGGCTAAATCTGTGTAATGGGAATTGTAGAGCACATTTTCACAAGGGTGTTGCTGGGGGAAAAGTTAGCTAATGTTTTCTAGTGTCTCTGAAGGTAAGAGAGCTGTGATTCTTCTGGTTTTACATGTAATCATCCAGGCTTGTGCCCAGGTTGAACTTTGCCGAGGATGTTTCAGTGCTGGCACTGTTGGCACACTCCCGTCAGCGATGAAGGCCTCCCGTTGTACAGGCACAGATTACTGTCAGTTCTAACTATGGTGTGATGCAGATCTGCTCCAGGGTATGCGGTTCGGTGACAGCTTAAATCAGCCCCAGCCTGTCCTCATCTCCCTGTGTGTTCCTGCCGCCTTCCCTGCACTGGTGCAGATGCTTGCTGGATTCCTTTGCTGAGCTAGTTCAGGGAACTAAATTGGCAGAAAACAAGCCGTGCCAAAAATAATGAATAGTTTTTTTGTTGGTTTAGCTCTTTGAACTGGTTTACAATGAGATTAGACAAATAGCACTACCAATTGACTAAGGGAACAAGAAGCACACGTGTTGACCCAAGTCGTCTCATAATTTCATTCTCTCTGATGGCTTTTCTGTTGGCATAAATGGGGAGTCATGCTCTCAGCCATGTGATCCTACCTCTTACTTGGCACCCGTCGTAGCACTTAACTGGGTTCCAGGCTGCTCCAGGTTAACTTGCTAACCTGGTGGAAAACTAGTCCCAGATCATTTTAGGTCTTTGCTTTATGAAGCTGGCTCCACAAAGACCATCAAGTGCAAGAAAGGATGTAGAAAGAACCATGTGAGTGGAAGTGGAGGAAGGGAAAAGAAGGAAGGGAAAGGAAGCTTCCTCTTTTCAAAAGCAGCATCAAGTATTCTGGTTAGCTTAGTTATATAGCTTTGCTTTTAGATTGATGTAAACCCCTGTGTAACTACAGTTGATTGAGTTGATGAGCCCAACTTGACTTAAAATGGTAGTGGCCAAAAGCAAGCGATGGGAATGTACAGCTGTGGGCACTATGCTGGACCTTCTGTTTTAGCAGTAGGCTGTACACAGATCATGGGAGCCAGAGATGAAACTGCATCTAAGTAGAGTAGTAGCTTGGAAACCGATAGATGCTGAAAATTTGGTGTGGTTTGTGCTGTCATAGGTATGATTGCATTAATGGTAGCAAGGGCAGAAACTCCAATAAAAATAGTGGATGAGACCGTTAAGTGGTTCCCATTATTTTAGTGCTGCTTACAGTGAGACACGTCTCTAAAAAGGACTGTGGCTTTAAAGGACATATTGACAAAAGTACTTGGGAAATTACAGACACCATTACTTCTGCTAAATTTTGGGCTGACATCCTTGTAAAGCAACTTTAAAAAAAACCCCACCAAACCCAAGCATAAGTGCTTCAGCCATTTAATATGATCACTCTGAGGCAGATTTATCTTTTCTATAAATTGTAATATTGTGACAAGAAACCTTTTGCTCATCATTCCTTTTATTTTTTTCTTCCCAGAAATCTGATTTGGCTGTATAGAGATGAAGTAACATATGTAGCATGTTTGACACTGTATGACAGGGCATGAAGCTTTGGAAAAGGAAGATATGAACATCTGAGTACTGTAATAGTAAAGACAGTTGAAGATTTAAAAATAAGTGTAGAAAAACCTGTTGAATCAAGCTGGAGGTGTAGCTTGCTTCTTTTTCCCCCTCCTTTTCTTTGAGGGCTGGTAGGAAGTCACCATCTTTTTTGCAGTGAGCTCCTTCGCTGTTTGTTCTCTTTGTCCTTTCGATGATTCAGTTTTATTTGAAAAATACCATGTGACTTAGTAATTTGTGCCTGACCATACCAGTGTGAAGTTGTGGCTTTATACTACTTGGATGCAGCAGAGGGAAAGGAGTGTACAGTGAATACAGGTAGAAATGATTCAGATGTTTGAATCACTCATTTCTACATTATTAGTTAATACCATCTGCTGAATGGGAAATGAGTTTCAAGTTTCTTTCAGGAATTCTGTTGGCAAAGATTCATTTCTAAGCATTCATAGTTTTGTTTCTTACCTGCTGATCTTTAGTAGGTTATTGCTTTTATTTGAATTTTCAAATGTAAGTTTAAATAGATACCTGAATTTTTCTAAGGCTGCAGAGAGAGGGTATGCCAGTAAATGCTGCCACCCCTCCCTACCAGCTCCTCTGGGAGCATTTCCCACCCCATCCTCTGATGCAGGTACACACACCTGCATGCACATATGCTTTGGAAAAAGTAACAGAGAGCTTGGACTGGGGACAGCTTCTTCTAGCTCTGATTGTAGTAGTAGAAGACCTTACTGTTTCTGATTGTTGGTGTTTCCTGTTCCTCTGCATTTGTTAGTAGCTCTTTCCATTTGGGTACTCTGTATTCCTTAAAATCAGCGAGTTACTAGAGGCTGTGGTCTGAATTGCCTAAAGTAGCCCAGATTATTCAGATTGGAACCTGTGAGGGATCTTTGGAGTTGCTTTGTCATCACACCTGAGGGTACAGTTCATGTTACACTTAATCCAGTTTAAGGGTGAGCTGCTGCCCAAAAGAAGAGGGAACATAAGCATGGTGAGTATTTGGCCATGACTCTGGACTGTTGTCCCTTTTGGCAGAGACTGTGTAAAACTCTGTCCTGGCTTCTTGCAGAAATGTGTTGGGACTGTATGAGGAGACTGGAGGCAGGGGAGCGAAGGGAACGGTAGCTTTCTGTTTGGAACATTTGTTTCTGAATGAGGATATCTGTTAGCTGTGTTGGAAAGGTGTGGCCCTTTTTGGGTATTATTGACTTTGCAGTGATATTTTCCTGTTTTTAATGAATTTATGTTGATCTGAACTACACAATTTAAATTGTTGTGTTTCCAGTATCTGAAGTGAAGCATGCAGCTTAAAAGTAATTTCCCTTAAATGGACTGTGTAATAAGAACACCTTTACCTGCTGTTCCTTTTGAGATATTTTGGACCGCTTATGGCAGCAAAGTTAGCTAAACTTGGGAGTTTAGGAGTATCTTTTGGAACACTGGAGAACTTCTGCATATTTAGTCTGAGGTTTAGTAGCTTCTGACTTCAAGTCAGTCACAGTGTGTCACACATCACAGCTTGAATCTCTTCATCACTAACCTTAATTCACCTCCTGGTTTCCTGCCAGGATGTCTTCTCTTTGGTTGGGATGGGTGTGCCAAGGTAAGGAAGAGGAGACATCAGCTGCCAGGCTGCACTGCTGCCCATGAACCCTGGCCAACCGCTGCCCTAGACAAACGTGGCCAAGTAGCAGTGGTTGTAAGACAGGCTTCTGGTAAAAGTTCTCGTGTGAGAACACATCAGGTGGAAGAGC
>NW_008237447.1:1460629-1499616 GCF_000691975.1 Corvus brachyrhynchos | reverse complement strand
AGCGTGAGCTAGACACCTGATTTTTTTCCAGTTTGGTTTTCCTGATTGGTTTTACTCAGTTTTACAAAAAAGCGAGCCTTCTAAAGTTGTAGAGATTTTTCATGTATGTGTTTACCCTTTTTTCAGTTTGTGCAAGGGCTAAGCATGTTGTTCTTTACCTCTGTCTCAGTCATCTGCTGGGGTGTAATTTCTCGGTGTTTGGGAATGTAATCAAAGGACCGAGCCCCATGCTTGTCCTGTTTTTATACTCTTTCATAGTTGCCTGTTGTTGGGGGAGAGTCAGGTAGATCTCTGGTCAGAGCCAGGATGGTGATTTTAGTTCTCTTTCAAAAAAAAAGAAAATACTTTCCCATTTATTTCCCAGTGCATCCTAGGTTTTGTACCTGGCTCCTTTCCTAAAGTGTTCAGGAGCACCATAAAAGAGTTTAAGCAAGATGATGTTCCTTGTCTGCTCTGCACATTTTCAGCTCTGGGGAACAAGTGTGAGGTTGCTCCAAGGGCTTTCCTAATAATTTTTGATTCCCTACCAGGGAGCTGGAGAACTGGCAGCTCCTTTTGCTCTCCAAGTTTGTGCATGTAAGGGTGGGTGTTAAAAATTCAGTGCCTCTGTTACCACTTGATGTAAAAGATCCACAGCTGAGCAGATTCTCAACTCCTTAAGACCAGTTGAGGGTCTTGAGGGTGAGAATTACCCTACAGACAGGACCTGCAGAAATCTGTAGATTTTAAGTTATTTTTATTTCCGGACTATTCCTTTACTCATTACAGTGGGAGACAGTGACATTGTAAAGAATATCTCCTCTCAGTTCTGAGAAACTAAAATGCTGTGTTTTATAATTTTCTGATTCAATTTGGTTTGGAGCCCAGTTGCAACGTGGGTGCATCTTATATGGTTCAGCTCAGTGGTGTATAAGGGACTGTTTCCAAATACACAAAGGTGTGAATAAAGGCCAGTGCCTCAAAACTTGCTGAGATCATGCTTTAGCTATGCCTGGTTAAAAAAACCCTATTTCATTAATATCATTCTCAGCACAGTTAAAATTGAAAATGGATCCAGGCACATGTTGTAACACATTTTAATGGTATCTAGAGTAAACATAACTATTTCTAAACTAACAGCTAAATTTAGTGGATATAGTATTGTATTTAAGTGCTTTTACACTCAAGTTTTCTGTAATTGTGGATGATGGACTCCCAACAGTGGAAAGAATTTGCTATATGGAAGTTTGAATAAAGGCATAAGGAGTTAGAATAGTTGTTTGGCATCTTAAATTCCCTAGCCTTTCTCAACTTGATTTGCTGGGGGAGAGAGGAGGGACAGGTGGTGTTCCTTGTCAGGTTTGCAAGTGGTTTGGGCATCTCTACGGATCCCAGCAGAACATTTTCAGTTGTTGCTTCTGTTATAATAGTGATAAACGAGTAATGCAAGAAAAAATACTGTATACAGAGGTGGGCCAGCACCTACACCTTTGCATTCCCCTGTCTAGTATTAACATAAGCAAAAGTTAGACTTAACAGAAGGACTGTTGGGGAAGACCTAATTTAACAAGTTCATTTTAAAGTCATATAAAAAGCTTTGTAAAGTCTTGAGATACTCCATAATTTTCTGTGTGCACTCAGACAAGACACGTTAGTTGCTTAAGGGATCAATTAATCTGTCAATCTTTCAAACAGCAAAATCAGCTGCAGACACGGTGGGTTTTTTTATTACTTATTAAGCAATGATTTCATATTGTGTAAGAGCTAGAAATGCTGTGTGTACTAATGAGGAAGGAAATGTCATTGCCATTTGTCCTGTGTTTATATCACATATAGGTTTGTGAATTGTATGATACGGACACTTAAATTTGTATTCAGTTGCAGAGAAGATGAGAATTCTGCATTTGTGATCTAACTTGCTTGAGGTTTTATCAACTTCCTTAATTTTCTGCGTTTATGGCAGTTGTTTTAACTGTATTTGGTGTATTAGGATATATGGTTGGAATCACAGTTATATTCAGCAAAGGCAGCATCTGTTCCTAAGACTTTTAAAAACCTGTGAAAGACTCTTCATTTCCTTACATTTCTGTGGCAGGAAGTACAATGACACACTCCATGATTTCCTTAGAATGTGTTGTCAACTCTGATAATTTCCCAAGTACACTTCATATTGTGGAACATGAGTTAAACTTGGGATTTTTGTGTTGTCATCATTCAAGCAGTAGTCATCATTCTTGGCTGTGTGAAGTAGTATTAAGAGAACACTGAGGACAGAGGTATATGGGATACAGCTGTCTATTAATCATCAGTATCTGAAACTCCTGGTCTAATTGTTTGTATTCTCTGCTTTGTCCAGTGCTCATTTGTTGAGACAGTCTTTATAAAGAGGCTGGAGAAGGAGGGTTACTGCAGTACTTCTGGCCTTTCGTTTTAGTGTCATCAGTGTGCTTGATCCCAGTAGAGAAAGTGTTCTACAAAGGCATGAAGCCAATGTGGAAATGTGCTGTTAATTGGTAACTAGGGCAGTTTTGTTTTCTTAGAAGCTGAAAAAGCCCCATCAGTGTGTACTGAAACTGTTTAGACACTGTAATTACATACAGTTATGTGTAAGTGTTCTTTGGTCCAGCAATAATTTATAGATTGCTCTTTAAGGACCATTGAGGTAGCAAATAAGTATACTTTATTGTACAGCGTGGTCTGTTTGTTAAAATTTGTTTTGAAACAGTTTCTCTGGGACTAATCAACCATAAGGTTGAACTGTGAAACACTATCTGCTATTACAGACCTGCAGCTCTTGACTTTGCATTCAGCAAGTTAATTTGAAGAAGTTAATTTTCAGATGTGCTTTCCTTCATGTGCCTTTTTAATACTGATTTATTCCAACAGATATTTCAGCTTGCAGCATCAAATGGGGCACTTGTGCATTTTATATGTAAGTGCTACTCACAAACGTCATTGTGACCTGATAAATTGGGAACTGCTTCTTTTTCATTTTTGAAGCTTTTATATCTGTGAATGGGGAGGAGCTGGGAATAGCAGATCTGCCTCGTGTGAAATAGGACTGTTCCTATTTCCTAAGGAAGAGGGTTGAGGTTTTTATTTACAAGGAAGCTGCTCTGGTAGCCCTGCAGATTTGAAGCTCTGTGTTTAGTCAGCGCGTGAAAAACCACGACTGGGGTTCGAAAGCGCTTTTGGTGCACTCCTTAAACAAAAGGAACTGTGGGCTCCAAATGTGGAATATGTTCTTTATCCGTTAGTTCTGCTGCTGTGTGACGGTTCCAGTTTGGCTGTCTCTGGCTTGTTGAAATAAGAAATGGAAAATGTTTTTTACTGGAGCATTTTTGCTTCCCCCCCCCCTGTTCCGTGTCTAAACTGAGTTTTGTTGTATATGACTGCAGTCATATGCATAGGAGAGGAAAACACGAGGAGAAGAACTACTGTGCTGAAAAAATTGAGGAACACTGGAAGAAAACCATAGTTTTTTCAATTAGACTCTTTTTATCATGTTTATCAGACCTCTTTATATGTGCTACCATGTTTAAAAAGTCTCACAACAGGTGAACAAAACAAGAGGTATTGAAAAAGCAGTCCACTTGCAGTAATATCTTATTTCCTGTCTTGTTGACTGATTTTTTGTTCAAATAGGAACATTTATTTTGTGGCAGCACGGGTGCTCCTTGATTCTGCAGTGAAGGCAGTATTCTGTGCTTGATACTAGCTAGTTGCCATGGCAACAATTATGATGTCATGAATTCAGTACAGTGACTTCACTGCAGTGTATTTTATCTCTATTCTCAGTTTTCTTCAGATCTTTCTAGCAAACCGAAAAGCACCCACATGTCATAGTGTGACTTGTCTATAATGTGATTCAGCCCAAAAAGTTTGCTAATAGGCAGGAAGAGTAGAATACATTTTTTATTCACTCAAATGTGGTGGTTTTCGTCTGAGAGAGATGTATTTTTAAAACTGAAAACGTGAGAGTAGCAGTGTCCTGTTATGTCTCTTCTACCAGAATTACTTTTTCAATTCTGGCTTGCCTTTCTTATTCTTGTATTCTATAGAAACAGGTGAAATGTTTTCTTAGTCTCTTCTCATGGTTTTGTTGACCTGCAACTTGTAGCTGGAAAATTCCTGCCCATCAACCTTCAGAAATGGTCAGCTGCTTTCAGTCTTCTGAGCACTTCCATTTATCACCAGTTGTGTACCTCCATTTCACAGGTAGCAGAGCTGACTGCATACTCTGTCCTCTGTTGCTTTCTGATAGTCAAAGAGAAGTGTTAAGCATTTTTTCCTATTTCTGAAAATGATACGATTTCCAAATTTAGCCCCAGTAAAAATGCCAGTAAAAACACTGAGTCTGACTAGCCTGCATTTCTTTTGTTGACATAACTGCGTGTCCATTTAGAGCTGGCTTATTGGCTTAACTCAAAGGTTGCCTGAGACTTCTGGGCCATCTGACTTCAAGTTATCAGTGAATAGTGCAGAGTGTGTTAAAGTGGTATGCCAGGTATTTTTTGTAAGGTTCTTTTTTTCCCCTTGGTACGTAAAAAGTTCTTCACTTTTGGCTTAGTTTGACAAGGATAGTTTCTTCATATAGATGAGGCCTAACTATGTTGTAAGTGTCCTGGAAAGCCTTTCTAGTAACAGGAGAAAATGTAGGATGTGCTGATTTCTTCCCATGGCTTCTTGCTGTAGCGCTAATTTGCATTAAATTATATTGAGCATAAAGCTGTTTGGGCGAGGTTAGAATTAAATGGCCTCTTCACATTTTTCTTCCTCTGAAGAAAGATGGAGATTTGAAAAGCACCCAATAGGAAGGGTGCTTCCACTGGGAGGGTGTCATGGACAGCACATAAGAAAGATGAAAAACAAAGTTGCAGTTGTTTTTCTGCAGAAGAGAAATAGTACCCTGTGTAGCCTGTCATTTGTGATAAACATATGACGGGAGTTGAGTTGTGACATGCTGCAACTGCAGTTAAGAATATGTGATTGAGATGTTTTTGTTAGCGAGCCGCTGACAGAACTAACTACAAAGCACTGTCGCAGGTACTGTTGTTCCCTTTACCTAAGTGCAGGGATCTGTACTTGAAGATTTCCTGGTTTTTGTTGGTAACAGCTGTGCTTAAGTAGCTTTTCTTTAATCAGCATAAATGTGCTAGTGGAGGGGTAGCTCGTGTTAAACTCTCTAAAAGCTTTGTCAAAATTGTTGTCTTGTTAAAATGTCTGTGCACATGGAGAGGTTTATTTACTTCAAGAATACTGGCATGATTTTATTTGTTAAAGGTTTTGGTCTCTGTACTCCTTAGTCTAACCCTTTGTCATTTAGGTATTGGGGTTTTTTTTTTGTTTGTTTCTTTCTGTTAATTTCTGTTCTAAACATGGACATTTTCAAGATGTGATTGAACATGAAACTAGAGAATTTTATCTAGGCTTGCTTTCCCACAAAAGGTTGGACCAGGTGATTTCTTGAGGCTCCTTCTAAGCTGGGCTAGTCTAGGATTCTAGGATTGAACTGTTGGAAGGAAGAGCAGCTTTCATAACGGCAAACTGGCATAACCATGTGTGAAAAATTGCTAACTCAAAACTAACTTTTTGGTCGTGGAGATGAGATCATTCAGTTCTCAGCAGCATTTGCATGAATGAATGTTGCATTTAGACATGGCATTATGGCAGTTAATAGCAGACTGAGTATATATGGAATTTAAAGCTCTGGACTGTTGGCAATGGCAGTTTATCTGAAGGGAAGTGTAAGGGCAAGGGAAATGTGAAAGTTTTTTAGAATGCCTGGGAAAAGTGATCCACCATACTTCAGTATGTGAAAATGAAAGGAAACTTGAAATGGAGAAAGCAAAACCAAGGTTTGCTGTGTGAATCCCTTGTTGTGTTTTTTGAATGGATGGGCACATGGCCTGTCTGCAGCCGATAGAGCTGCATTTTCTCAAACTCAACGTTTAAGAGACTGGGATGATGATGTGGTGGGCAATGACAACAAGAAAACACCAGCCCCACCATTTTCTTTCAGAATTATTATACTTAACAACCTAAACTTTCAGTGCTCTCTTTTATTCCGCTCCAAATGCCTCTATGCGAACCAGTTACATTCTTGCCCACTGGGACTTGGAAAATAAATAAGCAAATTGGAATTGCCTCAGTCAGTGCTCTGCTTCTACTTCAAAATACAGCATAAACCAAATGTAGAGCATTAGCTCCAATTTCACATTACAGGCTTTTACATGTTCTGTTTATACAGGGATGCTAAAACTGACCTTTTAAGTTATCACCAGTACTGGTAGTGCATGGAAAAATGGCAATACTGGTGAAAGTAGGGGAAAGTATTTGTCTTGCATTTCAGAATACAGTGAAAGATAGTGGCTTGAGTTTGTGTTTAATCAGTCTCTAATGTTTTCGGTTTGGCACTTTTTTGGTTGCAGCTTTGAAGACTTTTCCTCCAGGTCTGCAATTTCAACAGGATTTCAGTGAAAAGAGTTCAAATTCTTGGGTAGATCTTCTTGCAGTGCCTGCTTCACACTTCAGAACCAAATTTGGTTCAGAATTGGAGTGTGAAAGAGGAGTCAACAGAAGAAGGTGGAGGCTTGAAGAGCTGCTTGCTACTGTAGATAAGTTAGGGGCCTGGAAGTGCCAGAGAGGTGTTTCAGGGGCAGTACTTGGTGAAAAACTGAGCTTCTAAACTTTGTCCTGCTCAGGGGTCCCTTGTGACCTATTAACCTGTCTGTGGGTTCATCTGTCAACTTTCTGGATATCAGGTAACCTAACCCACCAGTCCTTCGCTGCTTCCAGTCTGCTGGGGAAGGCTATGAACAGCATCAGAGGTAGATGTGTCCTGTCTTCTAACAAAAACTCTGTTTTTAGAGGACAGGGTTTTATTGAGTTCTTAAATTGCTACATCTCTTGCAAGGACTTGTATAGAAAATTTTGCACATCACCTTTCAAAGCAGGTTTGAAATTTATTGTTTTGAAGGTAATTGGGAGAATCTTCATCAGTACAGAGAGGCTGGTCTTAGCAAGCATTCATTAAAATTGTTACTGGTGAGCTTTGAATTAAAAATTTGCATTAATTGGGAGCCATGTAAAAACCTTAATGACAAATTCATAAATGGAGATGGGTGCTTTCCCACACAGCCAGGTCTGTGACTGGGAGTGCTGTGGGATGGGGGTAACATGGTTATCTTGGCCTCAGCAGGCTGCCTGGTTCCCTTTTGCTGCAGCTCTGATTCAGATTACCCAGCAGTCCCCGTGCTTTGCTATGATCAAACGATACAGCCCTCACGGAAAAATGTGCTACTCAAAGCTCTGTGTGGCTCCTGTAGCCAACTTGATCTGTACAATGGGTAATAGGAAAGCCTTCTTTATCTGATTAAACAGCCGACTTTGGCATGAAATCTCCTATTTAAAATCAACTTGCTGGAAGTGCTATGACAATAAAAATGCCTTTTTTTTTTTCCTTCTTGTTGTGAAAGCAAAAAATTGACTGACGCTTCCTCGTTTCATGTATTACTGCCAGAGTGTTCTCTGACATTCTTTGAGTTTAATCATCAGATGTGATACCCTGGTTGTACTTAAGCACAAAACTTTTCAGTGCTCTATTAACTGCCAGTATCTGTGGTACATGAGGGTTTCTTCATGGTGACCTCAACTGTTGTTTCTTCTTGCTTGCTATATTGGTGTTAGATGAATCGATAATAAAATGAATTATGTCTCGGTGCTAATCATTAAATTACAGACATCAAATCAAATATAAATGGTGTCAGGATAAACACATTTGAGTCCTGAATTTCTCTTTAAAACAAATGTAAATTTTAGGAAATAACTTTTAATACACGAATTATATTTTAAATGTAAAATATATGCATGGTTAACAAGAAAAAGTTTGATAAAGTTGACTGTATACAAAAAAAAGGCAAGTTAATTTTGTATCTTTTTTTTTTTAGAGAGCTCTACTGCTAGGTCTTGCCTACTGAAGCTCCCTCTGCAGTCAGTGTAGCTGATGATTCAGATGGTGAAGTTGGTCTTTACTTCCAAATAGCCATGAAACAGGGCTCCTTGTGTATCCAGATCACCATACATAATAAGTATTAATGAACTTCCAAAGATTAGCCTAGTTTCTGGTTCTGGTCTGGTTTCTAGTTTTGGTTCCTTTAGATAATTTTGTACTGAGGACTCAGGAAAGGTGATATTGTTTAGACACTTTTCTTCTTCTTGCCTCGCTTAAGGTTCTCTCCTTGCTTACCAAATACATGTGTTTGCTTCTGCTGCAGTGCAGTGGTGGAGGAAAGATTTGGGGAAAAGGGAGAGGAAACACAAAGGTAGAGGAATAAGCCTTTGGAAATGGTTTGGGGAGAGATGTAAGAGGAAGAGAACAGCTCTGTAGGAAAAGAATACTCTGCATATTCTTTATAAATAATGCATCATGTGGGTGCGCTTCATGTCTACATCTGTGGTGTAGCAAATAGAGATTCTTGCCTGGTTGCAAATGCCAAGTGTTGTTGGAGTAAAATGAGAGAAAGTCACAAACTGTGAAAGAGAAATCTTAGGATCAATGGACTTTTTCTTTTGTCGTTAAGTTATCTATTAATACTGATAATTAATTATCAGTAATTAAAAATTAATTAAAATTAATTTTAAAAGAGCTATTGGAGTAAGAACAGTGTCCAAGTCACGCAACCTCAAGATTTTAGGCAGAGATTGGCATTTCCTCTGGCCCCCCAGATCTGTGGTGTTTGCATTGGCTTCTGCTTCTCAGATAACATTGATTCAGTAGAAAAAAAAAGATGTTTACAATAAACACTATCTTTCATATAGTGTTTGTGAGCGCTGTCATTAATTGTAGGCACAGTTCATTATAGGATAAGGATAATAAACAAAGTTGATGATAAATAAGGCTGGTATCTAGTCAGACTGAAGAAGAGTTTCATTGAGATGTTACCATAATGAAAGCAGTTGTCCACAGCCCTTACAGCAGAGAGGGCAGCATTCTTTGGGCTCTAAGGGGATCACAAGGTTCCACATAGGATTTCTAGGGATGATTTCAGTTTTGAGAGCATGTAGAGCATTATATGTGGGATATATCTCTTCCAAGTTAAAGGAATTTACCAGCATGTTTTACTAAACACACATACATTAGAATAGTTTTGTTCTTTGACCCAGAATTAAATTAAAATCTAGAGACTATACAATTCAACTGGTTGTGCTCTGTTGGTGGGTCTGTATTTTAATTTTGGGCAGTGTCCACAATGGGGAGAAGACATACAGACTTCTTAGGAAGAACGTGGATGTTTGATATTTCCTGTTCCAGAACCTTTGCTTGAGAAGCTGCATTGGATTTATTTCCCTTTTAGATTTATAAAAGCTATCCTGAACACTCAGCTGTTTAAGTACTGGTGTGATGTGCCACTGCAGAGGCGTTTTACTTTCATATTGCTTTCATTCAATAAGATGCGCATTTTTTCTGTATAAATGAACTCATATTCAGTAGTGCAATTGATGAATTCTCCTCCTCTTTTTTTCCTGCTGTAACACTGGCAAACAGTTCAGTTCATCCAGGTGTCAGTGCTTTTAGTTGTGTGATCAGAATTTTCTAATGAGGGGAGGAAACAGTAAGAACTGGTTTGAAATCATTTTTCAAGGTCCAAAAAGAAAAAAGAAAGCAAAGCCATCTTAAAATTAACAGCTGGAGTATTATTCTTTATGGCCTTTCAGAAGGGAAAGAATAGAGGTGGATTTTTTTTTTGGCTTGTGTAAGTGCAACCTTACACAGTTTTCCTCTCATTTTTCTCTCATCTTCACCCCTCATCTTTATCCTAGAAATGTAGTTCCTCTTCTGATGTCTTTCCTCTGAGGTTTGTCCTCTGTGACGCAGACTTAGTTCAGTTGACACAATCTCTGATTCTGTTCAGTTCTGCTCTTTTTTTTTTTTTCATCGTGTCTCATCTTATTTTTGGTCAATTAATTTTAATGATCTTTTTAGAGAAATTCTTTCTTTCTTTCTTTCGGGTTTGGTTTTGGTTTTTTGTTTTTTTTTTTTTTCCTGGAGACCAAGTAAATTGAAAGCAAAAATAAAGCCATGCCAGGTGGTTTCAGGGTGCTTAGGACAGAGTGGTGTCTGCACAGGGGCACTCCACCCCATCTTGTGAATAAAAAACTTGGGTGAGACATGTATTTCTAGGCTCTAATTCCTGTTTTCTCTTGGCAATGGGAGTGGGATTAATTACATTTAAATAATATTTTGAATGTTTTGGGGTGGACTCCTTTTTTTCTTCTGTGAAAATGTTTTTACAAGGAGACTCAATATTTTTTTTTTCCTTTCCCCATCCCCAAACCCACAAGGCAGAAATGAGGAAATCCTTCACTATCCAGGCTTGCCCGATCATAGATGAAATACTGTGCTACCTGAAGTGACTGGCTTCTGACCTTGCTCAGTAGTCACGAGAGCTTTTTTTTCCTTGATACAGGATACTTGTATCCTGTTTGGAATGACTTCTTAGGCTTTATTGGGGTCCAGTTGGACAACACTGGGATATAGCACTTTGCTAGGCAGCTCTTGATTTTTATGCAGTTGAGTCTTTGAGTGGTTGAGGCAGATGATGGCTTTCAGTTGAATAGTTTCTTTTTCCTAAAGCCAGTGAGGCTTTCAGCAGCACTGATGAATATTTTACCTATTACTGAGTAAAAAGTATTTTGGAGTGGGAATTGGGACAGGAAGCTGCATAATAATCTGGTGTGATTTCTAGACACACACACAAGTTCTGCTGACACAGGTTGGTCAGATGAGGATACTTAGTACTATTAGAGACTCAAGTGTGGGAGGAAAAAGTGTTATTCAGGCTGGTTTGCAACATTGATGCTTCCAGTGAGCAGAAACAAATGTTTGGCATACAAGCTCCTATGACTGTTTGATTTCGAAAGATAGTCCAAGTTTACGGTAATAAAAGCCTATTTTATATTTATAGTGTTCTGGCAAGGAAGTTTTTTTGCCCGTAGAAAGTCCCTGCAGGAATAGAGAGTCTGTAAAGGCATTACGAGTTGTGTCTGTAAACTGGCAGCACAGTGCAAAGCTGCAGTTGAGTGCCAGAACTTGTGTTTGTAGTAGAAACAGATTTTCATAGGCCTTTGCTGCAAAATGATGTGTTCTGATATTTAAAACTGTTGCTTCAAAATGCCTTCCCTGGATTTTCAGATGATGGCAGTTGGATCACTTTTCAATTGAGTAGCAATTTGAGGGCACCCTCTTCCTTCCTGAAGTCTTGAATGTGAAGTTAATGCTGTAAGAATGTGCTCTGCTTGTTAGAGGAGTCTTATCAGTGGGCTGTGCTTTAATTCAAGGTAAAAGTGAATAGACAAATACTCAGGAATTATATGGCACTTCCAGGATTTCTTCCTGTGAAGCCAGCCCTTGGTGCCTGCTATTCTGTCTCAAGGCTACCATAATCCATGATCCTCACATGCAGAGAAGAAATGAGGACTCTCTCGGAACTCCTCTCTCATTTGATGGAGTTTTAGCTGTTTCACAGAAAGACTTCTTGCTCTTACACAACAAATACCTCACTAATTGTGCTGTTTAACAACAACTGAGGGGAAACTATATGACAGGGTAAAGACTGGTCTGCACGAAGTAGCAGTAGTTTCAATCACTTTGTTTCTTTTCAGAACAAGGATCTTGTCATTATAAAATTTAAGATTAACTTTGCCTTCCTTCAGCACCATGCTATGAATATGTCTAATCCTGCAAAAATCTGGAGTATACACTTGCTCTTCATGTAAGAGGAGAAAGTATTTCTATCTGTAGTAGCTCTGATTAATTTAGTGACAGTAACAGAGGGTCTAGGAATGCTATTATAATTCAATCATATAATTCATGCTATTATAATTCAGTCATAGTTAAGAACTCACTTTTGCATGTAGATCTTGGTATGTCCATTCATCAGGATTCTGGTAAAACTTGAAGATCTGTAAGGATGAAAGAATAAGAGCTGGTGGAGGGATGAATAGGGATATTTAGAAATTCCTTTGTTGCACTGTACAGCAGTTCTAACCAGGAAAATAGGCTGGATGTTATCTTCTTCAAACAAGAAATTTGGTGTGCTTGTGGAAATTCGTTGAAAAGTTCAGCCTTTCAAAGGGATATTATAAACCAAAGGTCTTAGCATTGTCTTTCTGCTTTTCAAGTCAGAAACTTCCAGGTCTCTGAGCTTTGATCTTGGAGCCAGCAGTGAGAGGTGCTGCCTTTTGTAGGATCACTGCAACTCTTGGCACCATCACCAAATTTTAATTTTATTGTTGGTTAGGGATTCTTTTGTCTCAACTGCAGTTTCTTGAGGGGTATTGTTTCATAAGTATTAGCAGATACTCTGTGTTTCCCTTGAACATAATTCTGCCCTGAGGTGTTGCTGTTTCTTCCCTCCATTAAGGTAGTGTGCATTTACTTTGAGCATATTCAGCTCAAGATATTTCATATCCATAATGTACTTGCTACTTAAGGTTTTGGATGTTGTGAGATAGGAAATAGGAAAACCAGTTCAACTACCATGTTGTTAACTGAGGAGCAAAGAAAGATACAGGTTATGTAGTAAAAGAAATGGTTTGCAATATTGTTTTGGCAATGAACTTGTATCTTGACAGGGAAACTTTGAGGTACTAGGTTCCATAGCAAAGCAAAACATAAAATGAAATAAAATCCTTAAAATAAGGGTTGATTGCCAAGTCAAATATTAGGATGCTGTTTTTCAATATGCTTCTTTGAGTAAATTCAGACAACTGAGGTTGGGACTTCAGAGATTTTCACTGGTTTATACTGCCTCCAAATGGTATTTTAAGCAAGTTTACTTGCTTACATGTTCCTCAGTTTCTCAAGGTACAGTGTTTTTGATTTGCTTTGGTTCTTTCAAGTTAAAAAAACCCAAACAAACAAGATGTCAAACAAGTAGAAACCAAGCAAAAGAACACCCCTAAACCAAAACCCTAAATA
Source organism: Corvus brachyrhynchos (assembly GCF_000691975.1). Taxonomy (NCBI): domain Eukaryota; kingdom Metazoa; phylum Chordata; class Aves; order Passeriformes; family Corvidae; genus Corvus; species Corvus brachyrhynchos. The sequence goes on along the minus strand of NW_008237447.1, from coordinate 1,486,655 downwards.
ACCTGCCTTGTTGGGTGCTTGAGGTTTTAACATTTGAGATGTGTTTTGTGACCATTGGGTAAAATATACATTCCCTTCTTCCCCCTTTCATTCAAGTATTGCTGGAGTAAATAATCCCTAATGTTGTCCCACTGACAAAAGATACCTCAGACCAGATATGGCTCCACACACAAAGGTATGTTCTTTTACTTTTCCTGCCCAAGAAATAGCAAGTGTCTTGATTGCAGTTTTCAGATTCAGGTTCTTTTTCCTTGAAATCCTGTCTGCTTCATGTTATTCAATATTCAATTTGTAGTTTTCACTGAGTGTTATTCAAGCTACAACCCTTTGCAGCAGTTGGCTTGTTTTGCACTGTCTGTTCAGGCTTTAGTCTTCTGATTGCTGTCAAATATCTGCATTGTGTTATTTGGTTAGCTTTGGGATAGCTCTGTTGGATATTTTAGAGCTCACTAACACTTAAAAAATCATAAATGTAGTAATCTAGCACTGATGCAAAAAAATTTGTTTGAATCCTCAAAAATAAGAATTTGTAAGCGTAGGAAAGTACGGCTTCCAAGGAAGCTTTGGCTCTGTTACGTCAGATTCCTGAAAAGGAAAAGCCATACAGATAGAAAAGCTATTGTAGCAGCATGCTTTTCTGATCGAATTAGTAGTGAATGCTCTTCTAAAAGCAGCCTTCATTATTAACCCAAATCAGTTACTAGTACATGGGGACAGCTGAGTGAGGAGTCACCAACAGTGCACTGAAGAAGGTGAGTAATTTTAAGAAGGACTTAAAGAATGCTCTTCCCAAGTGGCATGGTATGAGCTGCTGCTGGGGTGAAGCAGCAACCATGTATCTGTGATGTTTTAATCAGTTGCTGTTGAAATCAACGTGATGTCTCATGTTTGCTGTTGGCATTTCAGTATAGTAAAAGAAGGCTGAATAAATTGAGAGGAAATGAGCCAGTCCTTGTTTAAAACCTGTGAGTGTATGGTGCACCAAGCATTGTCATGAGGGAAGTTTTTTCCTCTGCTCTGGTTTCCTTTTGAGTCTCCCAGCTTCTCTGAAAGAAGTATGATGGGTGTTTTCAGTTGTCATGGAAGTTGTGTTGTGCCGAGGCAAGAGGTAGACTCTTCTGGTGGAGTAATTTTAGTCAAGGTATGAGGGAGATAGCTTTCTCCTGGTGCAAAACATAAACTGTGGTGTTATCAAGACGTAGTGAACCCATACATGGTTGTTAGAGCACCATTGAACTGAAGCCTTTGGATTACGCTGAAACCGCAGGTCTCAGAGCTACTGTTTTCATAAGCTTCATTTGAGTGTTTGTTATAAGGATGTGGTTACTTGTTTTTCCACCTTACCAGATTTGGGAAGCTTGTGATACCGAAATCAGCCAGGAAATAAATTTCCTAACACAATTTGAAGTATTAGCAAGCAGGCATTCTTTATTATGGACACACCCAGAGGGTATCTCCTCTAATCAGATGTGTGTGGTGAGACTTTACAACAGGGTGTTTATTCCATCCTGATCAAACACACTCGTCACAACGTACTTCCTAGCTAATACATAAACATCGCTTTTCCTAGAACTAATTTCTATGCATCTACCTCCTATGGGAAGTCCTGATATGGTCCTGGAAGGTTGTCTAAAGGGGTCTCTGGTGGTTGTACTCACTGAGTGCTTCAATATTGAAGTTGACCTTTCCTTAAACTTCTTCTTTGGGCATGTGCTGTTGCTTCTTGTTACAAAACTTGCCAAAAACCCCACTATATTCCTCATTATCTGTTTATCCACTGGTTCCAGCTATGTTTGTCATCCCGTGTGCATATTTTTACATTCTTTTATTTGGATTTTTTTTTTGCTAGTTAGTCTTTAAGATCTATCTAGCAACCTCAGGGGAACAGAAAATGTCTATTCTCTGTGTTATTTGTCCCTTGCACAAACTCCTCATCAGAGCATGAGACTACTTCACAAGTTGTACTCTGTATGGACCAAACCTTACTTATCTGGGGGACCAGCCCCATCCATTTCTTTGTATGTGTAAGCAGTAGTGTGTCCATCTCCATCATTCAAACAATAGCTTCTCTTTTCCCAGCAGCCACAGCTGCTGTTGAGAGAAGGATGGAGAGGCCAAATAAAAGGGCGGGCTTACAGCTCACAAATCTGGGGATGTGTGGCAGTGTTGGCTTAGGGAAAAATCACACAGCAATTGCACAGTGTTTTTCTACTTCCTTGGTGTCAGGAGCAGGTCTGTCTCAGGGTAAGAGTACTCATACGAGAAAAGCTGAGCTGCCTGGACAGCGTTTCCTTCTTTAAGAGACATTCTTGCAAGAGTGGGAATAGCTTTTGAGCACTTGCTCTACTATACTGGTTTTATGTTGACTTTTGAACTGACAAATCTTGGAAGACAAAATACCTTAACTGGTTTAATATTGCTACAGAACCTCATGATCATTCAGGACTTGCTAATTCACAGTGTCAGGGACAGAATTTGTTATGTTAAAGGATCTTGGGCCAACCAAGTTGCGGGATTTGTATTTTGAAATTTGATGATGATGTTGCCTTTTTTTCCTCTTGATACTCTTTTTTGCCTATACTATGGCTCCTATAATCACATCGGCTTTTAAATCCTGGGTAGAAGTTACCTTTAGTGCAGTTTCATGTTATTTTATCTGATGTCTGGCCCCTGATGAAGTAGATCCCCTTGCCTCTTTGACTTTTAGTTTTCATACCTTTCCTCCACGAATGTTTTATTTTGTAATTGAACAATTAAGATATAGCTATTTAATTTGTTAATTGAATGAAAATTTGTCTCTCCTTTCAGGGTTGATTTTTCACTGTATCGGGTGGGGGAACCAGTTCTTGTGATGTCACGTAGTAACTGTCTGCCAGAGGGAAGCGGTGGGAGCATTTGCTCTTTGGGATAATCTTGTCCCTTCCTTTTGGTGCAGCCGACTCACATCCTGGCTCACCTATTTTGAGGCACCAGTGTGATGGCCAGCTCTGTGTGGTGTGTTTTGCTTTTTGTTTTTAATAATGACACGAGAGTGGGTTGCTGCTGAACAGAAGGGATCTCATGTTTCCATGCCCTTCCAGTATTCCTGTTACTTGTATTGCCACACACCCACCTCCAGGCTTGAGGTCAAGTGTGCAGAGACCAAGGGAGGATGGAAAGTCAGGAACTCTGTGTAATAACCCATTTGTGCTTCAGTTTAGAGTGGTGCTGTTTCTGGCCTGCGTGAGGTTCTCTTTAAAGAAGCAATCTGATATAAGTAAAGTCTCTTTGCAACAAAGAAATGCTTTTGCCTGATTGCTTTCATGTCTGGTTTGATTTTGTAGTTTTGCTTTTTCTACAGACACCTGTAGGAAGTGGGGCTGTGGTTTGATTAGGGAAGAATGCCAGAAAAGTAAAAAGAGGATGAGAATGTGGAGGGCTGATGATGATTATTGTTATGATTATTAATAACTTTATTTTTGCTTCTTGCTGTAGGTCTAGTATAGCCCTGAAATCTGATGTGTCTTAGAGTAAAATAAAAAAGTGAGAGCAATTACCTGTTTTTGGTAGCGTGGCAACATTTCTTGAGGGATTCTGTGAAGTATTCCCAGTGGACATGCACAATCAAGGGAAGTAAGTAGTCTGGGATAGAATATATAATCTACATAGTGACTTCTATAATAGAAAGCCTCTAAGTAGGCAGGTGATTACTGTGTGCATCACAGGAGGAGGAGGACTATATGAAAGCTATTTATGCAATATACATATTCCCTGTCTGAAAGCTAAGTGAGCCTATGCCTGGGAGCTGCACTATCAAAATACACAGATGAGATTTCTTTTTAACTTTAAAATAATAGAACTGCTGCCTCCAGTCAGCGTGAGGGTGAATGACTTCTCTTCTGTGATCCGTATGCTGGATTAATGCACTATGTTTTATTTGGGTTGCTTTCTGAACTATTTCTTGATGACTGGTTCAAGTGTAGTATATGACTATACTCTGCTTGTTACATCAGATACTAAGGGATAGCTGCACTCTAGAAGTCTTTTCTTAAGAAGCTGTGCTTAACACCTTGTTCTCGGCGTGCATGTGATAAAATGATTCAGGACCTGCCCACAGAAGGAGTGGTGACTTTTATGTTAGTCAGGACCATCATGATAAGTGTTGCTTGCCAAGTATTTGGCATTTTCTTTCCAATCTTGAAATCTTCTGCTGCCTGAAACTGGTTTTTCCATCTTTCTTTTGGCTGAGAATTGTCAGGAGTCCATTGGTGGAACTATTAGGCTTAAGCCAGAGGAAAGGTTTTGTACAAACTGAATCTCATTTTACAGGACACAATTAATTTTCTAGTTCAGAAAATTAGTAGTGGTGTGTGTTTCCAGTTCCCTGATTGATTAACTTTCTAATTTTGGTTGATTTTGAGCAATTTGTCAAAAAGGCAGATGTACTTTTTCTGTAAGTTCCATGAAACTGAGCTAGGGCAGGAAAGGGATCTTAGGAATGCTCAGAGAAGACAGTGAAATGGACTCGTGCTGCAGGCATGGAAGAGTTAACATCAATAAATCTGTCCTTAAAAATGTCCCAAAGATAAGCTGTGGTCAAACATAATATATGAAAATCTAGCATTCAAGCCAGCGTTTGCAGAATGAGATGTTAAGGTGGTCAAAGCTCTGGGTTTTAGCAAAATAAAAGTAATTTTAACAGGTTTCTGTGGTTTTTAAAAAATGTATGAGAATTCTCCTTAGCAGCCATAAGCCTCTGTAGTCATTCATGTATTTGCTTTGCCAGTTGTAGGAGCTTAGGTGCTGTCCAGTATCATCAGGGACTTGTGTCTGCATTTCTGTTCAGGTAGGTGTTCCAAGAGAAGGCAGCACAATCTTTGAATTCAACTATTTTATGCAAAGTTATGTTAGTATTGGCCTGAAGTATTTTACATTTCTACAATCAGTACCTCAGAAATATTCCAGTGCTGTCTGTTTCATATGGCTGTAACACTGTCAGTATTCAAAGTGTTTTATAAATTTAATTAATACTCAGAGGCACTTCCAGTGCACAAAACAGATGAATTTTTTTTTCAATTACTTAAATTGCTCTATAAGTTCTCTACTTCCATCTTTTTTTGCTTCTGCTCAGTATCTATAATGTGAAATACGTTCAGTCTAGTTTGTAAAACTGACATTATAGTTGTAGGTTCTGTAATTCTTTCTAGTGGAATTCCCCCAATTTATTATTATTAAAAAACCCAAACAAAACCCACGTAATTACTTCAGAAACACACTTCTTAATCATGGTAAACAAGCCCATGAAAAAGAAAGATTTTTACCAATTTTATTTCACTGTGTTTCCCATCTTACCTTACAGGTGGTGTAATAGCATATAAATCTAATGCCAATGTGAGACAGAAACCTCCCTAATTTTTACCAATTTTATTTCACTGTGTTTCCCATGTTACCTTACAGGTGGTGTAATAGCATATAAATATAATGCCAATGTGAGACAGAAACCTCCCTGAAAAACACAACGACAACTGAACTCTGCTGTGTCAGTGGCAGTCTGCTGGAGATGTATTTGTCTGTCAGTTTATGACCTTGCATTTTTTGGTAGAATTTTCATAGTCTAACTGTGCATTAGACTTTTAAAGAAAATCAACCTCGTGCAGGTTAATTAAGATCCAAAGCCTTAAAACTGGGTGTACTTTATATGCCTGTTTGGAAAGGGAAGAGAAGTGGTTTTAGTTACAGAATTAATTTAAAACTTTTTGATTTTGGGTACTGTTTTTGTTCAGATGAAGAAAAGATCTGTGTCCTCAGAATAGTCAAGAGAGCATTATCAAGTAGCAAAGTTAGATTATTGATTTAATGTTCCTTTCTGCACTCTGGAAATATTGTGCTCTAGGTAGATGCTTATGGTTGTCAGAAGATGTAAATCAGGATGGAGATGGGTTAATTGTTGATAAGGGACAACTTAAGATCATTATACATTAATAATCTATTATTGAATTAAGTTAAAACTATTAACTATTAATAATTTATCGTCATATTGACACAAATCTGTACATTTTCCAATCTCATGCTTTATTACAAATACTATTGGCAAACATTTTCAGCATATACATCATAGCTAAAAACCCACAAAGGAATATATAAATTATGTGTAAGTAGTTGATGTGCTGTATTAAGGGGAGGAAGTGGTCTAGAGGACAAAAAAAAATGCTTGAGAGAAGCACAGTCTGCAGTTATGAATTATTTCATATAAATATTGCCTATGGCATGGGTATTTAAAGGGGGCGAAAAGCCGAATATATTACAGGAGCTCATATTAGCTGCTGTGGGCGATTCCGAGAGGAGGAACCCACCTTGGGAGCCTCAGATACACGCGAATGTTTTGTCTTCAGCTAACCAAACCCGAGCGGCTCCGTCTTTTGAGGAATTCGCAGGTGTGGGTCCCTCCGCGGTGCGGATTGCTCAGGGCCGGGGCTGCGCGCACGGCTCGGTCGCAGCCCCGCAGATGGCTTGGCGCTGGCCCCGCCGCCGCTCTCCCGGCGCTGTCCGGGCAGGAATCGCTGTGCCGGGAATTCTGATGGGCTCCGTGCAGAATGTGTGCCTTTCAGGTGACTGCTGGAAACCAGATGTTTTTGATAAGATTTTGATAAATGTATTGGGATCCACTGAGAATAAGATTTAACATAAAAATAAATAAAAAGCACCCAGGGGAGTAATTCTGTTTTATTTATATTCCTTGGTTCAGATAGATTTATTTTTTTTTAAATTTTTGTTCCATTCCTTTCTTCTGGCCTTCTTAATAAGAGCATTGGACAATTTATCCCCATGATGAAATTATATGAAATGTTTTTTGCCCTTTTTTTTGAATCTAAAACCTTCAGCAATGCATACAGCACAACTGAATTTTCAAAGGAAAACTCTTTGAAGTCCTTTTTTCTTTTTTCTTTCTTTGTGTCTCTGTCTCCCCCTTTCTCCATCTCTCCCCCCTCCTTCTCTCTGTCTGTCAAGTTCAAGAGCAGCTCAGATGCCATGAATTAAGTGAAGCACAAAAGGGGAAAAGGAGACCCTTTTGAAGAACAAAGGCCTCCCATTAGGCTGCCGTGTTCTTTCTCTGACCAAAATTGCTCCCTACATGGTTTTTATTGCTGTCCACATGCTTGGCACATAAGGTAAATACAGTAGGACCCTCGTTACCTCACACTCTCTCTTCCTCTTCCCCCTTCAATAAATGTTTTGTCTCTTTGATGTCCCTAGTAATTCTTATACTGATTGTTCCCACCCTCATAAAAGCCCCAGGGGTAGTCATGGTGGTGGATAGCATTAGATACTGTGTAAATGCTTCCAGAAAAGAAGACCAACTGCAGCCAAATAATTTATTTCAGGTGGAAGAGAATGGGAAGGAAATACAGATGTTTTCTTTTCAACATGTTGCCTCTGTGCCCCAGCTACGCTTATATTTCCCAGGGAAGTTCGTAATTTCTTCCTGTTTGTTTCAAAAACAAACAAGGAAATAGGGCTAAATCAGAAATACGAGAAAATGCATGCCACAAGCCTTTAAAGTGATAGAAATCTTCTCTTAAGCCTTCTTGATTATTTATTTTTCTTTGGTTTGGACAGCTCTCTGTTTCAGAGCTCTGTACTAGCTATGGTTCAGGCTCAGGTAGATTTCAAAATGTGAACTTTGCAGTGCACGCCTTTTAAAAATAAATCAGTCAGGCCCTTTCTACTGAAGAGAGGTTTAAAAATAGCACTGAAACGTATGTATGCATACAAAAAACTGGAACCAGTGTAAAATGCTATCTTAAACCTAAAATTGCAATGAAACTTTTTAGTACTTGAATGACAAAATTTGCTAATAGTTTCAAAGACATCTTTTGGTGAGTTAATTTTTATGGCAGAGTTCCGAAAGGTGAAAATAATTGATGTGGGATGGCATAATTCATGCTTAAGTTGTCTGGAAATTGTGAAGCATGCAAGTATTTCTTGGAATTTGAAATTGTGTTCTTCCCAAATAAATTATTTTCAGAGATATCAATTTGTTTTGATATTTGCACTTGCTTTCATCTTCTAGTTCTGCATATTTGGTGACATGAAGTAGATTCATTAGGTTGTGTAACACAATTTAATATGTAGTGATTAACAGAACTTGTAACTGTTTTTATTTTTGGCACTGCTTAGTGCTGCCACCTCACCTCCTGGAGTATATGCTTTTATGAGCATCTACTGTTATGAACATAGTAATTCCAGAGAAAATGTCAGCAAGGCTACTTAAAGAAATAACAATGACGTATCAGTCTATTTTGTAGATTACAAGGCAAGGAAAATCCACCTTGAAATCTGACTTTTCACGGCAAGTTTTATTTTTTTTTAAGCTTCTTTTTTCCCCCATGTTGATCATATTGCATAATAAATTTTAAAATAAATTACTGATTGTAATCAGTTGAATTTTTCCTCACTCTGTGTGAGCAAGGTTTTACGTACATGTATCTGCAAAGGAATTAAATTTGCTTCCCCATCCTCTTATAATTGGCCTACTTAGCTTCCTGCTGTGTCTGGGGGGGGGGAGGAGATGATGCTGGCACTTACTGAACTTTCAGTATGTAATTGGCATATTTTGATCCATATTTGATGCAAGAATGGGTCATCTAAAGTGGCATCTGCAACTTCAGGTGTTCTGGTAGAACGCCCCATAGGTAGCAGTGCTGCATCTGCTTGTGGTGGATGTAGATGCTGTGATTAATGGCAAAGGCTACAGCTGCCTGAGTATGGAAGATGAACCTTTGTTCTACCTTCCCCCTCCCTCTTGCCATGCCCCATTTGTCATGTAGCCTCTACTGTTGTCGTTTAACCTATGTCCCCTTGCTCCATGGAGCTGTACCTGCACTCATCTTCCCTAGCCTCACAAATCTGTGCCAGACCCTCCTTTCCCCTCTGCCTGTGAGCATGGTTCTGTTCACAGGTCAGAGCACATCCTCCCCCTGGTCCTGAGCAGCAAATGCAGGACAAGGCTGTGCCAGGATGGTGGCGGCTGCTGCTGGAAGTTGAACTGAGGGAGAGGAGGTGTACCTGCCACATCCACAGTTTAGCCACAGCATCGGTTGGTTCGCGTTATCTACCGACCAAGAGCACAGGAATGCTTTTGTGGGGAACTGGGACAAGTCAGGCAACTACTAGACTCAAAGGCTCCATGATGGGCAGAGTAAGAGGAAGACTTTCTGTGGGAGGTGGGGCTGTGTCACACAGAACCACAGAATTAATGAGGTTGGAAAAGACTTTTGAGGTCCTTGAGTCCTATCTATGGCCTAACACCACCGTGGCACTGAGTGCCACATCCAGTCTTTTCTTAAATACCTCCAGGGATGGTGACTCCAACACCTCCTTGGGCAGCCCATTCCAATGCCCAGTCCCTCTTTCTGTGAAGAACTTCTTCCTTATGTCCAGCCTAAACTGGTGCAGCTCAAGGCTGTGTCCCCTAGTCCTGTCACTGGTTTTCTGGATGAAGAGACCGATGTCATGCAATCAAGTAACATGATTTTGATACTACTTGGAATTTCTATGAGGATGAATAGGAACTAAAATATAAATCAACTTTACCAACACAATAAACAGTGAGTGTCAGCTTCTGAGTATTCCTTTCAGCAATAGTAGAATGATTTTCCCAGGAATGTCTTGTAGGTAACTTTTTTTGAATTCCATCAGATTATTCTTTCTTATACTTTTTCTTTAAGAATATGTAATATACACCCGAAAGAGAACACTGGGAATTTTCAATTGTATGCCTGCACAAAGCATACTCACAGCCTGAATTTTATTTGACAATTTCTGTGTAAAGACCAGTGATGTATTAAGACATAAAGATTCGTTGGCTTCCATTGAAGACTTGTTGAAATAAGTAATGAAAGAATGTGTTAGCAAGAGGCTTAGTTATAATTGTTCAAAACTCTGTTCCTTCCTTACATAGGAACTGCAAGTTTGTAAGAATAGTACCTAGTGCCCTGGAAACACTGCACAATGAAAAACACTTAGATTGCTACTCTTGAAATAAGCTGAAATGATGATGTCTTCAGAATGATTTTATTTCTTTGGCACTGATGCTACTGGAATTTTCTCAGGTTTGTCTTAATTTTGAACTCTTAGACATCGAGGAAAGGCTTCCTTAGCAGAGCTCTGAAATGTGAGGTTTGTTATTGTAGTCACTGAATAGTCATATTCACAGTGTCGATCCAGGGTAAGGGGTTCAGTACATCATCTGTTTCTTCCCAAAGGGCTAATATTTCTTATTAGATTCTTACTAGAGCCTTGAAGCTGTGTAACTACTCTCATCTTCGTTACACAAAATGTAAAATCTCTTGAGGTAAATAAAATTTTCTGCTCTTTTATTCTTTCATTTGCAGGCAACAATAAGCAAGACTCCTTGTACTTCAGGCTGTAGCTTGTATTCTGAGTTCTCTGCTGCTGGAACGTGCTCTTTTTCACCAGCTTGCTTTAGGTTATAATATGGAGATTATTCTTTTTATGTTTACCTTGCTTGTTTCTTGTATTTAGCATTTTTTTTAGGCAGCAACATAAAATGGAAACTTGTGCAAAAAAGATGGTGTTGCATGTTGAATTTTGAATACTGAGTAAAACTTTCAAAGTTTATTACTATTCTTCTGCAAGAGGAGGTTTTGCGTACTGACACTTGATGTTTTCTTTTCTAGGGGATAAACAAAGTGTAAAATAAATTAGAAATTGGTGTAGCAAAACCCATTCAACCACATTCTGCAAAGAATCTTCTCTGGTGGGTGAATTTTTCAGGCTATAGTGGTTTAGGAAATGATGGCCTGTCTGTTTTGCCATGATGGTGTGGCCTACCTTGACTGGCCATTAGAAAAGAGGAGACAGGAATTTACATACAGCAAGTGACTTTATGGTAACCCCTTGCTGTGAAGGACATACAGGATCTGTCCATGTATAGAACAGGCAATACCTTTTTGACTGTAATCTGCTTTTGTTAAGGGCAAAGCTAATCTAAATTGTTGTACATTATTTTGTACAGCTGCAAGCACACAACAGAGATTATTGATACTGTAACTTGTGGTGCTGGAGACTTGGCTTTTTTTTTTTTTTTTTTTTTTTTTTTTTAATATCATTTTTGGATAAGGAGTCCATTGCACTGATTTTTGGGTATGTGTGTAGCATTTGAGTTCAGGAAGATCCATTCTCAGGTGAAGATTTCAGATATGGAGGACTTTGTAAAATGTAGCCCTATTTTTTACCGAGAGAGAGAGAGAGAGAGAGAGAGAGAGATGTGAAGTGTCTACACGTACCCTTTCTCCATGGTTTATATTTAGTCATCATGCCCCTGATTTTCTTCTGAGCTACCTACAGATTTATATGAGCATATATTGTAATATTGTGTCTAAGCAATTGTCAGTATTCTTGGTGAGGTCTAGAGAGTTGTAAATGGCTTTTTCACTTCGGAGCTGCTGTATGAAATTCACTATCTAGGATTAAGCACTCTGATCCCAGATTCTGTTTCTGGGCAGAATACCCACATTGGAGGAGAGCAGCCCTGCAGTATGCATTTTTACATTAAAGTCTCGCTGATGTCTTCCATATCCATACTTGGAGAGGTTAATTAACAGAACTAATTACTGTTCCAGATAGATCTACATGTCCCGATGTGAATTAACATGGAGTTTAGGAAAGTAGAAAGGAAATGAAGCTGTCATATGTGTTCTGCTTATCAGCTGATGAGTCGGAACGCTCAGCCCTCCGTGGGAGTTATGGGCATGGCTTGAACAGTTCATTTTCTCAGAAGGCATGATTTTCTCAGCTGAAAGAACACAGGTTTCCTAAATAGGGAATCGTTGCTGATAATCCACTTAAAAAATTAGTGAGCAAAATCCTCTGTTTTAGGAGTGCACGTGGAACACTCGTGTGATACTCGGCAGCTGAAAGGTGGTGTCCATGGTTGTGCTTGGCATTTGGAGAAGCACAGAAGCCCTTTCTGAGAGGCCAGTCTGCTTTTCCTTTTGCTTGCCTCTTAGCCAGAGCGCAGCTTTGCTTTGTCTTCCTCAGGAAAATTGCTGCTGCTGTTGGCTGTGCGCGTTTGTTCTGCGGACACAGGCTGGGAGTCTCAGGAGGAGAGAGACTCGCAGTTCTAATCTCTCCTTGCCTTGCCTCTGGTCAGGCAGACGATTGTTTTTCTGGTTTGGTTCCTCCGGGTGGCATCTGTCTTCAGGAAAAATTTCCTTACAGCCAAGTGTGGGCTGCTGAACTGTGGCTGTCTCAGCGCCACTGTTTCTGACTGCTGCGCTGAATTAATTATGTGAGCAGTTATGGTGTAGGTGCTGGAAATGTTTGTGGCTGTTCAGAATGGAAGAGCTGCTCTTAAATGAATTTCTTTGTCGTCCTCTGAAGCCTTTTTTGTTTCGTTTTTACTTCACTGTTTTAAAAAAAAAAATTTCCTAAAATATAGTATTCGTATTTCATATGCATAAAAGTTGGGATTGTGCCACTTAGAATGCCTTTCCTATCTTGATCTTATTCGTGGCTGTTCAGAATGGAAGAGCTGCTCTTAAATGAATTTCTTTGTCGTCCTCTGAAGCCTTTTTTGTTTCGTTTTTACTTCACTGTTTTAAAAAAAAAATTTCCTAAAATATAGTATTCGTATTTCATATGCATAAAAGTTGGGATTGTGCCACTTAGAATGCCTTTCCTATCTTGTGATCTTATTCTCAATATTAGAAGTGGTTCATATGCCTACACTCCCATCTCCTAAGTGGTTCATATACATTTCACTCCCATCTCCTAAGCTTTATCTTACTGTAACTTTCTAGTTGTATATGCTTGTTTAATACTAATCAATTGTTTCTTCATTGTTCAACATACTATATTTTAACTGTGTGTTTTTGACACAGTATTACTTGAAGGTTTCTCTCAAATGCCTGTTTTAAAGGTCTGGAAAACAGTGTTCTTTGAAAGATTGGGTTAAAATTACTTGATGTACAGAATTAAAAATATGTGAACAGTGTGGCTGTACACAGCCAGATGTTGCAAGATCAGCATGAACCTGACAAAGCCTAGAAGGGATTCTGCTCTCGCTAGGTAAAGACTTGAACAAATACATGGGACCTGCAGTGTTCCCCCAAAGGCCAAAAGAAATGAATTCTCTCGAATCAGAATGTGATTTCTCTGGAAAAGTTTGCTCCACTGAGAACACCTTCTCAGCATCTCCTGGGACTTGAGCCATAAAGGTCTTGGGTTCAATGCAAGCTGGAGTTTGCACAGGGCAAGTATAGAGAAATAATTAATTTAGTGGAGGCTGGGATATTCAGCTCTCTTTTGTTTCACGGAGGAAATGTAACTGTGTTGTTGCTGTATGACGTATCATATTGGTTTTTGTTGCAATATTTTCATTAAAAAGGGGAGAGCTTTAAAGGTTCAAATTTCTTTTTCATGTTTAGTTTTTAAGAAATCAAGGGCTTTGGGGCTGGCATAGTGATTTATGCCATTCATAGCTCTAAAACTGAAGTTCTTCGTGATGTAAAAATCAAACTCATGTAATGGCAAACAATTTTCCAAATACAAAACAAAACAAAGCAATACAGTGTATTGCTTTGGCTACAGTCATCTGAGAGGTGCTTCTACTGCTCAACAGCTTTACTGGTCAGTGGCTGAGTAAAGTTAAGAGGACTTGTGGGTAGCACAACCTCTTTAGGTGTTAAACAAGAAAATAGCATCACCTTCATGTTCCTGTTTTTCTTCCTAGAGAAGCCACAACTAAAGATGCAAGTTAGAAGTATGAAAATGGCAAAATGTTATTAAAATAGCAGAAACGTTTTTTAACACTTATTGGTGCGTAAAATATGCGGTGTAATGTGTTGTAGTCTGCTCTCAGAGGTAACAATTGTATTTTTTCTGGTGAAAAAGGAACACAACTGAACTGATGTTCAGCAGATACTTAAAGCATTACTGGGACAGATTTGCCTACTCTACGCCTGCTATAAATTTATGTAAACTGTACCAAAATCTGGATTTTAAGAAAATATGTGTGCTGAAGTTTCCAGTGTTGTTTTTTCAGGTGTTTTGAACTTGTCTTATGTGCATAGAAGTTCCAAGTGCCATTGCTGCTTTAAAGTTAAAATTAATCTTTTGCATTTCAGCATGTGCTATTTAAAAAGCATGTTGTTCCAAATAAAGGAAAGGAGCTCTCTTATTCTATTTCAGAGAGTTCCTTGAAGAGGAACCTGTAAAAATGCTGCTTGTGTGAATTTTCTCCTCTTCATGGGCAAGGTGGGGAAGTAGAGACGAGCAGCAGTTGGAACTTGAAAATGGGTATTTCCGTATAACTAATAAAATTACTCTTCAGGTCACCAGGGCTGCAGAGTCAGCTGTTGTGTCCAGTGGATTTTGATTAAATTGGAGCGCAACATTTTCCTTTCCACTCTGTGTGAATCTGGCTCTTGGAGGCATGCCCTCCTAGAGCATGTACTGTTTCAGTCCTTATTTTAAGCATTTCCACTCTTTGTACCTGCTTTGAGCCCTAGGATTTTTTGCCTTATACCTTGACCTTGGTGTGTCGTGCATTTGTGAAGCTAATAAGGTGGATTTAAGAGAATAGCCTGTCCCTCAAGTTAAGTGTGAGAGGCTGTGAAATAAACACACAGTGTGCTACAGAATGGAAGAGAACAGAAAGAGATACTTAGGAGGAGAATAAATACACCTTTACATACTGTCTAGGTGGCAGGGAAAAAGATTATATACTGACAAAAGGTCATATTTTCTTTCTTTGGTAATATATTTTTGTTGTTTGTTAACCTGTTTACAAGCTCTAAATTAGATTTTTATACAAAAGTCTCTGAGCTTTATTAAACCTCAAAGGCTGGCAGGATTTTTTTGGACAGAGCGATGTTTAATCCTGTTTTTCAAAGAACATTGCGATTTTTAGGTTATGCTGACTGTTAATTCCATCTCTTGTCATTTTTTTGCCATCCGCTGTCCAGTTGGTTACAGTCTTCAGAGGCATGGAAGTCTCAAGGAGACCAGTTTCTTAGGGATTCCCCCGGAATGGTCAAACTGCTGCCGTTCACATGAAAGGAAAAAATTCAGCAAGAACAGGAGATGCATCAATTGTTGGAAAATTAATGCAGAGAAGAGACCTTTATAAACATCCTTATTGCAGAAGTTCAGTAAATCAGAGAAACCCATCTTTAATCTATGCTGTATATATATATATATATATAATGCCCTCAAGGTAAACAAGTCTTTTGTATGGTGAACTGTACAGTTACTTTGAATCTCTGTCAATTCTTTCACTCTGTCTGTGGGACTCTGTACAAATGATTGTACTGGTGAAACTGAGAGTGTAGAGTAGGGCTGGAACAGTGCAGAGGCAGAGAATTGGGTTCAGAAGACATGGTGGCCAAAAGAAGCGCTTGTGAAAAAGGTGGATTCTCTGCCACGTGAATTCTTGTTCTGAGGTGATGCAGATTTTTAGTTTTTCTGGAAATGATTGTGCAGAATAGCTTTTTGTAGGTGGAGTCTCTGATGTACCTACCAAAAGGGGCAAACTCTTGCTTTAATCATAATCTGGTTAAAAAAATCTCCAAAATATAACAACTGCAAGATACAAACAATTCAGGAAAGACCCTTTAGTAGTTTGGATGCCCAGTGAATTACATTGCCACTATCTGTGTTCTAATAACTTTATATCTTGTGTTGCTTCAAGGGGCAAAATGTTTTGGCTAACACTTAACTGAAATATGAAAACTGTATCAATTCACCATGTTTTCTTGGAAGTTTCTGTTCTGAGAAAGGAGGTAGTGTGTAAATAGCTTGAGATCTTAAGGAAAACTGAAATTGAGCAGTGCTATTCCAAATTTTTTTTTTATGTGAACTTCCTCTATCAGAATATTATACTTATCAGGTACTAGTTCAACCCAAAATAAATGTGTTTATGGTGTGGTGAGTTCTGTCTTGTTCTGCATTACCACGGCAAGTCTTAGAAGCACCTGGAGAAAATGAAGGGTTTATGGGTATCTTTTCATTTTCTGTTGCTGGTGAGAGAGTGGATAGAACTCAGCCTTGTTGTTTTTCAGTCAGAGCAGTGTATCAACTAATTTTTAACATGCTTAACTATGAACTGTTGATCAAAACCTAAGTAGTAATTCTAAGAGATGAGAATTGCATCGGATGCCTGATGCATTTCATTTTGCACGTTGCCTTTTAGTTGAAGGAAGCTGCAAACATAAGGGTGCATAAGTGTATTCAGCACTGTAAGACTTTTGGGTGGTCACAGTTGAATGCTTTATTTAAGGGGAAGCTAATATGTTACGAGCACTAAAGTACTGGAGAGGAGCAACAATGATGGTGACTTGAGTGACTCCTCTATATGTGTATCTGATTACAACTCTCTTCTTAAGTACTTTACAGTATAACAATGCATCTTTTTTTGAAACAAAGTAAAAAGCTTCCTGAAAAGAAGTAAATATATTTAAGTTGTGGTTCCAAGCACGGCTAAGCGGATTTAACGGCTCTCTGAAGCTGGAATGGGACTCCCCTTGCTCCTTACCTTCAGCTTCATTATCTTCCCTTTTGCTCTTCTTCCCTTGGAAAGTCTTTTACTGTTCTGACAAGTTATACCCTTCTGGAAGGGTGTAGTGACAAAGCCAGCACAGTGTAGCCAAAAATGGTGGGAAATCCAAGTGTGGAGTGTGGCCTCCTTTTAACAGTGCTAAGCCGGCACATTGCTGTACCCTGGCTCTTCACCCTCATGCTGAAGCTGTGACAAACCTCTTTAAGTTTCCTGCCACTGGAAGGACAGGGCAGTTCTCCTTTCTCTCCCACTCCTTCATGATTCAGCCTCTGCCCTTATATCTGTTTTCAATCTTTGGTTTCCACACATAGCTTATTTAACTTGAAAGGAAAATAATTTTCTGCTGGTTTTGTATGAAGTTAGTTTTCTTCTGGACTGCCAGCTAAAATTGTCTCCCACTGTGGTTAAGTGAGCACCAGGGAGGGCAGTGTGAGGGAAGGAGTAGAGCCATCTTGTTGTGACTGGGGGAAGGAAAGAAACTGAAGCTTTTCTTTTTCAGTGCTGGACAGTCTTATAAATGTATTGTGAGGCTGTGGTTTAATTAAACAGCTCAAACCAAACTAGATTGATTCTGCTCAGTCCCACCCTCGATGGCATTCACTCTGCTCAGCTTGTCTGATTTCACAGGCATCCAGGTTGGGAGCTGAGCTGCCAGAATTGTTTTTCAGAAGGGTTAATTTTCTGATGCCCAGTTCTGTGGGCTAATCATGCCAGCCATGGTGTGAGTTGAATGCTGGTGTGACCCCATGGGAGGGATTGCCAGGGGAAAAGGGGGTTGCCCTACAACTTTGTCAACTTTGGTTGTTTTCACTATCACATTAATAAAATGTTTCAAGTACTTCTACATCTGTATGTGTTTTGTAGATGAGATAATTGACATACATAATGCAAACAAGGGGGAGATGTTATGTGAGTAGGACAATGTTTCTGCAGCCCCGAGGAAGACAGAGTTACAGTGAGAATAATCTGGGGTTTATGAAAAATATGAATCAACAAAGGAGATAAAGGAGGCTCTGATGGATGGAAGGTACTTGACTGGGGCTTCTGGGAGTCAATATGAGACGTTCTTGGTATGTTCCTGGCAATCATGTTCCCATGGTGATAGGAAAGCACTCAGTTATCTGTGTCTTGTTCTGGACTTATATTGGACAGATGGAAATCAAAATACAGATCTTATACTTCTTGCATAATTAACATTTGCATCTCACTGCTGTGAGATGTAACTGAGGCCAAAAGATTAACAGGATCAGGAAAGAAAAGGGATTATTCATTTACAGTACATTATGCTAGGTTAAATGAAAGCTTTGTAAAGCCTTTGTAAAGAATTGAAAAACCATTATACAACAGGGAACAAATAAAGTGCTAACCAAAGGGGATTAGGAAGAAACTTCTCTGGTAAGTGGGCTATTCCATGGGTGTCCACTGTGAGGTTTCTTGTACCTCCTATTAATCATAGTCAGGCAAGTTTTAGGTTAAGCAATTCATCTCTTTGCAACAATTCTTATGACCATTTAAACAGATGGTATCTGTTGATTTGAATAAAAATGTGTAGCTGGAAAGACTGCTTAAGGAAGCAACATTTAAATTTAGTTATGCACGAGATCTCTTTCCAGGAAAGAGAGCCTCTGGAGAAAGGCCAGGGTCTGCCACCAGAAACCTGACAAAGAAATAGCAAGGATGATTATTTGCAGTAGGGGTGTGTGGTGAAATTTGTAAGTGAGGAGCATGTGCAACATCAAATCTGTGCCAGGGAGGTCAGGAGTATTAACGTAACCAGTTAGAGAATTCTAAAATTCAGCTAAAATAGGGGGCATGTGATTGAGAACTGAATGTATATCTGACTTCAAGTGTGATAATAAAAAAAAACCTTATTAGTAAAAATTGGTGTTAAAACCAAATAAGGTGATCTCAGCAGCAATAAAAAGGGCCCTTATAATATGAGACACATGTTTCTTAATTAACAGGACAAAACCCCTAATATATTAATCATTAATTTGATTTTTCATTTAATAGTCAAACTGATGGTTAATTGCCCACATAGGGTAGATTAGCTGTCAACTGAAATAATAACTTTAGGATTTCAAACTTGCATAGTTAAGTAAAATGTGAAAGGAGAATTGTGAGGAATGCCATTTGAAGGGACTTCCTGATGTTAGTCTACCTGTTGACTCTTGCAGCCAAATAATCTCTGAGAGAACAGCTCACGGTGAATACACAGGTATTGAAGGCTAGTATTTTAGTACAGAAATGAGGGAAATGAAAGAATAAACTCAGATGACTTATTTACATTATACCTCTGCTACTGGGTAACTACTATCCATCAGCAAAAGCTGCTTGACCGACAAGTAAGTAGCTGTCCATACTCTGCTAGTTAGAGGGATGCTATAGGTTTTTAGATTTAAAAATAAAAGTTTATTGAAGAATAAACATAATAAATACCTTATATGGCTTCCCCCTTCCTGATGAGGCAAAGAGGAGTCCAGATGGAGGTCTAGTCTTCAGTGTCTTTCTGCTGGCTTAGGAGGATTCCAGCTGCAGCTTTGCCAGTTTGCTTTCTGTACTCTCCTTCTGAAACAGCAGCCTGTGTTTTCTTTCCACAGTGGTCATGTCCTGGTTAGCAAATAATGAGGAGAGGCGGTGACATGGCTTGGGAAGCACTGTCTGATGTACTCACATGGAATTACCTTTCTCAAGCTAATGAAATACAAGTACGCAAGGAATTGTTGTAATGCTGTGATCTATTCTTCCTGATCGTGTTTAGCAAGCTGATAAAGCTCAAGTAATACCAATAAAATGCCTTTATTTCAAAATTTGCATACAAAACTTGTTATGATTGCATGAGGGATGAATGTCTCTGCAGATAGGACTTCATGGACCACAGCAGCACCTCTCCCTCTGCTCCCCATTTATCAACTTCTGCACTAGTTAAACACCTCCCTGGCCTGATAAAATAGTGCCAAAAAGCCACACCAAGCCCCCCAAAAAGAGGAAATGATGGAATTGTTAGGTTGACTGACCAGCCTGTGGAGTTGTAGTTCCTGGGCACTTTCTGAAATGTGCAGAAAGGTGAGGACCTCTGTTCTTACACAGATCACCACCTGCTTGCCTGCTTTTGAGTGGCCCTAGGTGTTTCCTAAAAATGGGGAGAAAATGCCATTCTCAAATTAAATGGGAATGGGAGGAAGAGGAATGCTTGAGAGACTGTATGAGTTGGATTTCTAAAATCTGTGAGACAAGGCAGCCTGCATTTAGTGATTTAGACTGACTGGAAAGAAACCTCTCTAATTTGTTGATGTTATGTATTTGTTGATGTCAGTAAATCTTAAGTGACCAAGGAAGCTGGAGAAAGGGGGTGGAAAAATGAGTGAGTCAGTAATGTCAAAAAATGGGGCAGTTTTATTTTAAAAGCTGGAGGTCAGTTGCATGCGCTTGAGTAACTAGATAATTTTATTTGCTGATAGACAATTTTTGGTCAGTAAAAATAATCTAATGTCAATTCATACAATTTTCTGGGGTAGGAGAGAAAGTCGTTCCAGATGAATTTGCTGTAAGCCTTTTCAGTTCTTGTTAAGATTAAAGCTCTGTTTTGTAATTGTATTGATAAAATGCACTCTTTTATAATGTATCTGATTTAGAATGGCTTACTTCATTGATTACCAAATTAAAGTGATACAAAATCAATAGTAACACATACTAAAAGGATTAAGGACAGGATAACTGAAAAATCTCAATGCAGTTGTTAATGGAAAGTCAAAATCTACTAGCTGTGTCTTTTTCTTCAGCAAGTGCTTTCTGTATGTGCCAGTGATCAGGAAGAAGTATGGAAACTTCAGTGGCAAAGTTTTCATTGGATGCAAATCTTGATGGAGTCGCTACTATCGGGTCTGTTACTGCAAAAGGGTCTAAGTCACCAATTTTTTCTGGGAACTTACCGGTGTATTTTAATTCAGCTAAATAGAGTGTCTGCTAAACATCTAGCAAAAAAAAAAAAGTAGATTTCACTTTTTGTAGAGGAGCTTGTGCACTGAAACACGTACGCTCTAGAAATGAATTGAATTGTGATGAATTACGGTGAGGAAATGGCTTTTGGAGTGAGGCAGTACCAATGATAACGCAATACTTGAATTACAAATATGGTTGAGTCTAACTTTATGGTGCTGCTAGGAAATTTGTAGCATCAGGAGAGTTGCTAACAAAGCCAGAGATGTTTCTGAGAAGAGATGTGATGGATTCAGAATGTGAAAAGCCTGTCAAACTGAATTTCAGCTTCAGAATCTTTGGTTACACGAAGTTTGACCTAGTGAACAGTGACTTACTCAGAGAGCATAAGGGGACTTAGAGTTAAGGATGCCTCTTTAACCAGCCCAAGGTGCACAGTAAGATCCAGTTGCTGGAAACTGATCCTGGTGATTTCAGTCTTAGAGCATGCCTTGTAAAAAATGGACTGCCTGTTAACAGCAGAAGCTAAGGAGATGGTTTATAGCTCTGTCTCTTGGAGTGTGCTAATGAGACTGTTCTTAATCTAATCCATCACCTGGAAGTTGAGGCTGAAGTTACACAGGAGAGCTCAATGGCCTCCTTTTACTACAGAAATGCTGTGTTCAACTCCAGGTCTCATCGTAAGGCAAAACCTTCACCCTGTTACCTTCTCCCTTCACCTCCATCCCCTATTTAAGTTGTTCATAAGCAAATACCATGTCTAGGGTTCGAGCTGGTCAAATGACATTCGAATTACATATGGGCAATTTCAGTGCAAGTTTGTCCTCAGCATGCATCAAATGTCGTGAAAGGAACCACAGCAGAGATAAGAGCTGTGGAGGACAGAGTCAATATGCACTTATATCTTCTCTGTTTTTGAGATGTACAAAACTTGCCTCTTTGTTGGTATAAGGGATATGTATGAGTGAGAGCAAAGGGCATGTGTGTGTGTGCCTGAGTAAATTTGCATTTAGAGTGTCTCCTCCTTAACATCTGACATTAAATATTTATTTGTTATACCAGTATTAGCTGGTATTACTACTAATTCTTTCAAAATTGCATGTTCACTTCCAGTGTAAAATCTCTTCATTTTTCAACCTTTCAGGTTCCAGACTCTGCCACTTGTATGTCCCTCTTGTTTCTTCCTGTAAAATATGTAAACTTACTGGGTTGCAATACAGACTGAGCGCCTTCAGTTTTTAATTCTTTGGCTTTTATTAATATGCAGTGGACTGTCAATGTTAATATGGTGTGGTTCTTAAAGTGCAAATTATGCCAGGTGTATAGGGGAATACTAGTTTTTTCTTCCTTCTAATGAATTGTGATTTTTCCTTTTTTCCCCCCAGTTGAGTGGGCTTACAGTCATCATTTTTAACACTAAATGGCATGTTTCTCTTGCTCAGTGGTTGTGCCCTGCTAAAGCTTTGTGTGTTTCCCTGGTCATTTTAATGCCACCAGCTCAGCTGTTTCTTTGAAGTGCTGCTGATTAGTCTGAAAAGAAATCTGGAAGGCAGAAAGGGTAGAAAAAAACCCTAAAACTACTTAAGCAAACAAGCAGCTTTCAAGGTAGTGATGGATTAAGGCTAGTTCCCACAGGTGGGATAATGGGTAAAGCTCGCAGCTGTACAGTGTCTTATGTATGTTATGGAGGAATAAAGTGGATAGCTGATGTCCAATACCCACATTGAAGTGCTCCTGTTTGTTTGTATTTCCCCTTTCCTATGTAAATGTACATTCTCATATGAGACAACTGGCATAATGGTGGCCTCTTGTGCACTTACAGGTTGAATGTTCCTGGGTAAGCTTGCTATGCCCTCCTTGAAAATAGGGATCACTGGGAGATGGTTAGGCCAGGTACAGGGACAGACATTTTGTAAAGTCAGCACAAACAGGAGTGACTGATACTGAGTCTGTTTCTTATCAACTGCCTGCTCTTTTGGAGACTGATAAGCATCATGTTGTTATTTTTACTTAACCAGGTTTCCAAAGGAAAGAGAGGTTTGTGTTATTTCTTTCTGACTTTTCCTTTCTGCTCTCCCTTATAAACAGTTGTCCAGTTTTAACCAAATTGAACAGATTATGATGTTCAATGATGTTAAGTTCCTGGTGAAAAAGAGATAAGACCCTGAGTTTATGTGCAGTTAATACAGGGATTCCTAATGCTTCAGGTATGAGATTTTCCATGTTACAATTTTTCATGGAAATAGCTGCTGTATTTTCATGTTCGACAGAGAGTCAAAAAGCCAATCAAAAATATAAGGAAAAATAGCATTGTGCCACAATCCATTAGTGTTTCTTTCTCTTGGGTACTAGACTGTGCAGCTCTTCTCCTCAGACATTAAAAAATACATTAAAAAGCAGCATTAGGAATTATTTAGCGGAATCCATTCACACTTTTTATGAACAATTGTGTAGACCTGAGATGATCATCCTAGAAGAGACAGCTAAGGGGGGGGATATGGCAGAAGTCAGTGAAGTGTCGTGGAGGGGCAAGAGAATCTTATAGTTCATGGATTCTTTTTTTCCAAGAAGTAGGGAAAATTGAAGTAGTGCTATGGAAGAAGGTAGATTCAAAGCAAAATAGAAAAGAATGTTCTTTAATGTATGCTTAAACTGTAGGACTCCTTGCTACAGGCTGGTTCCTCAAAGTTTGCAGGGCTTAAATGAGATGTTAGTGCAGATTCGTAGCAGAGAAAAATCTGCTGAGGGTTACTTCATGTTTAGCAGCATCCTCTACCCCAAAAAGTCTTTGATTTGTAATTGGGAGTGGGAGAACACAGGCGGCGTCTTGGGTAGCTTCTGTGTTCCTGCTTCCCGAGAGGAGTAGGATATTAGCAGGGATACTTGGGCCCATCCTTTCCCCTAAGCCTGTAGGGGCTCTTCTCACCTGAAACTGCAATCTGAGGAGAGGAGAGATTTCTTGCTTGTGGCTGTGCTAAAGGAAAAGCAGAGAAAGCCTAGTCCTTATCTGTATGGCTTATCTGGTGGGTTGACCATCCAGTACATATCTGTGGCCAGTCCATCCACCCCAGGTTCCAAATCAGCCCCAGTGCCTTCTCCCTGCTGTTTAGCCAGCAGATATGGAATGAGACACAGGGAGAAGAGAAGGCTGGGGTGAAGAGTTGCAGGCAAAAGTACTGAGCTGTGCATGCAGGATGCAGAAAGGACTGGAATGAATAGAAGGGGGCATCTGTGTTTGTAGGTGGGGAACAAAGGATAGGTTTTGTATGGAATGAACAGCTGTTTGTCAGTCACAGTCCGGCTTTAGACTTTTACAATGAGATTTAGAAAGCTGAAACAGAAACTGTACAATGAAAATTTGAAATATTACAAAGCACTTGTCAGAGAGGTACTGTCTTGTGAAAGTCTTATAACTTGTCCAGAAGGATTTGAGCTTCTGACTTTCTCTTCCAGCTGTGTTTCTTCTTGATGGCAAGGTACAGAATGACAGGCATTTTCCAAATGCTGTAATGTTTCTTAAACTTCAGGTCCTTGCAGCAGAAAAGAGAAGCCATTTCCTTCGCAGGCATTGCCATTCTAAGTAACAGATACTCACTTTACATGCTGAGCAATTGCTGGACTAGGAGCATATCCAGAGGTTTATTTTCCTGTGTTAATCAAGGAAAAATGGATGTGCTTTTTAGTAGATGTTTCCTTTACAAGATGGGGTAATTGGTGTTTCACTTGCTGAGTGTTTAAACTCTGTAGCCAATATGAAGCAGATACAACCTCCTTCTCGTGGCCAGCTGTGCAAGTTGCTATGGGAACTCGGTGGGGACTATCTGCAGATTACTGCTCTGGGGACCACACCTGGCTTATTTGCATCCAATTTAAGTTGGGGAAAATTCAAGAGAAGAAAAGAGGAGTGTAGACTTGCTGGTAGGCAGGCAAAAAAGGGCTTGTCATTTTGAGACTGTCACATTGGATGGAAAAGATGCTCGATTCACGCTTCTCGCAGGCTCATGCAGGGTTCTGAATTTTGTAGCCTTTTTTCATGCATTTCGCCAGTTTTGTGAGGCTTGTTGGGAATGTCACAGAGGATTTCTTTAAATTTTATTATTGCCTCTAAGTTAAATCCCAGAGAATTTGCTAACTTTCTCTGCATTTTTAATGAGTAATAATCTCTCTGTGATGGTGAGGGATTGTGAAAGCAATGTGGAATACAGGTCCTTCTCTTAAAATGGCATGTTAGATCAACTCAGTGCAGTATTAAAACGTCAATGCAATATTGGGTGTTGCTGGAGAGCTTAGCTTGAGGGTTTTTTCTGAATACTGAATTGCTCTTCTTTCAGTGGTGACTGACTTCCTAAGAAGGCTGGGGAATGATTTTCATTCAAGTCAGCACCAGTGGTCAGTTGGCAGCTCTTGGGCTGTTTGTGGCTGGATTTTTGGGGATGATTGTATCCTGGCACTTAAGGGCTTTACTTTTTTCTTGCTTGTTCAGTCTCACTACAGCAACTTGCTTTTTGATCAAGACTGGACAAAAGTGATGAAAACAGCACTGTATGCTGACTTGTTCTTTATGCTGTTTCTTCCACTGGGTTGGCTCTGTCTTGGTACCTTTCTGCAGGAAAACAGAACGTATAAACCATTTTCAGAACAGTAGGCTTAGAAGCTTTGAGAAATCTGAGAGCACTACCTTATTTTTAAAAAATATAAACGTATTACATGTACCATATATAATATAGTGTGTATGTTTTATATAAAACACAAAATATGTATAAATATACAAAAGTATATATGTTGCTATATCAACCATATATTTTATATGAAAAATTCTGAGGGTTAATGGGTGGTTGCTTGTAAACAGTTTCAGTTCTGATCTGTTGTTAATGTCACCAGAGCTGTGGTGTCCCTTGAGAATTCCAGTTTTCAGCCTGGAGTGATGCTCTAGACCAACTTACAGGGTTTTTATATAGAGATCTCAGACATTTATGAGGTGTACTTGTTTAATTTCTTTAGATTGGTCAACTATGACATCTTAGGGTTGTCAGTCATGATTTTTAAATTCTTCTGTGAATTTGGGGTTTAGTGCTCTAAGCTGGGTCTGTGCTAAGCTACTTAGTGGTGTAATTGTTACTCTGCCGCTGGTTCTGTCAGTCAACAACTCCCCATTTTCTTTACTTTCAAAACCTTGCAATTCTAATGCCTTCTTCAACATATCTGATGAAAGTAAGTGATTATACAGTTAAGTTTTACGGTGTAAGAATCACATTTGCATTTTTGAGCATGGAAATGGCATGTGTGAGACCAGAAATCAGAGTATTCTCCAGACTGGCATTGGAGGGGTGTGTGCATATTTAAGTGTACTGATTGATACAACTTGTCAGCATTACGGCTGAGACTCAGTGTCCCAAAAAGGAAATAAATAGTTGTGAGATTTTAATTTCTTCTGTTTGTCACACAGTTTGCATGACAGAATTCATAACATGGATGTGTAACATAGGAGCAGACTGAAGCTGTAGACAGTAAGAGTTTTAAGGCAAT
>NW_008237447.1:1452619-1460565 GCF_000691975.1 Corvus brachyrhynchos | reverse complement strand
CTGCTGAAACCATCTTTCCCATTTGTTTGTTTCTGCGTCCTTGCTGCCTTTGTGCTTCAACAGGGTAAACATTTCTCCTCTTGGGTTAAAAAACAGATTTGGGTTAGTATTTGTCCTTCCAGTTGGAGTAGTTTTATGACAGACCAACTCTTGTGCAGTTGTGTAAGAGGCAGCAGGGCAGCAATGCTTTTGCTGCTTGGCATTCATGGTCTATGGCCATGGTACTGTCAGGGCCCTAAATTAAGTGTCCTGGTTTTAACTTTTGATTTCTCTGTGAAAACAGTGAAATATGCATATATGAGACTTGTGTTTTATTGAGGAATGGGCAACTAAGAATTTGAGTGTTCTGGGCATCACTTTTAAAAATTCTTAGTTAGGCCTTTTGACCTAATTTTTTACTCTGTAATTTTTGAGTAGAACATGATTTTTTTTTTTAGAGGATTCTGTACCTTTCAGCCTAACAGTTTCAATCAAGTTACAAAAAGTGAGGCAGTGTGGAAAAGTTTACCTCTTCTCTGATTTGCTGGAGAAATAAACAAGACATTCCTGTTTTCAGTGGTGTGTCCATGGGCCTACAAATAAAATGTGCATGTCTTCCCAGCAGATCCTCTGCAAACACAGCCACAGGTGTCAGTCATGCTGCCTGCCCTTCAGCATTGCTTCTAGTAAACCCCTTCTTGTGGTTATTTCCTGGAAAAGCTGATCAATGCCTTTTCTGCTTTAGCACAGCATAGGTACTAAAATGGGTAAAATCGGGCTTGTGAACATTTCCTGGAAAAGCTCACATAGCTCATACTTCATATGTGTAGTTACACTGTGGTTTTCACTTTCTGCTGTTCCTAAATTATTGTAAATTAAAGACCCAGGTGCCCAAGCACTGAGTATTTTTTTTTCCCCTGGCTGATAGCAAATACAGTCTTACGTTAGCTCTGAGCAGCCAAAATGATAGATACTTGGATGTGTGTGCTGATGGATGGAATCAGTGTCTGCAGTGTGAATAACTCTGTTTCTTTCTTCAGATCTTGCATCTGGCAATTTTTTGTTCAATTTGTAACATACAAAGCAGCTTGTCTGGAATTTGGCCTTTTCCTCTTTGGAGATCAAATAATTTAAGCTTCAGAAAGAAGCATTCTCATGACATGTCTTGTGGTTCCTACAGGTGTTAATAGTGTCTGGATCAGTGTGCTGAGGGCATTAAAGCAATATCCTTCCTCGGATTTGAGATAGTTATTAAGGGAGAGAGAGCAAAAGCAGTTCCTGCTAAGCGTGAGCATGACAGCCATGCAACTTCAATTCATATGATGAACTGCAGAGATTTTGCATGTGCTTTTTGCCACTAATTTGTTTGTCAAACACTCTAATTAGCTAACTAGAGCTAAATACTATATGGGCTGTTGATCTTGATGAATCAAGTTGGCTCCAGCAGGACTCATTGTAAGCTTAAACCCGTGACTTTGATTTATGTATTTTGAGAGTGACCTGTAGTGTAGTTAATGACAAGTGGTGTGGAGGCTCTGGGATTTGAGCAGTGCTGTGTGGTTAAGTCATACACTGAATTAGTCTCTTCTTTGTAGAGCCCCTGTTCATCAGGCTAGACTAGTAATTGCTACTTTGGCAAAGTGGAGAACAGGGAAACTGCATGTTTGCATAAGGCATTATGTTTTGATTTACAGGTTTGTAATGAGTTTGAAAATAATGTTTTTAAGCTTTGAGGGCCTGTCCTGTTATGTGAGTGGACACAGGGAGGTAAAATTAATGCTTTTGGAGTGCACGTACAGTGATGCTTCTGGAGTGTAATAGTTCATACAGCTGCTAAAACAAACATTTCTGTTCAATATTTGAGCTTGGCATAAGTACCCTTCATATGTTGGCAAGTCAATTGTGTTGTGATTTGCATATTAGATAATATTTGTTTTTCTGAAATATTTGGTGGTTTTAAGTGTATTGCAACAATTTGAAACTAGAAGTATTTATGCCACCTTCATTGCTTGGTGTTTTGGTAGCATGAACTGCATTTACCTTTCCCATTCAAATGTGTGCACAATTTCAGTAGCCCCTTGCATGTGTGGAAGACATGTTCCCATAAATGTCATTTGTGGGAACAGATTACCCCACTTTAGGTTCAGGAGGATTGGCTGGTGTTCCCTGCCAGGGGAGGTTGGGGGTCCCCCCATTCCTTATGGGGGCTGGTGCCTGATGGTGCTCCAGGTTCTCCAGCTGCCCCAAGCTGCAGCATCCATAAACATTTGCACGCTTTTCATGAGGTTGTTTTTGGGTTTTGTTTGTTTTTTTTAGAGGAAAGGGGAGTTGGGAAGGAGGGGGAGGTAATATGGTCTTTTTTTATTTTCCTCAGTGCCACTATAACATAGACCCTGCATCCTTAAATTGTCCCATTTTTCCTAATTCTGATAGATGTTGAAGTTTACTGATCTTGTTCTCCAGCCCTCCCATGTGTTTTGTTCATGTAATTTCACATGGGTCTTCTTTTCAGAATTATTTTGTCCTGCAGTCCTTTTTTGAAAAGCAATGTGAGACATGCAAATCCTGTAAAAGCAGTAAAATACCAGAGGTGTTTACTAATAGACAATATACATCTACCCAAGGTGTTCAGTACTTGTCAGTGTGAAGTATTTTAGATCTGACAAATTTTAAAGGAGAGTGAGACCCACATAGTGGACAAAAATTCAAAACAGGTGTTTCCCATACAATATTCACATTTTAAGAAACTTTTGTGTGTGTTTTTAAAAAAAAATCCTGCTTAAGTTTGCATAGTACTTTTCATGTACAAGTTTACTAGAACAATGAATATGTAACGGTGTTGAATCATACCTCACGTGTGGTGGAATCAGCATGATTTGTTCATTTTCTATGCTAACTTCAAGTTAAATTGGAAGGACGTGAATGCCCCGCAGACAATAAAATGTGCTAATGTGCAACAGCTCTGTGGCAGGTGGAACATGCTAGTTAAACAACACAAATTGGTTTTCAAAGGTGTGACACTTTGGGTTGGTTTTTGAATTAAGTTCTTGGAGTCAGCGCTTATGATGCATGTAAATAAACAAAAAACACCCAAAACAACACAAAAGAGAAAAGATCTCAAGCCATTATGAAATAGTCATGAAAACTGTGAAAACATAATAAGAGTGGAACACGAGAGCTTAATTCAGATGTAAAGACCTAATGTTTGCTGCTCTTCAAAATATTCCATCATTTCTAAGTAAATGTTATGACAATAACATTTGTTATTGTCAACAAGGGTTGACTGCACTGGATCTGTATCCTTTGCTATTGAAAAGAAAACATTCAACAGGATGAAAGAAAAACTTTTATGTAGATGTAATATGGATGCTTTCTAACGTGCCATGGCTTTTAGGCAGTAAGGGTAGGACAAAAGTGTTTGGATGATGCACCCGAATGACAGAACTAGCTGTGAGTTTCAAATAATGCTCAGCTTGCTTGTGAAAGTTATAATCCCGTAGTTTTTGAATAATAGTGTTTATTTTCTCTTGTTGTATCCCTTGCTCCCCTTTTTTCTTCCCTCCTTGTGTGGTGGTATTGTAAATATGTCACAAACACAGTTTTCTTTCTATGAAAAAAAAGACTTAATCCATGGTAGTTTCTACCTTCTGTGGACAAAAATAAGTTGAGGCATAAAATAACAAACCCACAAAGAAACCCTTTTATATTAATATATCATAAATGAGCATGACTGCTTAGCTGTCCACATGCTTAATTTCCTTCCAAAATGTGCACAAAGGAATGTTGAAAGGCATTTTGTGTGGTTGAAAGTTTTAAAGGATAGTTATGATTTGAGTTTGTGAGAAGTAAAATTAGATGTAGACTAAAATTCCAATTCATAGCAATTGCCTAATGACTGGTAATTCTAAAGCAGGCCAATTTTATTTGACTTTTCCAGACAACTACTCTTTCGCTTTCAGAGCAAACTTACCAATTTTCAGATAAAATCAATTCTGTTAGCCAAAGTCAAAGGTGGTGACTAAAATTAGAGCTTAGTTTGCAGCCCAAGCTATGAACAGGCTGCTGTCTGTCTGTAATTACTGTAAGAGGATTGTGCCAAATTTAGTAACAGTTTATTTTGTTGAAGTATGTGATTTTTACAATTTTTTTAAAATAGCACATTGGAGTTCGGTTTGTTGAAATATTTGTTAGGTTTCATTTGGCCTGTGGGATGGAGACTTGAAAGTGTCTTGAGTTAAAATGTAGTGCCTTCAAGATAAAATGTCCTAGGCAGTGATACGCAAATGAAGGCAGCATGCTAATGTTGCAGTTAACACTGTATTTCCTTTCCCTGTATTTTGTATTCTATTTGTATGTATTCCTTTGCACTCCACTCCAAGTACACTGTTTAAAAGGGAAATAGTGAATTGGCTTATTGGCTAATCTCATCAGAAAGTGTGGCCCTGAAGTTTCCAAAGGTGATGCTTGTCACTGAGCTGGATAGGGGCAGAAATTTCTTACCTGTCACGGAGGGCATGTAGTAAATGACATTTTACTAATAGATGGAAACACATCCAAATAAAAAACCCAAGAGTTGCATAGTCTGCGGGTAAAAATGTTGTTTCCTTTCCAAAAACTCAGTTATTAAGGAATCAGGTATAAGGAAAGTGACACATTCATGGGACAAACTGCAAAAGGAAATCATCCATTTGAAATGGGAAGGTATGGAAGATACATAGAAAGTGACAAAAAGAAGGAAATGGGGTAGAAGGAGTCTCCTGAAGTGTTAATCTGCAGGTTCCAATGTGTTTGGCTGAAGAAAATCCGCCTTTGTCATACCTGGCTCTGTGTTAGTTCCTTTGGTTTTAAGGAAGAGTTTGAATAGGATTATGGGGGGAAAAATCATTAATGTAAAAACTGTAGAATTGGGTGAAGAGGAGAGACACATTTTTTGAGATATCTGTAGTTGCATGGGATGTGGAGAGCTTTTTCCTTATCACAAGGCACACCACTTTCTCTTCTTAGTGGTGTCTTTGGAGGAAAAATGTAACTTTGGGCACAAAGCCCAAACATGAGTCCCGGAAGTATGTCTTTGGTTCAGGGTGTTAAGTAACGTTTAATATAAGATGCCATAAAGAAAAGAATGGGCAGTGTTGTGACAGAACCTGAAGAGAACATTAATATATTCCACCACTGGTTTTGGAGCAGGTTGATAATGCACCATTCCTCCCCAAATATTTTCCTTCTTGTGCCTTCAGGCCTCCTTGAGAAGCCTTCCAGGTAAGAAAATAGTTGCAGTAGTGGGGCATAAATGAAACAGCAGGACGTTTTCTGGCCAAAAATAAAGAAGTTGGATGCCTTCTACTATGCACACTACAGGGAGCAGCAGGGGTGCGGAGCAGCCCTGGGACACATCAGGACCCTCTCTCACCTCTTGGTTGGGCTCTACTTCTTCCTGGGTTTCTCCATCCTCTGCGGCCTCAAGTGACAGGAAGGCCGTGGCAGGGCCAGGCAGCCTTTGGAGCACCCCCACAGTTGTGGCAGAATGGAGTGTCACCAGTGGCATGGGAGTGTCCCCTGCACCCACACAGCTGGCAGACACCATGTGGAAGGTCTGCCTCTCAGGCTGTGACACTTCCCCTCAGCTGGAGTGACCTTCAGAGATGGGATGTGACCAGCAGGCTCCATGCAGGCCCTGCTCCATGTGACCTTCAGACACAGAGCTGGCACAGTCCGCGGCTGTGCTGTGACCTCTGCACGTGTCACCTGCAGACAGTGTGTGACCACTGGATACTGTATGGGGCTCTGCTCTGCAGGCTGTGATGTCCCACCAGTGTGATCTTGCAGTCGCGGGGTAGGGGCTCCACAGACTCTTGACATTCCCTCTGGGAATATGATCTGCAGGCACAGTGCCTGACAGGTAAATGCAGTTCGTGGGCTCTGGCCTGGGACGTGTCCCCTCCACTGGTGTTGCTGTTTGACCTGGGTGGGAACCACAGCAGAGATTAAAAGGCTGTCAATGGCAAATTTAAACAAACAAACACAAAAAACCCGAAGCAAAACAAAAAGTGGATGCCCCATCCCTGGAAGTGTTCATGGCCAGGCTGGGTGGGGCTTTGAGCAACCTGCTCTAGTGAAAGGTATCCCTGCCCAGGGCAGGCAGGTTGGAGCTACATGATCATTAAGGTTCCTTCCAATCCATTCTATGATTCCATAAACTTAGATAAAAGGTAAGATAATAAAATCGTCAAAGAATGAAGTGGTCACTGAAAGAACAGTTTGGTTTGGATTTTTTTGTGGTGTTTGGTTTTGGTTGGCTGGTTGGTTTGGGGTGGTTTTTTGTTTATTTGTCTTCTTTTTTTGGCCAATTATTGGTTTGACAGGTCAACATAGACGTTTTTATTTTGGTTAGGCTGCTAGTGGATGTTACAGCTCCAGTGAAGATTTGTGTGGGGGTTGATGTTTGTGAGGCAGATCATCCATGGCCACACATGTGCCTGATTCTAACAGTCACTTCCTGCGCTCTTGGTGCTGCACCTGTGTTCCACCAGCCCAACACACTCTGGTTTGAGGATAACACTGCTGTCCTGCTCTGCTGCTGCCTCAGCTCAGCCACGTGCTTTGTGAAGTACTTGGTTTGTTAACCATTTGTGTCCAGGATCTTCCAACAAAGCAAATGGATTATCTCCCAGTGCACTCCAAAAGCGCACGTGCAGGAGTGAAGTTTACTGCAGGTCTGTGAACTATGAAGATGTGCCTCAGAGGTCTCAGTGGGACATGTGAATGAGTAGAAAACCAAGTTGGAAACAAGGTATTAGGGAAACCTATTCAGCACATGCAGCTGTTTCCCTGTAGTAAGGAGCACCTTCTCCTTCTCTTCTTGCAATCTTTTTCAAGTGTAGATCACTCATGTTAAATATATAGCTGGGAACATCTTGTGTTAAGTAGAGATATGAACCTGAACAGAAGAAGAGGTCAAGCGTGGAAATAAATTCCAGTCAGTACTGGATGATTGAGAAGTCCCTTTTCTCTCACTCCCTCTTGTTTGGAGAGGCGGTGCTTGAATTCACTTCAGAAATGAGGAGAAGAAAAGTACAGCTAGGGTATTTTTAAAGGAAAAAAAGGAGAAAAACAACTTACTCTTTAAATTCACATTAGCACCTGGAAGTGGGTGGCTCTACCCTGTAATCATCTGCATCATCATATTACCTTATCCCGATCAGAATATGGAATAATAAATTTTGTGATGTCCACATCACACTTGAATTTTTATATAAATGTTCTTGCTGTTTAGGACACGAGTGTTTGAGTGGCAAACAAACTATTTGAAGTGGTTTAATAGAGCCTCATAGTTAGTCCACCTACTTCTGTGGACCACTTTTGGAAAAGAAGTTTGATTTCTCCAGAGACCAAAGCCTCTTCGGAGTTCTGCAGCTCCAGCGTACTTTGTGGTCACAGCAGCAAGCGCGTTCTGGTTACCACTGAGTGGTTCAAAGATGCAACGTGGGTGTGACGTGCCCCTTTCAAAAACCATCGCTCTGCAATAAGCTTTCTTTAGCCATATTGTGTACATGTTTGAAGGGATTAGTAATAGATTTTTGTTTTTTCTTGGAAGTCATTGGAAAGCAAAAGACTAAATCTATTTTGATTTCACCCGGGATAGATTAATGGGTGTCAAATGTTACACAATACTTGACATATCCACTGCTGTTAAGTTGGCCGTGGCAAAGGGATTACCCGATAATGAATCACCAAGCTCTTTAGCCGTTTAAAGGGAGTCGTGCCGCTTCCTTGCCCTGGTAGGACTCTCTTCCCTGCCCGGGACCTTCCTCTGACAGTGCGTGTTCAGATGTGGAAAACTCCAAGCAGATGTGCAAGCACCGGTTTGACAGTTTTGTGTTCAGCTTCTACCTTGCTAATTGTTTTTGTGGGATTATTTGGATTGTGTAGAAAGCTTTTTCCAAATCCCCTTTATTACTGAAGTTATT